>NC_047055.1:48229958-48534958 GCF_011762595.2 Tursiops truncatus
TCCATTCAGCCTTCTAAATCTTATAGGAATTTTTAGCTCCTCTAAGTTTACATGACCAAGCAGATGTTGTATATACATGCAAGGTGATTATAGAGCCTTGGAATTTGCTAATAGCTTTGCAATTATCCCTTGCACTTGACAGGGAGGAAGAGTGACAGTAGATGGCATCTGTGGTTCCTTTAAGTTCTAATATTTTAAGAATTCCAACAGTTATAGGAAATAGTTGAGCTACTCTCAGTGGTGACTGTGGTCAAATGGCAGGATCCCCACTAAGTATGTACACGTATAGCCACAAAATGGAAAACATTTGGTCCATGAAAACAACTCATGAATAGGCGTAATGAGCAACTGTGTATTTGTACATCCCCTCTGCTTTAACCTGAAATGCCCTTCGGACCCTCTCTCAGTGTGGTAAACACGTTGTACTCCTTCAAAGCATGGGTCAACGGTCACTTCCACCTTAAGATTGCGTTTAACTGTTCCAGAAGGATTAGGAGCTTTGTCCATGTTTCCTATTTCTTCAGTCCTCACTAGCCTGTGGGTATGACATAAACAGTAATACCTCCAACAATTTGTTCACGCCCCCATCTACATGACACATGACTTCCTGTTTCTTCAAAGGTCCTCCCCTAAGTGTTTCTGGAAGGTTTCATGGGATCTCTCGTGTATTCCAGATCAAGGTGGCTTCCACCGAATGCAGCAGCGCCTCCACCAGACTACCTGCTGCTATTCCTTGTTCTTATATGTCTCTAGCATTATTCTCTGTTAATAAGGGAACCCATGCAATTCTGCCTGTACCCCCAATGACTTAAGAATTTAGGACTTAACTATGCGTCATATTCGGGCTGGGATCAGGAGATCAACACAAATGACAGTCACTATCTTCTGCTCAATATCACTGCACCCATTAGAAGACTAAGACTGTACTCCCAGATCCTTCTTCCCTGAGGAAGAGTTCTTCCAAGAGGCTCCTCAGAACTCATACACTTATTGGGTTCATTCGACTAGTGTGTTAGATACATCTATTCTTTTTTTTTTTAACATCTTTATTGGAGTATAAGATACGTCTATTCTTTGTGAATCACACACAGATTAAAATTGGGACTCCCGTAATTTTCTTTTCAAATGACAAGCAGCCTCTTTAAGATGCTGGCAAGTGTCAGATTCACTGAAAGAAAGAAAATCACTTCCTGCAATTAAATCACCTAGTGATTCCTGTTTTCAGTTATCTTGGTTGTTTCTCTTAGTCCATATATACTGACCACCTCCAGCCCCACTGCTAACTCAGTCCATGGAAACTCCCAGAAATCTTCCCATACAAACCATGATGTTTGACCTCTGTGACTCATGGATCAGATAGTGATCTTCAACGCCTTTTTCTCAATCTACCTATCCAACTTCTATCTTACTAGATACAACCATTATAACCCTTATCACACTATATTGTGATTATTCAGTGCTGTCAACTGTGTCCCAAGTTCAAATACTTTTTGGTAATGAGCATTGCCAAGCGCTCTTTTCATGAGTAGTTTCCTAGTTTCTTAGCTCTCTGTATTAGGATGGTAAGCACAAGGAGGCTGACAAGAATTGTTAGAGAAGTGCCCTCAAATACAGTGATAAAAAATCTGTTTTGCTTGAGAGACATTAAGGAAATAGAAAGTAAATATGAACTGCATTTTTGTATTTTTCTGGAAAATATATCATTTTTATTTTATAGGGTTATTGAGGCATAATTCACAAACCATATACTTCACCCTTTTGAAAATGTACATGCTAATCTTTTTTAGTATAATGACAGAGATGTGCAATTGTCACCACAGTCAATTTTAGAACATTTTCTTCACCTCAAAAAAACCCTATAGCTTTAGCTATCACCTCTGTCCTCTCATTCTCCCCAGCCCTAAGTGACCACTAATCTACTGTTTCTCCAGATTTGCCTATTCTGGACATTTAATATAAATTAAATCATATAATATGTGGTCTTTTGTGACTGGCTTCTTTCACTTAGCATAATGTTTTCAAGGTTCATCCATATTGTAGCATGTGTCAGTACTTCACTCCTTTTTATGGATGAATATTTCATTATATGGATACACCACAATTGGTTTATCCATTCATCCATTGATGGATATTTGGGCTGTTTCCACTTTTTGGCTATTGTGAATAGTGCTGCAATGAACATAAGAATACATGTACTTGTTTGTATAACTGCTTTGAATCTTTTGGGTATATAACCAAGGATGGAATTTCAGGGTCATACAGTATTTCTATGTTTAAATTTTTGAGGGAAAAGACTTTTCTGCAGCAGCTAAACCATTTTAAATTCCCAGGAGCAATGTCTAAGGATTCCAATTTCCCTACATCCTTGCCAATACTTGCTACTGTCTGTTTTTTCAAGTATAGCCATCCTACTGGCTGTGAACAAGCACTTCATTGTGGCTTTGATTTGAATCTCCCTAATGACTAATGATGATGAGGATCTTTTCATGTACTTATTGGCCATTTTTACACCTTATTTGGAGAAATGTTTAAGTCCTTTGCCCATTTTCAATTGGGTTATTTGTCTTCTGTTGATTTGTAAGAGTTCTTTATATATTCTGGATACTAGACCCTTATCAGATATATGATTTGCAAATATTTTCTCCCCTTCTATAGGCTGTCTTTTCACTTTCTTGATAATGTTCTTTGATGCAGAAGTTTTTAATTTTGATGAAGTATAATTTATTTTTTCTTTTCTTGATTGTGCTTTACATTTCATATCTAAGAATCTATTGCCAAATCCAAGGACATCAAGACTTACCCCTGTGTTTTCTTCTAAGAGTTCTATGGTTTTAGCTCTTATATTTAGGTTGCTGATCCATTTTGAATTAATTTTTGTATATGATATGAGATAGGGTTCCGACTTCATTCTCTTGCATGTGATATCCATTTGTCCCAGCACCATTTGTTAAAAATATTTTTTTCCTGATTGAATGGTTTTGGCTTCCTTATTGAAAATAAGTTGACGATAGACACATGGATTTATTTCTGGACACTCAATTCCATTCCATTGATCTATGTCTATCCTTATACCAGTACCACAATTTTTGATTACTGTTGTTTCATAGCAGTTTTGATAGTTGGAAGTATGAGTCCTCCAACATTTTTTCTTCTTTTTCAAGATGATTTTGGCTATTCTGAGTCCCTTGCAATTTCATACGAATTTTAGAATCAGTTTATAAATTTCTACAAAGAAGCCAGCTGGGATTCTGATAGGAACTGCATAGAATATGTAGATCAATTTGGGGAGTATCACATCTTCACAATATTAAGTCTTCTAATCAAAGATCAAGAGATGTTTTTCCATTTATTTACATCTTCTGTAGTTTCTTTCAACAGTGTTTTGTAGTTTTCAGAGTTTAAATTTTGAATTTATTTTGTTAAATTTATTCCTAAGTAGTTTACTGTTTTTGATGCTATTGTAAATTCAGTAATTTTCTTCATTTCATTTCAGATTTTTTACTGCAAGTGTATAGAAGTACAATTGAATTTTTTAATATTAATCTTGTTTCCTGCAGTCTTGCTGATCTAATAGTTCTAATAGTTTTTTAAAAAATAGACTCCTTAGGATTTTCTACATATGAGATCATGTCATATATGTGTAAAGATAGTTTTTCTCCTTTTCTTCCAATATGAATGCCTTTTATTTATTTTTCTTATTTTATTACCCTGGCTACAGCCTCCAGTACAATGTTAAGTACAAATGGCAAGAATGGACATCCTTGTCTTGTTCCTGATCTTGGGATGAAAACATCCAGTATTTCACCATTAAATGTGATATTAGCTGTGAGTTTTTCATAGATGCCCTTTATTAGTTCAGGAAGTCCCCTTATACTCCTAGTAAGAAATTATATCTTTTATTTTACATATTTATTTAAAAATCATATTTTATTGTGGTAAGAACACAACATAAGATCTACACTCAGCAAATTTTTAAGTGTATAATACATTATTGTTGACTATAGGTACAATGCTGTATAGCAGATCTCTAGAGTTTATTCATCTTGCTTAACTGAAACTTTATACCCATGGATTAGTAATTCCCCAATTCTCCCTCCCACCACTCCCTGGCAATCACCATTCCACTCTTTGATTCTATGAATTTGACTATTTTAAATACTTCATACTACAGATGTAGAAAACAATCTTATGGTTTACAGGGAAGAAAAGGGGGGAGGAGGGATAAATTGGGAGATTCTGATTGACATATATACACAACTATATATAAAATAGATAACTAATAAGGACCTACTGTATAGCACAGGGATCTCCACTCAATATTCTGTAATGACCTCTATGGGAAAAGAATCTAAAAAAGAGTGGATACATGTATATGTATAACTGAATCACTTTGTTGTACACCTGAAACTAACACAACATTGTACATGAACTATACTTCAGTAAAAATTTTTTAAAACTACTTCATATAAGTGGAATCATTCAGGACTTGTCTTTCTGTGACTGGCTTAAGAAATGATATCTTTTAGATAAAAATATATGCAACTAAATTTAGGCATTTTTAAAAATATGATTTCTCGGGACTTCCCTGGTGGTCCAGTGGTTAGGACTCTGTGCTTCCACTGCTAGGGGGCTCGGGTTCAATCCCTGGTTGGGGAACTAAGATCCCACATGCTGTGCAGTGTGGCCAAAAATAAATAAATAAAATACGATTTGTCCATTACTAACACATCAGACTTTTTAAAAAGTTTTTTCCTAACCTTTAGCCTGTGGCTAAATTGTGGTCAATTTTATTTTTCTGTTCTCAAATCTCTCAAAACCCTTCTCTATGTTACTGGTTTTATTGCATACAACATATTCAAATGTAAAGTGTTATAATTACATATTGCAGTGAAGGAGGATTTAGAATACTAAGTGACTTTCTTCACCACTACCAAACTATAAAGTAAATTAGAATGGAACCAACATTCTTGCTTCAATATGTCCCCAAAATAGAAGCAGGGAGCAGCTTATCTTTTTTTTTCTTTTTTTTTTTTTTGCTGTGCAGCTTGTGGGATTGACCAGGGATTGAACCCAGGCCCTCGGCAGTGAGAGCGTGAAGTCCTAACCACTGGACCACCAGGGAATTCCCAGAAGCTTATCTTTATTCCTAGGTCTTTTCTCTTTCTCCTTCATCTTGAAAAGTGCCATGTACCTGTTGCCAAGGTCTCCAGGCCACACTTTTGGCAATGGCTTGTCCCTGTTTCTGACTCAACTCTCTTGGGACAAGCAGCTTCTCTAGACTGAGGCAATAATGCCAAGGAAGATACTCTAATTACAACTATGGAAATGAGTAGAATTACTGCTCAGTAATTTAATCATTTAAGATTCCTATTCCAGAAATTAAGTCACGGGAAATATTTCAAAGCTGTCTGACCACATGCAGTGTGAGAGTTTCTTAGCATTGTTCCAGTACTTAGAGAAGTATAGCCCTCATGGGCCAGTCAGGAAAAAGCCACAGGATGTTGAGGAGTGAACTATCTCTGGCTCCACACAAGAAGAGACTCAACTCAAAAAGGTAACCTTTTTGCCTCAAGAAGAAGAGAAAGCCAGACTTAGAGAGTGAACTTATGGTTACCAGGGGGAAAGGGTCGGGGGGAGGGATAGTTAGGGAGATAGTTAGGGAGTTTAGGATTGACACGTACACACTGCTATATTTAAAACGGATAACCGGGGACTTCCCTAGCAGTCCAGGGGTTAAGACTCTGCACTTCCACTGCAGGGGGCATGGGTTCGATCAGTGGTTGGGGAACTAGGATCCTGCATGCCATGTGGCAAGGCCAAAAAAACAAAATGAAATAAAGTGAAATAAAATAAAATAGATAACCAACAAGGAACTACTGTATAGCACAGGGAACTCTGCTCAATATTATGAAACAATCTAAAAGGGAAAAGACTTTCAAAAAGAATAGGTACATGTATATGTATAACTGAGGCACTTTGCTGTACACCTGAAACTAACACAACATTGTTAATCAACTATACTCCAATATAAAATAAAAAGTTGAAAAAAAGTCATGTAAAACAGACATAAAGATAAAAAAGAAAAAGAAGTGAAAGCATGGATGCTTTGAATTCAAAGGAATAGCCAAGAATATATTATGTTGAATGTATCAGGAATGTTTTCAGTTGCAGATAACAGAAAACCTAATTAAGAGAGGATAAAGCAAATAAGGGTTTATTTTCCCCACATAAGTCTAACTATAGTTCTCGAAGTGTGGCCCAGGGAACCCTGTGGGTTCCTGAGACCTTTCAGGTTTCTGCAAGATCAAAACAATTTTAATAATAATGGTGAGATATTATTTGCCTTTTCCACTCTGTTGACATTTGCACTGTTGGTGCTAAAGCAACAGAAGCTAAAACTGCTAACTTCTTAGCACAGATCAACAGAGTGGTATCAAACTGTACTAGTAGTAGCCATTATAGTCTTCATTGCCATGCACTTGAAGAAAAAAAAAAGCCAGTTTCACTTTAGAATGCTCTTGAAGAAGCAGTAAAGAATGCAAATTTTATTGACTCTCCACCCCTGAGTATTCATCTTCTTAATATTCTATGGAATGAAATGGGGAGTTTGCATGAAGTACTTCTGCTAAGTACTGGAGTTGAATGGTTGTCTCCAAAAAAAGAGTTTGTACAATTGAATAATGAGCTGAGTTGGCTGCTTTTTTTAAGAAGCATCATTTTTACTTGAAAGAATGACTGACAGGTAAAGTATGGTTACACAGACTTGGGTATTTGGCAGATATTTTCTTGAAAATGAACAAAGTGAGCCTGTCATTTTAAGGAAAACAACTCAAAGTATTTGTTACCAATAATAACATTTGTGCTTTCAAGTGAAAATTAGAGTTTTGGAAAACTTACATCTGCCATCATGAGCTTGTCAGCTTCCCAACATAAAGACTTTTCTGATGAGATCAATGGTGGTATTAAGAAAAAAACATGATTTTTTTCATATTCTATAATGAAATGTGTCAGCAATTGGAAGTCCTGTATAAAACTCAGTGAACCAGTTATTTTCCAAATGACAAATGAATACATCATGTTACAAAATATGAGTGGGTAAAAGATTCATTAAAATGCAGCATAGACAAATAGATTTTAATGTGCGGGAGCATAAAAAGCTCATTGATATGGTTTCTGATTCCATGTTGCAACGAACTTTTTTTTGAGCTACCACTTCTTGAATTTCAGTGAAGTATCAAAGAGAAATGTCTACAATTATCTGGAAAGGCCATCGAAATACTTATTTTTTTTCAAAAGGAATGCATGTGTGAGCCTAGATTTTCTTCATATCGAACCAGAACTATATATCATAACAGATTGAATGCAGAAGATGAGATTCCAGCTGTCTTCTATCATACCGGACATTAAAGAAATTTGCAGACGTATAAAACATTGCTACTCTTGTCACTAAATTTACTTTTGTTTCAGAAAATATAACATTCATGAAAATATGTTACTTATGTCATGTGCAATAGATATTACTTTTAGTGTTTAAATGAATTAATAACTAAAATTTGTTTTAAAACTCCATTTTTATTTATAACATGATAAATATCAACAGATATATTTCACTGAAGTGAAAGCTTTTTGGGGGTCCTCAATAATTTTTTTTTAAACTTTTTACTTTGAAATAGATTTAAAGAAGAGTTGCAGAGATAAAAGAGTTCCTGTATACCCTTTATCCAGCTTCCCCTAATATTAACATCTTACATAACCACAGCACATTTATCGAAACTAAGAAATTAACATTCCTCAATAGTGAGTATAATTGGAAAGGGTTCTGAGAACAGTAGTTTGAGATCTGCTGGTCTACAGGTAAGCAGTTGCTAGTATTGGTTCAGCTGCTCAACAAAGACCCAGATTCTGTTTTGTTGTTGTTGGGATATAATTGACATATAACATTGTGTAATTTTAAGGCATACAACATATTGATTTGATACATTTATATTGCAATATGATTGCCATTCTGTTGTGTCACATAATTATTTCTTTTAGTGGTGGGAACAATTAAGATCTAGTCTCTTAGCACGTTTAATGCTTATAGTATAGGTTTGTTGTCTGTAATCCCTATACTGTATGTTAGATCTTCAGGACCTATTTATCTACTAGTTGCAAGTGAGTACCCTTGAACAACATCTCTCCCAGTCCCCCATCCCTCAACCCCTAGTAACCACCATTCCACTCTCTGTTTTTATGAGTTCAGCTTTTTTTTTTGGATTCCACATATAAGAGAGAATATGATGTGGTATTTGCCTTTTTCTGCCAAACTCTTTCTTTTCATTCCTGTTCTATTGGCTTTTTATCCTCATGATTGTCATCTCATAGTTGTAAGATGGCTGACAGAGCTGCAGGCTTGTCTTTTTAGTTTATGGCTGGAAGAAGAGGGAAGAGACAGTGTCAGCAAGCCCTCTTCTTATGCCCTGTCCCCTTTACCAGCAAGCAAAATACTTCCCAGAAACAGCCCACCGGACTCCCATTTATATCCCAGTGGTCAGAAGTCACTCAACTCTGGGCCCAATCCTAGACAAAGCACTTGTGGAAGAAAACAGAATTCAAGTGACTGGAGCAATTAGTTTATCCACTGGGGCTGGGTTAGGGGTCTCTCTACTCTGAGATTAAGAGATCTCTGCTTACTTCCTTAAAAAATCAAGTTCTGTTATTCAGGAAGAAGAGGGTAGAGAATGTCTTTTAGGAAGATAATTAGTATCTTAACTGTCAGGTTGGAATTTCTATAAGACGTTGTAGAAATTAAAGTGAACCGGCTACTGGAATTATCCTGATTTGACGGGCGTGGAGGAAGTGTGGCAGGATTTGGGACTATCTCTAGCCACTTTAAATACCTGACACAGGAATACCAGCAGTAGGTTGTGAATTGCTATTTACCAGCACACCTTCCGCACATTTCATAAAAGTTTATAAGATAGGAGCAAGTAAGAAAGTAATTCCCAATTCCAATTTATTCCCTCTGACAATCATTCTAGGAAATAACAAAACATAAATCAAAATGACTTGCATTTCGGAAACTTTCCGGGATTGAGGGTAGGAGAGGTTGAAGAGGAAATTTCAGGTGAGGACCAGGGTGTTTCTCTGTTTGCCTAGGATGTGGAGTGACCACAAAAGGAGCAGCACATTGTAAAGTTGAATGACTCAAGGCCATTCTAGGAATAATCTAGGAAGAAGGCTGTGCTAGAGAATCATAATCAATGAAATCTTGGAGAATAGGATCATTCCTGAAGCCCACTGTTGATATGCATGTAACCATAGTAGTAAGAAATCTGGAAAGATTCTAACACATGTGGATTAATATGCTCTTAAGTCACATATTAAGACTGCACAGAACCCCAAATATAAAGTGCCTTAGGACTGTTCAGTAGGAAGCTAGTGCTTTATTATCCTAAATTTATGAAAGGAATATTATCATATCTGACTCATGAGAATCAGAAAGGATATATACACAGAAGAAACTCAAGGGACATAAACTTTATTTTGAGATAGAACTTTGGTCTATGCCTTCTTCTTCTGTGGGGACCTGGACACATGTGAGCCTGAGTTTCTTTTATCTAAGTCTCAACATAAGTGGATTGATCTATACCTTCTATTCCTATTTTACAAAACAGAAATAGACGCACAGACTTATGGTTACCAAAGGGGAAAGCTTGGGGGGAGGGATAAATTAGGAGTTTGGGATTAACATATACACACTACTATGTATAAAACAGATAATCAACAAAGACCTACTTTATAGCACAGGGAACTCCAGTCAATATTCTGTAATAACCTATAAGGGAAAAGAATCTGAAAAAGAATGGATATATGTATATGTATAACTGAACCACTTTGCTGTACACCTGAAACTAACATAACATTGTAAATCAACTATACCCCAATATAAAATAAAAATTAAATTAAAAATAAATAAAATCAACCATGAAGTTGAAGAAACAGTTTAAAAAAAAAAAAAGAATCTTCTTACAAAGTAGGAGAAAAAGTATGGACCTCCTTTTTAGCTTACGATATGTACAAGTGTTAAATCCAGATGTGAATCTTGTGATTGCTGTATATTATCACAAAGGACAGTCCTGCCAACTTCATCATTGTATAACAGGAAACATTCATGGCAGCACTGCGCACTCCACCCAAAGGCAGAATTCATATATTTGCCTTTGTGGTTCCAATGTATTAATGGGAACTGATTACTTAACCCACTACTCCAGGCTTATCCTGAAATTAGAATGCGTCTTTTTTTTTTTTTTAATCTTATTGAGAATCACTTCCATGTATAGGCTACTCTACTCCCTCAAATGAGGAGAGTAGCCCACAATAGTAACAGGCCACTCTCAAAGCTGTCTAGTATCTTGTACGGTGTCAATCTCCTGTCCTTCTTTATGTATCCCTAGCAAGATCCCAAGGTATTTTTATCCCTGAGCCACAGGAGCTCTTGATTCCTGTTCAGGAATTCTGTGCTAACATCAGATTCATTTACAATGACTGATGATTACAAAACTGGGAGCAACTTAAGCAGATAGCCTTGGTTTGTCTTATTATACAATAAAACGCCATCCCTCTTTTTTATTTTCCTCATTACCCAGTATTCTGCCCAGTCTTCCCTTGAGGCTGTTGCACAGTGCTATCCATTCAAGATCACAGTAGGTCTGTGTTTCAGGGTGCTAGAAAGGACCCTCCCCAGCCTTGGAATCAGAATGTTCCTTAGGCAACAGATAAAAGACAGGGAAGTACCTGTGCTCTTGCTATCTTAGGGGGAAGACTGCATTTCATGGTGGAATTTTTTTCTCATCTTAAGGCTTTCTAACAAATATTTAAACCGATTCTGTTAACCACACCTCCACATGCTCCCCAGCCAGGCGCTATGGAGAAGTCTGTGGAATTAGATGAATCCATAAGGGTAAGTGAGTGGTGAGGAGAAAGGCATTCCCTGCAGTCTTGATATTCCCCTTAGCTTGCAGAGGGAAGAAATGAAAAGGAAGCAGTATTAGATAGTAAGAACGAAGAAGAGAGGGGTCCTCCACTCTGATGCCTTGGGGTGTGGATGGTGATGTCTGATGACTCCAGAGAGGAAGTGGCTGTGGTTGTGTTGTCTAATATGGGACTATAAGCTACCTCATAAATTATACTCATGCCTCAAATGTGGCATAGAGGCAATAGAAAGATTACCGTGGGCTAAGTAGGCACTGAACAGCAGCTCTCTTCTGGACCTCATGGGCTACCATAGGCCACCAGACAGGGACAGTAGCAACTAACAGTGGCAAGCTATGTGAACTGATGAGCAAGAACCAGATGGTGCCACCTTTTCATTTTCCCCATGCCTTGGTATTGAGTTAGAATTACCTGAAGGAGTGTCAATTTCTCCATCTTTCTAAGAAGGGCTCATTATTGGGTAGAGATAGACTCTTTAAATAGACAGGGCAAGTTGTATTCAGGAGTAACGAAGAAGCGAAGAATATAGCAGGAATGTCATGCACATTTTGAACATTTTCAGAGTTGTTGAGATCCAACAACAAAGCAAGGGATCCATTTATATTATGCTAGAGTCTAAGGATTCTTCTGGGAAAGAGTTATATGGGAAGAATCAAGATGAACAAGTTCAACTCTGGAAATATACCAGTCTTGGAGAACAGAGTGCAAGGAGACTCGAAGTATAACATGGTGGATATCAGATAATATTCTAGGTCAGGCCCAAGAGTCTTAAGTCTGAATCTTTTAGCAAAGAGCCTACAGTTAAAAGAATAAATCTCCTTGAGACATTCAAAGTCAAAGAATCAGCAGCATTGGTGCCACCAGTCTTGGCAGTAATACGATGTGGTATTTTTGGTGCAGTTTCCTAGGGCTACCATAACAAATTACCCCAACCTTGGTGGCTCTTCCAGCTTCTGGTGGCCCCTAGTGCTTCCTGGTTTGTGATAGCATAACTCCGGTCTCTGCCTCCATCTTCACACGGCCTTCTCCTCTGTGTGTCTCCGTGTGTTCTTTTCTATCTATTATAATGACACTTTGATTGGATTTAGAGCCCACCTCAATCCCACTATGATTTCATCTCAATCCATAATTTAATTACATCTTCAAGTACCCTATTTCAAAATAAGATCACATTCTGAGGTCCTGGGAGGATAGAAATTTGGGAAGGATATTATTCAACCCATTACAATCAGTAATCTCAGTGTAGGCATCTGCAGCACTGTCATGAAGAAGGACCCAGCATCTGTAACATTGCCTTGGTCCTGAAAAGGTAGTTGGAAACAGGAAATGGGTGAGATTTTACAGGAGATTGTTATAAGGGCTGCAAGCTGGGTAAATGGTCAAGAAGCTCACGCTAAGATCCTGACTAGCTGATCCCAGTGCATCCCAAATACATTTCATCATATTAGTTAGGGCAAACAAAAGTGGGACAAAGATGATAAAATGGGTATTGACCAGACGATTTCAAGGGCGGGCACTAAGAAAGAAGGATGGGGGCTTCCCTGGTGGAGCAGTCGTTGAGAGTCCGCCTGCCAATGCAGGGGATACGGGTTCATGCCCCGGTCCGGGAAGATCCCACATGCTGCGGAGCGGCTGGGCCCATGAGCCATGGCCGCTGAACCTGCGCTTCCGGAGCCTGTGCTCCGCAACAGGAGAGGCCACAACAGTGAGAGGCCCGCGTACCGCAAAAAAACAAACAAAAAACAAAAAAAAAAAGAAAGAAAGATGGGCTTTTTAGAGACAAAAAGAGGAAAGAGAGGTTAGCTAGAGGTAATGAAACCTTATGTGAGATTCTAAAGTTGACCACAGAATTTCTTCAGATTTATGAATGGGACTTGTATATCTAGCTTTAAAAGGATTGAGGCCACCACCATGTGGAGATAAACATTTGCTCTATTCATTCATCACCCCTTAACAATTAATAGGAAGATAAGGGAAAATGATCAAGAAAGTCTACCAATCAATGAGCATACATGAGGTCAAATATGACAGGATCACAGGTAAAGAGCAGGAAACACAGAAACTTAAAGGAGAATAAGAAGGGATTTGATCAATGGGCATTTTTACCACTCCTACAAGGAAAGAGAGACCAAAAAAATGATATCATTTTCAACATTACAGTGTTGTCTAGAATTACCTTAAGCTGGGTGTAAATGCAGAAAATACAAACATTGATGGATTTCCATTTCAGAAAGGGAATCTATGGACAAATATCAACTTTCCTCATTTCCTACATTGGTGGTACCTTCAGCTCCACAAGCCTAGAATTTAGCAGAAATAATATTAGTAAGAATCTGAAACTTACTGACACTGCTTTGCATGACTGATAAAAAAGTGTGTCAAATTAAAGGGTCTTTTTTTCTCAAGCACTATTTGCATCGATATCATTGCTGCACAACACAATCCATGTGTATTTTTTATGGCCAAAGACATATAGATATGGAATATTTCTATCCAGATAAAAATTGGGGACACATGGTTTATCAGCATTACTTTTTTTTCTGATTTGATAATGTGTTGTAAACATTCTTACAAAAGAGTAAGAATTAAGTTATCTTTAGTCACACATTTAAATTCTCTTTATTGAAAAAAAGTAGCATATAATTGGAGCTGTCCTAGAAATTCCAGGCTGTATTTCTGTCTTATTTGTACAATTGACATTTTGATAATTATTTCAACTACATTTCAACTCCTACCTCATCCCCTTGACCTTACACTCTATCTGTGCCTTGCCAATAGATAGCACTGGAAAACCCAAAAATCTGTTTTGTTTGGTTGTTTTAAGTTCTGCCACTGAAAGTTGGAGAACAGTGCCAATTGGCTCCACTACAAATTTATGCCATTTAATCTCAATTGGGCCTTCAATACTACTTGGCAATTCTTCATTCATCCCTGTGATGATGTCCTCAGCAGCTGTTCGAAATCTTTTTTACTTTCCACAGGTTCTCAATCCCCAAAGAAGAAAATTGTGGTAACAAAGCAAAACAAATTCTCAAAAGCATAATGCAAGAAAAATTCCCTGAAATAATATTTTAAAGTGCATATTAAAAGAGTACAAATTTCCCTGTACAATATAAACTAACACCATATTGTAAAGCAACTATACTCCAATAAAAAAAAAGAGCACAAATCTCCTCACAAATTTCTGAGGAAATTGACCCAGATCAACCAAGAGAGAGACATATTCTAGTAAACTTCCTGGACTTTAAGGGGAAAAGAAACAAAACCCTTTCAGCTAAAAGGATCAAGATCATTCATAAAAGAAAGGAAATCAGGTTATAGTCAGACTTTGATAGCAAAGTTTATGCCAGCAGAAAAAGCAGTAGCATACTCAATATAGCTAAAGAAAGATATGTGAGCCAAAGATTTTATATCCAGCCTGACTTTCAAAAGAAGCCCTTAGCTTCATTACTTTATTACTAGCTAGCTCCTATTACCCATCAGGCTTGTCTTTTATAATATAAATAATATTTTTTAAACTTTTGATAATGGAAAATTTCAGGTATATACAGAAGTAGATATAGTGGTATAATGGACCTCCAGGTACTCATCATGCAACCTCAACAATTATCAACACATGGCCAATCTTGTTTTATTTATACACCTATCCAATCCTCCTGCTCACTAGATTATTTTGGAGAAAATTCTATACATTATATTATTTTCATTTCAAAAATGCTTTCAACAGAGTCAGCAGTAGAGAATCCTTGAAGAAAACAGCAAACACAAAGACCCAACCAAAACCTGCCAGTACACCAGTGCCTACAGGAGAGCAAATCCAGCAAAATCCTGCACCTCTATCCAGAAAATGTCTAATATCTTGCTAAAGTTTAAGTTTCCAGCTTCATCCTTAAACCAGTAACATCCATGCCTATGGAATACCAAAGCTAACAAAAGCAACAATGCTATCCGGAAAATTCTTAACATCTTCTAAAGTTTAAGTTTGTAATCTTATAGTTGTCCTTTAAAGTTCAATCCATATGGATAACAGAAAGAGAATTGACCTGAAAGTGAGATTTGGGTTTGTTCCAGTTTTGCTAATTTTCTTTAGTGTGTCCTTAAGTGCATCGCTTAAAACTTTGAGCCTGTTCCCTTGGAGGATGACAGCCATAGCTCCATTTTCTTCAAGCTCTATATCTGAGTCTTTAATAAATTGACTTTGAGTAGCACTCTCTCCTGTTGGACTTAGAAGGTAAAGCTTAAGTGTTCTTCACAAAGAGTTAACTGTAGTTGAAAAGTGCTCTAAGATTAAAGTTAAGATAAAGTGGCACTTTAAGAATTTTTTTTAAACATACATTTTAACTACATATACTATCACTACTATTCCAAGAATCTGCTCTTTGTGAGATATTTTTCTAGCACATGTATGTAGACACAACCAGAAATTGTTCTCTAAAGAGGTGGAAAATCATTGACTTGCTATATAAAGAAATGCTCAACAAAGAAGTGTGTTAAACTAGAATTCACTTTCAGATAAATTTCAGGGTCAGAGTTTCACCCTGGTCTTAACAAGTCACCGTAGGAAATAACAATATTTATATTCTATATGCTTAGCAATGTCATTTCTAGAAAATTATTGAATACAAAAAATGCTTCCAGTAGGAAAAAAATTCTCTGGATTGAAAATGCTTCCTGTTAGTTTGCATTATTAATATTCAAACCCCATCCTCCTACCACCATGAGAAAAGTCTAGAGCATGGCATGGCTGAGGACACTCTGATTTCTTTCCTTTAGTGCATTGCAACTGCCAGCTCACGGGAGCTAACTGCTTAGAACAATGAAACGCGACTCCTGATTCCCTCCAAATACTAAGATCATATGGTATTCGTCTTTCTCTGTCTGACTTACTTCACTTAGTATGATAATCTCCAGGTCCATCCATGTTGCTGGAAATGGCATTATTTCGTACTTTTTTTATGGCTGAGTAATATTCCACTGTATATGTATACCACGTCTTCTTTATTCATTCATCTCTCAATGGACATTTAGGTTGCTTCCATGTCTTGGCTAGTGTAAATAATGCTTCTATGAACATTGGGGTACATGTATCTTTTCAAATTAGAGTTCTCTCTGGATATATATCCAGGAGTGGGATTACTGTATCATATGGTAACTCTATTTTTAGTTTTTTAAAGAACCTCCATACTGTTTTCCATAGTGGCTGCACCAATTTAAATACATTCCCACCAATAGTATAGGAAGGTTCGGTTTCACCACACCCTCTCCAGCATTTATTATTTGTAGACTTTTAAATGATGGCCATTGTGACTGGTGTGAGGTGATACTTCATTGTGGTTTTGATTTTGAGCTTTGATTTTTTTGACAGTTTCTTTGTCCAAACTCAAACTGAATCCTTCCCCTAAACCTAGTTCCATTCCCATTTTTTCCTTTACTGCCCTATTTCCATTTCCATCCCTGTAAGAATACCTTCTCGGACATGACCTCCATAAATCACTTGACTGTCTAGTTTAAGAAGAGTCTGAACTCCACGTACTTTATCGTGGAGGCTTAATGTACATAGTCAGTATTTTAAAACTATAAAGACAGAGAAGCGAAGCAGAGGAGCAAGAAAGTATATTGAAACTGGTCCCATAATACAGTTTAAAATCAGAAGTCAACAAAGGGAGCCGACTTTGAAACAATAGACCAAGAAAATTCACAAAATTAAAGGAGTTGGTCCCCCAATCTATTTATAACTTGAAGCTCATTATCATATATAATAATGTTTGTCCCCTTGTAGTGATGATCTCTGATTGGCTCTGTCTTCTATTACATAGCTCTTTTCAAGAAAGTTGTGTTCTTATCCCCCAACCCTCATAGAACACTCCCAAAAGAACGGATTTACTCAGTTCTTCCTCATCCAATCATGTACTAAGCCCACCCCTGACTTTACTTCTTTAAGAGAGTTCTGTCATTATACCCCTTCCTCCCCTCTACACACACAGACACACAAAAAACCCTAACAGAACCCCCAGAGGAGGGAACTTAGTTCAGTTGTCTTTCAACTAATCACATTCTGACCCACCTCCTGGCATTTCCTTCTTCTAGAAAGTTCTGTGATCATAATGGCACTATATCAGGAACATCTAGAGGAAGGTTCTTAGTTCCATTTTCCTTCAACCCAAAACGTTCAGATCTGCTCCAAAACAATCACTTTTGCCAGAATATTCTGTTCTCAAACCTATCCTCATAGAAATAACCAGGGGTGTGGGCTTATTCAGTTCTTTTCCATTAAATCACATTCTGAGTGAGTCTTTTTTCCAGCAAGTTCTCTGATTACTCTTCACCTCAATATAGACCCTTTCAAAAATCCCATGGGAGGAAACATAGTTCAGTACTCCTTCCATCAGTCACATTCTGACATCATAAATTTCATCCTCATACCGTCACTATATCAGAAACACCCTGGGTAGAAATCCTAGTTCAGCTCTCCCTCAACCAATCATGTTTTGCTCCCCAGAGCTTTACTTGACCTAGAGTGTTCAGTTCTTATGTTAACCAATCTAAAAGAAACCCCAGGAGTGGGGACTTCTTCAGTCCTCCCTCTTCCAGTTATGTTCTGAGACTTCCTCCTGACCTTTAATCCTTCCAGAAAGTTCTGCTTCAATCCCTGCCCACCCCAGACATATTCAAAGAAACCCCAAGAAGTGGGAACTTATTTCAATTCTCCTTCAAGCAATTATGTTCATACACCATACAAGACTTGTACTTTTCCTAGGTATAACCTTCATTCACCTATCCTCACAGAAACTTCCAGTGTGGAGAGAATGAGGATGGGAATATTCTAGGGAAAATGAAAGTACAAGAGGGGGTCAGAACACGATTAATGGAAGGAGAACTGAACTAAAGTCCTTCCCCTGGGGGTTGCTGATATTGTGAAGTTATGAGAACAGAACTTTCTGGAAGAAATCAAGGTCAGGAGGTATAGTCAAGTGATTGGTTGAAGGAGAAATGAACTAAAATCCCTCCTCTGGGGTTTTGTAAGGGTGCGTTTGTGAGGAGGGAGGTAAAAACAGAACTTTCTGGAAGAAGTAAAGGTCTGGGAGCAGATCCAAATATTATTTGAAGGAAAACTAAAGTAAGCTTGCTACCCTGGGTGTTCCTGATACAGTAAGGGTATGAGGACAGATGTTTCCTGAAAATGTAAAGGTCAGAAGGTGGAGACAGAATGTGATTGGTTGAATCAACTAAGTTCCTCCAGTGAGATTTCTGTGACAGCCGGTGAGGGGATAAAGACAAAGCTATTTGGAAGAAGTAAAGGTCATTGGGTCAGCTCAGAACATGATTAGATAGTGATTAATTAAATAGCTCACTTCACAGAAGGTTGCTGTATTGGGGCTGGGAAAAGGACAGAATATTCTGGGAAAAGTAAATATCTGGGAGCAGTTTGCAACATTGTTGGTTGAAAGAGATCTGAGGTAAGCTTGTTTCCCTGGGTTTCTGATAAAGTGAGAGTATGAGCACAGAAACTTCTAGAAGAAATAATCTGTCTCCACTTCAGGTTTCTATGAGGGTGGAGGCAAGGGGAATGAGGACAGAAACTCTAGGCAAAGTAAAGATCTGGAAGCAGAGCCAAGCATGACTGGTTGAAGGAGAACTGATCTAAGTTGGATGTGTCTGATATAGTGAGGTTATGAGACACAACTTTCCAGAAGAAGTAAAGACCAGGAGGTAGGCCTGCCCAGTGATCCTCCTGACATGCCTGCCTGAACTCTTCTTTTCCCAGAATGTTCTTTGCTCATACCGTCATCCCTGCAGGATCATCCAGGGGAGGGTGCTATTTTATTTCTCCCTCAATCAACATTAACTGAGACCAATTACCTCTACTCTGATTTCCCCTTGGTTCACAGGCCCTAAGTGGGTCCAGCTCTGACTACCTAAGCAATATTCATGTGAAAAGAGTAAGTTGAATAATTGTATTTCAAAGAATGTATAGCCAAGTAACTTTCTTTTTCCCAATATCCCTAAAGAAGATAAAAAATAAAATCAAGGTTGACTTTATTCTTGTCATTAAAAAAAAATTATTTTCACTTTCATGTATTCTTTGAGGTTGAGGGAATGAATATAGTTATTCATACAGAATGTAATGGTGCCTTCTAGTCTCCCCAAAAAGCTTGTTTAAAGCAAATTCATGAGACAATAAATGACACGTTTTTTTCTTTTTCTTTTGTTTTGTTTTGTTTTTGTTTTTTCAGTTGTGGAAAAAAGTTTGTTGTAAATATTCACTTGTGAATATTTTGAGATAACTGTAGATTCACATGGGGTTGTAAGAAGTAATACAGAGAGAGCTCATGTATACTTTACTCAGTTTGGTAGAATAGTAACATCTTGTAAAACTATAGTAAAATATCACAATCAGGATTTTGGCATGATACAATCCATTGATATTATTCAGATTTCCCCAGTTTCACTTTTACTCATTTGTGTGTGTGTATTATTTCTACACAGTTGTATCCCATGGATAGGTTCCTGTATTCACTATCACAGACAAGATTATAAAACTGTTCCATTGCCACATGAATCTCTCCTGTTTGTAACAATTCCTACTTTCCCCATACCGTGCCCTGTCCCTAAATCCTAGCAACTACTAGTCTGCTTTCCATCTGTATAATTTTGTCATTTCAAGAATATTGTACAAAGGGAATCCTATAGCACACAGCCTTTTAGGATTGACTATTTTCACTCAGTATGATTCTCTGGAGATTCATTCAGGTTGTTTTGTGTATCAGTAGTTTGTTTCTTTTTATTGCTGATAGTATTCCATTGTATGGAGGAACCAAAGTTTCTTTATACAATCACCCAGGGGAGCACATTTGGGTGGTTTCCACTTTTTGATGATTATGAATTAAGCTATGAACATTCGTGTACAGGCTTTATGTGTAAAAATAGGTTTTCAGTTTTGTGGGATAAATGCCAAGGGATGTGATTGCTGAGTTGTATGATAGTCACATTTTTAGTTTTATAAGAAATTGCCAGACTCTTTTCCAGTAAATAACACTTCAAACTGACCACATGTTACTTTTATCTTTGGGGATATGCCTCTAGTTTGATAAAGATGTCAAGACCATATTTCCAGAATTTTTAAAAACATTATGCTGAATGAGAGTTTTCAGTTCTCTTCACATAATGCTCAAATCTCAAACACACAAGGACACATTAGAGCCTGTACAGATGGATGGATTTATTAAGTTTATAAATGTTATGTGCTTGTACTTTATATTCAGAAAGAGGATTCATTTAGAAAATCACCATGGTAAGTCTACCATTAATTGTTTTTAAGGAAAATATATATTCAAATTTAAAGGATACTGACGAAAAAGATTTGTTGAATACAAGTAGTTTATATTTTCCATCAGTTCTAGGGTCTTTGTCATTTTACCACATAACCCTTTGTTGTCACTAAGAGTAACAGAAATAAGATTCATTTTTTGACTAAAAATGCTTAATAAAATGCCACAGAATATGAGCAGTTTATTATATAGTAAAAAGAGAAAAGCCAATTAAAAAATCAGTTTCAGATGAATAATGACCACACTAATAAAAACTCAGCCAAAATGAGTTGTCTCAAGGTACTGTGTATATTTTGAACAGTTCCAATGAGCTAAAGCATTTCTTATAATTAAATGAGTTTTTTCCCATTTTTATATTTGAATGTCTTATACATTTTAATATGTATTCTACAATTTTATTCAACAAATCACTGATGAGTTTATACTGAACAAAGTTTAAATCACATTCAGACAAATGCAATAAAAATAAATATTTTCAGATAAGAGAGTGTTTCCATAGTTGGAAATATTTTTTTTCCTTTTTTTAAAAAAATGAAGTATAGTTGATTTACAATGTTGTGTTAGTTTCAGGTGTACAGCAAAGTGCTATCATCTATCTATCTGCCATCTATCTATCCTTTTTCAGATTCTTTTCCATTATAGGCTATTACAAGATATTGAATATAGTCCCCTGTGCTATACAGTAGAACCTTGTTGATTATCTATTTTATATATAGTAGTGTGCATATGTTAATCCCAAACTACTAATTTATCCCTTTCCCCCCCTTCCCCTTTGGTAACCATAAGTTTGTTTTCTGTGTCTGTGAGTCTATTTCTGTTCTGTAAATAAATTCATTTGCATCATATTTTAGATTCCGTATATAAGTGATATATGATATTTGTCTTTGTCTGATTTACTTCACTTAGCATGATAATCTCTAGGTCCATTCATGTTGCTGCAAAAGGTATTATTTCATTCTTCTTTTATGACTGAGTAGTATTCCATTGTATATGTGTACCACATCTTCTTTATCCATTCCTCTGTCAGTGGACATTTAGGTTGCTTCCATGTCTTGGCTATTGTAACTAGTGCTGCTGTGAACATTGGGGTGCATTATCTTTTTGGTTTAGAGTTTTGTCTGGATATATGCCCAGGAGTGGGATTGCTGGATCATATGGTAACTCTATTTTTAGTTTTTTTAAGGAACCTCCATACTGTTCTCCATAGTGGCTATACCAATTTACATTCCCATTAACAGTGTAGGAGAGTCCCTTTTTCTCCACACCCTCTCCAGCATTTATTATTTGTAGACTTTATAATGATGGCCATTCTGATCTGTATGAGGTGATATCTCATTGTAGTTTTGATTTGCATTTCTTTAATAATAAAATAATACAATTAAAGAAGCTTGGGTTACTATTACTTTAAAAGTGATTTTTCAGTATATTGTCCTGGATTGGATACTGGTCTTGACAAACTACCTAGAAATGCCATTCTTCATTCACTTGGTGGGGTGGGGGATTTCAATGTAGCTTGGGTATTAGATGAGATGAAATCTTAATGAAATGGAAAGATGAAGATCATTGACTTATGAAAAGCAGGTGTTAAACAGTATACAGTAATGTTGTTTTGATCAAAAATATATAAGCCCATGTATTGTATATATACACACTTAAAGAAAGTTAAGAAGCATATGCACTAGAGTTAACATAGGGGATCTCTGGAGTTGGCAATGTGAAGACTTAGTTTTTAAGTTTTTGCTAACTTGCATTTTCTGATTTTCTACAATGCATATATACTACTTCTGTAATAATAAATGGTATTTTTTAAACTCATGGCAAATGGAAATTTATGGAACATATTATGCCTTTTAGCTTCTCATTTTTTAAAATCAGACTTTAATTTTTTTAGTGCTGTTTTAGGTTCATAGCAAAATTGAGGAGAAAGTACAGACCTTTCCCATATACTCCCCCACATTTGTTACAATTGATGAACCTACATTGACATGTCGTTATCACCCAAAGTCCACAGTTTACATTAGGGTTCACTCTTCGTGTTATTATACATTCTATGGGTTTGGACAAATGTACAATGACATGTAGACACCATTGTAATATCACACAGCGTATTTTTACCACCTTAAAAATCCTCTGTGCTCCTTCTATTCATCCCTTCCCCCTAATCCCTGGCAACCACTGTTTTTTTTACTGTTTCCATAGTTTTGTCTTTTGCAGAATGTCTTAGAGTTGCAGTCATACAATATGTAGCCTTTTCAGAATGGCCTCTTTCACTTAGCAACATGCATTTAGTTTCCTCCATGTCTTTTCATGATTTGATAGCTCATTTCTTTTTAATGCTGAAAAATATTCCATTGTCTGGATGTACCACAGTTTATTTATCCTTTCACCTATTGAAGGATATGATCTAGTTTTTTTTTTTTACCAACAATGAAAAAATAAACACAAAATCTCAAAGTAAAAGAATGTTTTTATGGGTTTAGCAAATGTGTTGGTTTTCATGAATGTATCAGTTTTGCTGTTAACATTTGGGACAGTCCATTTTCGTTTGCTCATTTTCAGGGCAGACTTTTAGAAGTACTATTCTATGTTGACTTTTCTGTGTGCTGATTTACAGTTTGTTCTGGAAGATGGCTCTGCTTTGTGCTTTAAAAAAATTTAATTAATTTATTTTTATACAGCAGGTTCTTATTAGTTATCTGTTTTTTACATATTAGTGTATATATGTCAATCCCAGTCTCCCAGTTCATCCCACCCCCTCCCCCCCTTGGTGTCCATATGTTTGTTCTCTACATCTGTGTCTCTATTTCTGCCTTGCAAACCGGTTCATAAGTGCCATTTTTCTAGACTCCACATATATGCGTTTGTGCTTATTGAATATAATTAGAATATACCAGTACAGTTAGAATATACCCTATACTAGGGGGTTCGGGGGTGAGTTTTACCTGCTTAAACAGCTTATCGTGACTTGAATTATCTTGAAATATTGCTTTAAATGCAACCACATAGATTTTCTTTAACTTGAGGCCTGTTCATCAATATTGCACATGAGAATCTCCTATCTAATTCCATAAACATATATTAATTGACTGCTAACTCGGTGCCTGGCTCCATCCTAGGTGCTTTGGATACATCGGTGTACAAACCAGATAAAAATACTTGCCATTATGGAGTTAACATTCTAGTGGAGGGAGACAGTAAACAGAATGTATCAGTGCATTTTATTATAGGTTCTACAGCTAAGGGTATTAGAAAAAATAAATAAATCAGGCTAAGGGGATCTGAAGTACAGGGGTGAGGGTGAGATTTTATTTTATTTATTTTTTGTTTTTTTTTTTTTTTTACTTTAAGTTTTTAATTTTTACACAATTTTAAAGGTTATTTTCCATTTGCAGTTATTACAAAATATTGGTTATATTCCCTGTGTTGTACAATGCATTCTTGTAGCCTATCTTACACCCAAGAGTTTGTACCTCCCACTCCCCCACCCTTATATTGTGGCCCCCACACCACTGGTAGCCACTAGTTTGTTCTCTATATCTGTGAGTCTGCTTCTTTTATGTTATATTCACTATTTTTTAGATTCCACATATAAGTGATATCATATAGTATTTATCTTTCTCTGTCTGACTTATTTCACTTAGCAAAATGCCCTCCAAGTCCATCCATGTTTCTGCCAATGGCAAAATTTCATTCCTTTTTTATGGCTGAGTAATATTCCATTGTATATATATACCACATCTTCTTTATCCATTCATCTGTTGATGGGCATTTAGGTTGTGTCCATGTCCTGACTATTATAAATAGTGCTGCTATGAACATTGGGGTGCATGTATCTTTTTGAATTAGCATGTTAGTGGGGTTTTTTTCAGATATATAGAAGGTGAGAGTGTAAATATGGTGGTCAGGATATATTGAACTGAGCTGACATACAAGAAAAGAATTAGAGGAGGTGAGGAGTGAGCCATACAGGTATGATGGAAGAAAAATTTCAGGCAGAGATATAACACTTATGTGGAGAGCATTCCTCATGTGTTAGAGAAGCAGTGCAGAGTCCAGTGTGGCTGGAGGGGAGTGAGCATGGGCAGGATAGGCATTCAGAGGATGCGGTCAGAGAGATAGTCCTATAGAGCCTTGGAGGCCATTTGTAAGGCCCTTGTCTTTTACTCATAGTGAGATGGGAGCCATTGAGGTGAACAGGGCAATGACATGATCTGACTTAAATTATTAATGAAATAATAATGGCTGCTGAAAAGAGGCCAGGACAGAAGCAGGGTGGTCAGGAGATCACTGGTGGTGGGAGGGGGAGTAGTGAGAAGTGGTCAGATTTGGAAATATTTTGAAGATAAAGTCAACAGGGTTAATTGAGATCAGAAAGACTGAAGGTAGAGCAGGTTTGGGGAATAAAATAAAGATTGTTGCTGTGGACATGGTAGGTGTAATTTTCTGTTAGACATCAAATCCAATTCTTATTTCCATCATCAGTACCAATGATCTGCAAGCACTGACTGTAGGGGAGAAAGTGGTAGGTACAAGAAGTATAGAAAACGTTTTCTTTACAGCCAGTGTACTTGCAAACTAAGGCGGTCAGGGTGTATACATGCAACTACAACCTTTTCTAACACTCAACATTTATTTATTCATCGATTGGAGAAACATTGATTGAGGCACTTACTAGATGCTCAATATTGGTGCTAGGGAAATTGGGGATCAACTGGTTAGTTATGAATCCTGGATTCACTATTTACTAGTCACTTAGCCCCACCATGCCTTGGGTTACCATCTGGAAAATAAGGACAATAAACAATACCTACCTCACACGGATGTTGGGAGGATTAAATGAGATAATCATGTGTAAAGCATTTAGAACAACATATGATAAACACTCTATATGTTACTCGTTATTTTCATCAAGGCTTCATTTTTCCTTTCCGGCATATCCTCTCCCCTAGCCAATCCTAACATAAACAGAAAAGAATATCTGTAACCTGCATGATGGGTACAGTTAGCATAGATACCATATACCAAGATCAAAATGAGGAAAGTCTAGAACCTCAGGCCAGTTCCTATCACTTTGTCTGATTAACACAGTACCTAGACATCTACAAGATAATTTTTCAGACTCACATACACATGGAAAAATAGCTAAGGGGACTTTTAGAACTCGTAGGAATTCTTGTTGATCAAGAACCTTTCTGCAGTCACCATTACCTGGGGGTCACTGCCTCATTCACAGATACTGTGCACACCTGCTAGTCCTTAATCACTGGAACTCACAAGGATGCTTGAATCAACACAGAGAGCAGGCCATCAGACAGGCAACTGTTGTGTCCTACCCCAGCTATGCTTTTGTGTGAACCACCACATCTGTTCTCCTATTCCTCATTTCCTGGCCTCAATTCTGCTGTTTCCTTATTTAAACCCAGTTTGAACCTCAACGCTTAAATGCTGACCTGTGACCATCTGATCAGATTCAGTCCAGTCTATGCCTGGCCACCTGGCATCACCCATGTAGAATCCAAATTTGGATTGTGTCATTCAATTTGGCTTGACACTGTCAACTCAGACTTTGGCTTCTCTTTCAGGAAAATGAAAACCACATGTGTTTTTTCCTTTTTAACCAGCTTCCTTTCCATGATCACTTTCTAGGTTTTGCGTTTCTGTAGTTATTCTGCAAGACTTATCTGTGAGGGTTCAGGGTGTTGAAATATAGTGCTAGGCTTTTAGTGACAATAACAATATTATCAGCAATAATGATAACATTTATTCAGTGCTTACCGTATATTTTACTAATATTTTGTTACATCCTCTACATTCATTTTTTATCTCAATTACTGTGGTAAATAACCTATGAGGTAAACATTATTTTCTTCATTTTATAGATGAGGAAACTAAGGTTGGAAGAATCGCATTAGTCAGAAAGAAAGTGGCAGAGCAGAGCTTAAACTCAAGTTTTTCTGGGTCCAAACTGTTACTTTTTTTGGGGGGGGTACGCTGGCCTCTCACTGGTGTGGCCTCTCCCGTTGCGGAGCACAGGCTCCGGACGCGCAGGCTCAGCGGCCATGGCTCACGGGCTTAGCCACTCCGCGGCATGTGGGATCTTCCTGGACCGGGGCACGAACCCGTGTCCCCTGCATCCGCAGGTGGACTCTCAACCACTGCGCCACCAGGGAAACCCCAAGCAAACTTTTTTTTTTTCAGTACGCGGGCCTCTTACTGCTGTGGCCTCTCCCGCCGCGGAGCACAGGCTCTGGACGCGCAGGCCCAGCGGCCACGGCTCATGGGCCCAGCCGCTCTGCGGCACATGGGATCCTCCCAGACCGGGGCACAAACCTGCGTCCCCTGCATCGGCAGACGGACTCTCAACCACTGCGCCACCAGGGAAGCCCAAGCAAACATTTTTTTTTTTTTTTTTTTTTTTTTGCCCGTTGCAGAGCACAGGCTCCGGACACACAGGCTCAGCGGCCATGGTTCATGGGCCCAGCCGTTCCGCGGCATGTGGGATCTTCCCAGACCGGGGCACGAACCCATGTCCCCTGAATCGGCAGGCGGACTCTCAACCACTGCGCCACCAGGGAAGCCCCCAAGCAAACATTTTAACATCATTATTTCAGCCTTCAACCTCCAGGGCAGCTTGACTAGAGATCCCACAGATCTCCAAAGAAAAAAAGTGACTTGGTCTGTTCTTTCACTCTCCTGGCTCCACTTCCTCCCCGACTTGCTCTGCAGCTTCTGGCTCCTCCAGTGTTGAGGTAGGTAGGAAAAGAGAGTCTTAAAGGGACAGTGAGGCTTAACTGACTGGGGCTAGTGTAATCTGGCTATCAATGCCCTTTGTAATGCCCCAGTACTGCCTTTTCTTTTTTTTGTTTGTTTGGTTGTTTGTTTTTGCGGTACGCGGGCCTCTCACTGTCGCGGCATCTCCCGTTGCAGAGCACAGGCTCCGGGTGTGCAGGCTCAGCGGCCATGGCTCATGGGCCCAGCCGCTCCGCGGCATGTGGGATCTTCCCGGACCGGGGCACAAACCCGTGTCCCCTGCATCGGCAGGTGGACTCTCAACCACTGCGCCACCAGGGAAGCCCCCCAAACTGTTACTTTTATTATTATATTTTTCTTGAAGTATAGTTGATGTACAATATTGTATTAGTTTCCTGTGTACAGTAAAGTGATTCATATATATATATATATATATATATATATGTTTTCAGATTTTTTCCATTATAGTTTATTACAAGATATTGAATAGAGTTCCCTGTGCTATACAGTAGAGCCTTGTTGTTTATCTATTTTATATACAGTAGTTTGTATCTGCTAATCCCCAACTCCTAGTTTATCCCTCCCCCTCCCCCAAAGTTGGTACTTTTAATTACCAAAGTATATCAAGACTATGTGCTTCTTAGGTCTTTTCTCCCCTGCAGTTTTTGTTGGGTATACAGTACATTACCTTATAGTTATTCTTCAACATTAGGTGAAATTGGGGGGGACAAAAAGACCCCTTTATAAATGTTCACCAATCCTTGCCCTTTACTAAAACAAAGACCTTATGTTTTTATAGAGCTTTGCAACCTCAGAATAATTTCACTTTTGATCTTCACACGCTTCTTGTGGTGATCAAGACAGAGCTTGTTATCTCCTTTATCTAGATAAATAAAGCAAGGTTCAGAGGGGTTAAATGACCTGAACAAGATCTCATGACTGGTAAATTGGCTAGACAGGTTACAATCAGGTTTCCTGACTATTAATCAACTTGCTAAAAATTCTAGCTATAACTAGTGGTTGAAAAAAGATGGTTAAAATATATTATTCTTAACACAAATTGTAGAAGCCCATGGATTACTTTCTAAGAAAGCAACAAATATCAAGAACAAGATATTACAAAGTGTCAAAGATTGTCCTCTTTTCTCTTTGTGCTTGATTTGAGGGTTGTGACTTTAAAGGATGTGTGTTAGTGTGCTAGGGCTGCCATAACAAAAGCCCACCAACTGAGAGACTTAAACAACAGATTTTTACTTTCTCACAGTCCTGGAGGATATAAGTCCAAGATCCAGGAGTCAGCAGGGTTCATTCTCCTGTGGGTTCATTCTTTTTCTCTCCTTGGCTGGCAAATGGCTGTCTTCTCATTGTGTCCTCACATGGCCTTTACTCTGAGTGCACATCCCTGGTGTCTCTTCCTCTTCTTATAAGGGCACCAATCTTATTTGGATTAGGGCCCCATCCTTATGACCTCATTAACCTTAATTATCTCTTCAGAGGCCCTATTTCCAAAAATAGTCACATTCCGAGGTACCAGGGGTTAGGACTTCAACATATGACATTTGGATGGACATAATTCAGTCCACAGCAAGTGGTTTCTTATTAAGCAAATGCTCCTTTATCTGATGGGTCTGAGAGCTATAATCAAATTTAAAAAGTCCGCAACATCAGTATGAAACCCTGTATAAAATCAGAGAAACCCAATGAAGATTTAAACTTGAGACAGTTTTTGAAATGAAGAGTGCTAATAAACAGATAGACACAGGCTTGGTCCTATACCCATTGGTAGAAAGAAAAGGAGAAAGAAGGAATTAAGAAGGAAGTAGAGGCCTCTGGACTGTGGAGTTCTGGAGTTTGGAGCCCTTTTTCCAGGATAGATTACTGGAAGTGGGATAGCAGGGTCAAAAGAGAACAATTAAAACATGCCCTGAGCAGAAGCAAGAAGAACTACAATCCTGCAGCCTGTGGAACAAAAACCACATTCACAGAAAGATAGACAAGATGAAAAGGCAGAGGGCTCGGTACCAGATGAAGGAACAAGATAAAACCCCAGAAAAACAACTAAATGAAGTGGAGATAGGCAACCTTCAAGAAAGAGAATTCAGAATAATGATAGTGAAGATGATCCAGGACCTCGGAAAAAGAATGGAGGCAGAGATTGAGAAGATGCAAGAAATGTTTAACAAAGACCTAGAAGAATTAAAGAACAAACAAACAGAGATGAACAATACAATAACTGAAATGAAAAATAATACACTAGAATGAATCAATAGCAGAATAACTGAGGCAAAAGAAGGGATAAGTGACCTGGAAGACAGAATGGTGGAATTCACTGCTGTGGAACAGAATAAAGAAAAAAGAATGAAAAGAAATGAAGACAACCTAAGAGACCTCTGGGACAACATTAAATGCAAAAACATTTGCCTTACAGAGGTCCCAGGAGGAGACAAGAGAAAGAACCCAAGAAAATATTTGAAGAGATCATAGTCAAAAATTTCCCTAACATGGGAAAGGAAATAGCCAACCAAGTCCAGGAAGCGCAGAGAGTCCCATACAGGATAAATGCAAGGAGAAACACGCTGAGACACATAGTAATCAAATTGGCAAAAATTAAAGACAAACAAAAATTATTGAAAGCAGCAAGGGAAAAACAACAAATAACATACAAGGGAACTCCCATAAGGTTAACAGCTGATTTCTCAGCAGAAACTCTACAAGCCAGAAGGGAGTGGCATGAAATACTTAAAGTGATGAAAGGGAAGAACCTACAATCAAGATTACTCTACCCGGCAAGGATCTCATTCAGATTCGATGGAGAAATCAAAAGCTTCACAGGCAAGCAAAAGCTAAGAGAATTCAGCACCACCAAACCAGCTCTACAACAAATGCTAAAGGAACTTCTCTAAGTGGGAAACACAAGAGAAGAAAAGGACCTACAAAAACAAACCCAAAACAATTAAGAAAATGGTCATAGGAACATACGTATCGATAATAACCTTAAACGTGAATGGATTAAATGCTCCAACCAAAAGACACAGGCTTGCTGAATGGATACAAAAACAAGACCAATATATATGCTGTCTACAAGAGACCCACTTCAGACCTAGGGACACATTCTGACTGAAAGTGAGGGGATGGAAAAAGATATTCCATTCAAATGGAAATCAAAAGAAAGCTGGAGTAGCAATACTCATATCAGATAAAATAGACTTTAAAATAAAGAATTTACAAGAGACAAGGAAGGATACTACATAATGATCAAGGGATCAATCCAAGAAGATATAACAATTATTAATATATATGCACCCAACATAGGAGTACCTCAATACATAAGGCAACTGCTAAGTCATAAAAGAAGAAATCGACAGTACACAATAATAGTGGTAGATTTTAACACCTCACTTACATCAATGGACAGATCATCCAGACAGAAAATTAATAAGGAAACACAAGCTTTAAATGACACAATAGACCAGATAGATGTATTTGATATTTATAGGACATTCCATTCAAAAACAGCAGATTACACTTTCTTCTCAAGTGTGCATAGAACATTCTCCAGGATAGATCATATATTGGGTCACAAATCAAGCCTCAGTAAATTTAAGAAAATTGAAATCATATCAAGCATCTTTTCTGACCACAGTGTTATGAGATTAGAAATGAATTACAGGGAAAAAAAACGTAAAAAACACAAACACATGGAGGCTAAACAATATGTTACTAAATAACCAAAAGATCACTGAAGAAATCAAAGAGGAAATCAGAGGATACCTAGAGACAAATGACAATGAAAACATGACAATCCACAACCTAAGGGATGCAACAAAAGCAGTTCTAAGAGGGAAGTTTATAGCTGAACGATCCTACCTCAAGAAACAAGAAAAATCTCAAATAAGCAATCTAACCTAACACCTAAATGAACGAGAGAAAGAAGAACAAATAAAACCCAAAGTTAGCAGAAGGAAAGAAATCATAAATTTCAGAGCAGAAATAAATGAAATAGAAACAAAGAAAACAATAAAAAAGATCAGTAAAACTAAAAGCTTGTTCTTTGAGAAGATAAACAAAATTGAAAAACCATTAGCCAGACTCATCAAGAAAAAGAGGGAGAGGACTCAAATCAATAAAATTAGAAATGAAAAAGGAGAAGTTACAACAGACAGCACAGAAATACAAAGCATCCAAAGAGACTACTACAAGCAACTCTAGGCCAATAAAATGGAGAACCTGGAAGAAATGGACAAATTCATAGAAAGGTATAACCTTCCAAGGCTGAACCAGGAAGTAATAGAAAATATGAACAGACCAATCACAAGCACTGAAATTGAAACTGTGATTAAAAATCTTCCAACAAACAAAAGTCCAGGAACAGATGGCTTCTCAGGTGAATTCTATCAAACATTTAGAGAAGAACTAGCACCCATCCTTCTCAAACTCTTCCAAAAATTTGTGGAGGAAGGAACACTCCCAAACTGATTCTACGAGGCCACCATCACCCTGATACCAAAACCAGACAAAGATACTACAAAAAAAGAAAATTACAGAACAATATCACTGATGAATATAGATGCAAAAATCCACAACAAAATACTAGCAAACAGAATCCAACAGCACATTAAAAGGATCATACACAATGATCAACTGGGATTTATCCCAGGGATGCAAGGATTCTTCAATATATGCAAATCAATCTATGTGATACACCATATTAACAAATTGAAGAATAAAAACCATATGATCATCTCAATAGAGGCAGAAAAAGCTTTTGACAAAATTCAACACCCATTTATGATAAAAACTCTCCAGAAAGTGGGTATAGAGGGAACCTACCTCAACATAATAAAGGCCATATATGACAAACCCACAGCAAACATCATTCTCAATGGTGAAAAACTGAAAGCATTTCCTCTAAGATCAGGAACAAGACAAGGCTGTCCACTCTCACCGCTATTATTCAACATAGTTCTGGAAGTCCTAGCCATGGCAATCAGAGAAGAAAAAGAAATAAAAGGAATACAAATTGGAAAAGAAGAAGTAAAACTGTCACTGTTTGCAGATGACATGATACTATACATAGAGAATCCTAAAAATGCCACCAGAAAACTACTAGAGCTAATCAATGAATTTGGTAAAGTAGCAGGATACAAAATTAATGCACAGAAATCTCTTGCATTCCTATACACTAATGATGAAAAATCTGAAAGAGCAATTAAGGAAACACTCCCATTTACCATTGCAACAAAAAGAATAAAATACCTAGGAATAAACCTACCTAGGGAGACAAAAGACCTGTATGCAGAAAACTATAAGACACTGAGAAGGAAATTAAAGATGATACCAACAGGTGGAGAGATATACCATGTTCTTAGATTGGAAGAATCAATATTGTGAAAATGACTATAATACCCAAAGCAGTATACAGATTCAATGCAATCCCTATCAAATTACCAATGGCATTTTTTTAAGGAACTAGAACAAAAAATCTTAAAATTTGTGTGGAGACACAAAAGACCCCGAATAGCTAAAGCAGTCTTGAGGGAAAAAAATGGAGCTGGAGGAATCAGACTCCCTGACTTCAGACTATACTACAAAGCTATAGTAATCAAGACAGTATGGTAGTGGCACAAAAACAGAAACATAGATCAATGGAACAGGATAGAAAGCCCAGAGATAAACCCACACACCTGTGGTCAACTAATCTATGACAAAGGAGGCAAGGGTAAACAATGGAGAAAAGACAGTCTCTTCAATAAGTGGTGCTGGGTAAACCAGACAGCTACATGTAAAAGAATGAAAGTAGAACATTCCCTAACACCATACACAAAAATAAACTCAAAATGGGTTAGAGACCTAAATGTAAGACTGGACACTATAAAATTCTTGGAGGAAAACAGGAAGAACACTCTTTGACATAAATCACAGCAAGATCTTTTTTGATCCACCTCCTAGAGTAATGAAAATAAAAACAAAAATAGACAAATGGGACCTAATGAAACTTCAAAGCTTTTGCACAGCAGAGGAAACCATAAACACGACGAAAAGACAACCCTCAGAATGGGAGAAAATATTTGCAAACAAATGAATGGACAATGGATTAATCTCCAAAATATATAAACAGCTCATGCAGCTCAATGTAAGAAAACAAACAACTGAATCCAAAAATGGGCAGAAGACCTAAATAGACACTTCTCCAAAGAAGACATGCGGATGGCTAAGAAGCACATGAAAAGCTGCTCAGCATCACTAATTATTAGAGAAATGCAAATCAAAACTACAATGAGGTATCACCTCACACCAGTTAGAATGGGCATCATCAGAAAATGTACAAACAACAAATGCTGGAGAGGGTGTGGAGAAAAGGGAACCCTCTTGCACTGTTGGTGGGAATGCAAATTGATACAGCCACTATGGAGAACGGTATGGAGGCTCCTTAAAAAACTAAAAATAGAATTACCATATGATCTAGCAATCCCACTACTGGGCATATACCCAGAGAAAACCATAATTCAAAAAGACACATGCACCCCAATGTTCATTGCGGCATTATTTACAATAGCCAGGTCATGAAAACAACCTAAATGCCCATTGACAGATGAAAGGATAAAGAAGAAGTGGTACATATATACAATGGAATATTACTCAGGCATAAAAAGGAACGAAATTGGGTCATTTGTTGAGACGTGGATGTATCTAGAGACTGTCATACAGAGTGAAGTAAGTGAGAAAGAGAAAAAGAAATATCGTATATTAACTCATATATGTGGAACCTAGAAAAATGGTATAGATGAACTGGTTTGCAGGGCAGAAATTGAGACACTGATGTAGAGAACAAATGTATGGATACCAAGGGGGGAAAGTGGGGGTGGGGTGGGGATGGTGGTGTGATGAATTGGGCGATTGGATTGACATGTATACACTGATGTGTATAAAATTGATGACTTATAAGAATCTGCTTTATAACAAATAAGATACAATTCAAAAAAAAAGAAAAAGAAGGAACTAGGAACTAGATTACCTAGGGGGAAATGGAAGTCCCAAACCTTCAAAATACACAACAAAAGAAATAGTGGAAAATGTCAGAAGTATCCCAGTTAATCGCTGAAGCAAGTTAATATGTGACTATACTTATTATTTCTACAGGGTGCTTATATTTTTACTGATTGCTTATTTGGAGTTATCACTTTCAACAAACTATTATCCCAATTCATAACTGGAGTTTAGAATGGGTCAGACCAAGGTTGACTGGAACCCATGGCTGACTGATCGCTAGAAGGGCAGGACAGGAATATAGGATATGAGAATATAAGATGAGACCCAAGGAGGTCTGCCACTTGGTTCTGACAGACAGTACAGACACGAAGAGCAGCAAATTAGCCCCAAGTAGACATTACTCAGCCAGCAATAAGAACTGGGATTTAGGATGGAGCCGAGGTTCTGCCAGGACTCAGTGATCAGTCAAAATTCTAGACCTGGAGTAATGGTATAGAAATCCAGGCAGAGACTTAGATAGGCAGAAGACCAAGATCTAGTTATAGGAACTAGGCCACCTATTGCAATATGATACCAGGGTGAGAACCAGAGTACAGGTCAGCATGGGGACACCAGCAAGGCACCTTAATTTTGACACCAGCAAGGCAGGTAAGCTATTGGCTGGCCTAGGACTCCCTTTCTTCCTCCTGCCAAGGAGCCTCATCCATCTCAGAGTTTGAGGGAGCTTTATACCTAAATTTGAGAGTTAAAAGGCTCAGAAAGGTTTAAATGCAAGGGACCTGGTACACCATTCCTCCCTATAGGATGGCAAATGTCATTGCCATCTGTTTATTTTGTTTTTGCATTTAAGTTAATCAGGTCTAGCAGCAAAACATTTCAAAAATGCTTTAAGCAAAGTATTTTTCTGACAGTGTTGAATTGATTCATCATTTTCTTTTAAAAGAGTTTATCACTAGCCTATAATAGAGCTTGTCCTAGATATTATACTTTCCGTAAGACACCCGTATACATTCCTGCCACTGTGACTGGTTGTCATCCCACAGTAGGGGCAGTGATTTCATCCATCACATAAAGATTCGAGTCTCACCAAATGACAGAAGTTATGTACTACTCACTTTTCCCCAGGACAAATTTAAGGAGAAGGAAGGCAATTGAGAATCACCTAGATCATCTAAGGGGGAAAATTTTAAAAAAATAATAAAAGTTGATTTCTGTGATATAAGTTATCCCGAGGCTAGTTATCCCGAAGCAATGTAGCCTCCCTGGGGCTTCATTTGTCCACCACCTGGAAGTGTCAGTTGGTACAGATTGGAGCAGCTGTCTGCTTAAAGGCATTGGCCACATGGAGCCTGTGACATCTGTGGTTTTTGGTCTTTAATGACTGTGTACTTGATTCTAGTTTCGAGATGTGTATTTATCCAGTGTGGGATCTGGAAGATAGTTAAAAAGTGATATTAAAAAAAAATAAGTAAATTGAATCTCTGTGCTTGCATTTACTCTGTGTCACATTTAGTCAGCGTTTTATAAAAAATATATCAAAATTAACAATATAGAATGTAATTGGATTTCTTGTTCAATGTTTGAGTAGAAGAGTTAAGGAAAGGTAGAACCTGAAGGGGGGCATCCCGACATCATTTTGCCCAGCGTTATGGGTTGAATTGTGGCCCTCCCCTCTCAGAAAAAAAAAAAGATATGTCAAGCTTAATCCCTGTGACTTGTAACTGACTGTGACCTTATTTGGAAATAAGGTCTTTGCAGATGTAATCAACTTAAGATGAGGTCATAATGGATGACTGGGGTTCTGACAAGAGGGTAATTGGACACATGCAGACACAAAGAAGGCGGCCATGTGAAGACAAAGGCCGAGATTGGAATTATGCTACCACAAGCCAAGGAAAGCCTGGGGCCACCAGAAGTTGGAAGGAGCAAGGAAGGATCCACTCATAGAGGCTGCAGAAGGAGAATGACACTGCCAACACCTTGATTTCAGACTTCTGGCTCCAGAACTGTGAGGGAATAAGATTCTGTGGTTTTAAGCCACCCAGTTAGTAGTGCTTTTCTTCATAGCGGCCCTTGGAAATGAATACACTGTTTTGTATCTCTTGTCAGGATTGTATTTAAACAAGGTCAGTTAGATTTTAGAGCATACCAGGCAGTTTTTAAGATCTTTGGCTACTGCTGAGTTTGGGGGTTTGGCTTCTGGGAGTGGGGATGCCACAGAGACCTAACCTACCACATAAAAGTACAGGAAAACAACTTGATTAACTCAGGGCACCTAATAATATTTCTTGGGTGAATGACTGGGTTTTTGGAGCCACTGTTTTTTTTCTTTTTGCTTTTAATTTCTTGTTTATGTATATCTCAGAAACGTTTCAAGTGTCAAAAGAGGAGAGTCAGACTTTTCAATCATTCTGGTTATGTTCATTAGTAACTGATTAAAAATGTGGGAGTAATGCTGTGTGTGGAATTAGCTGGTTTGCTTTTGAGCAGGTTTCAAATCCATTTGTGGCAATCTGGGCTATATCTTCCCCCCAGCAAGAGTTTTAACTATTAGTTGTTACAGATTCTAACACAGATTCTGCTAAAATCTTAGTAAATAAAAAAGCATTATTGTTTTCATCCATGGTAGATTTATTAGCAGTCTGATATCAGTGATCACTTGCTCACCATTCAATTAGAAAGGTCTATTATGGGAGTCTTTATAATAACATTAGAGATAAACAGTTGAGGAGCTTGTATTACAAATGTTAAGATCTCTTAGGATAGTAGTAGGGAACATGGTAGTTAATTTCATAATTTCATTTTATTGGCAGACACAAAGAGACAGAAATGTAAAGCCTTATCCTACAGAAATATTACCTCCTTGTCATATCTTGACTTTCAGTGCCTTATGTCCTGCAGGAGCAACTGTGTTTTGGTGTAGGACACATACGGGCTTTTTTTTTTTTTTTTTCTCATTTCCATTACTCTGCTTCTCTGGCCATCACTGCTCATAACACCAGGTGTTTCCAAGATGGGAGGTTCACTCATTTAGAAATTATAAGGGGTTAGAAGGTTCAGAAAGTCAGGGGACGAGAATTTGCTGGAGATTTTTGGAGATAATTAGTTGTAGAAATTATGCTAGTAGCACATTTACATTCACTTTTGTAGGGAATCAATTTATTCAATAAAAACAACTAGGAACTAAAGTAGGTAATTTATTAGGGTTTTGCAGAAATAAATTAAAACCTATATATTTCAGAAGGTTGCAAATTCGACATCTAGTGTTTCCAGATACAGATATTTTCTGTTTGGCATTATTGTTAATTGAATAATAAAACCTATATTTTCAAACTGCAATGGCAGAATCATATTAGAAGATGTAACTGCAATATGAACATTTCTGCATTTTTTGGTTTTACTTAGAATGTGACTGTAGTAACTGAGTCTTGTTAGAAAAGATACGAACTGAAGCAATTTATACTTAGAGAAAAGTGAAAGCCACGTGAGTTGTGACAGTCAGAAGCCCAGGAGTGGGTATGAGATTATTTAAACTCTCTGAAAGCAAGAGACAAGAAGGAAGAAAGGAAGAAGGGCAAGAAATTCAGTGCACACGGTTTGACAGTATCTGTAAATAATGGTTATACATTCTCTTTCTGTTGTTATTATTTAAAGCCAGCTAGTAGACAGGAGCTATAAAAACAGCTGGCCAGGAAAACTTTTTTTTTTCACTTCTAAAAACTTACTGAACATTTTAAATGCCAAGATCCAGGATCTCAGTGACTATATATACAAATATTGATTATAGAAGGTACATACACACACACACACACACACACACACACACACACACACACACACACACACCCTTTAGTCTCCAGAGTTTTTCATCTCATTTAATTGAGAATACCGTGTTATAAGTTGGCGTATAATTTATCATTTTGTAGATGAAAAAATAGGTCAGAAACATTAGCCCCCAAGCAGGATTTAGTCTAATTCGCATTGTGCCTATGTTAAAATCAACTATTTTAAGCTTGGTCTCCAGTTACAGAGTATGAGATTTAGAAAGGACCAGAGAAACAACCAATCTTAGCCTTTCCTTTTTATATTTTCATTCATCCTTTGGACCAATTATTGAATGCCTATTATGTGCCAGGCTCATTCATAGATGTTAGGGGATATAATGGTGAATACAATAGTCTCTGTTCTCAAAAATCTCATAATCCAGGGCAGTGCCTCTCAGACTTTAATATGTATACAGATCAACTGGGAAATGCCAGTTAAAGTGTAGACTTTAATGCATAATCCAGTCAGTCTAGGGCAGGGCCTGAGAGTCTGCCTTTCTAACAAGTTGTTAGGGGATGCCCAGCCAGGTGAACCACACTTTGAGATACAAGGATTTGGAGGGTGAATATGTGAGAAACAGGTCTAAAGAGGTCAAATGGCCTGTCAAATATCACACAACAAACTAATGATAAAGCCCAGATTCCTAGCTCTTAGCCTAGTGCCCCTTCTATTCCTTCAAACTACTCTGAAGATCAGAGTTTATTTATTATTTGGCTTATGAGTCAAAGTTTGAAGTGCTTATAATTGTTGAACTTAAATTTAGGTAAGAGTTGCAAATTTCTCTTCACATTGGAAGATGTATTTAAAAGGGTATGCTTGGAAAGGTGGCCCTGCCACAGAAATTCTAGAACGCAGGGGAAAGATGCCCAAATCCAAGAAAGATCCACAGTGTGGGTAAACACAATCCATTACTGCATGTATTCATTTGTACAAGAAACATTTATTCGCAGGCTACTCTATGCATGGACGATAATCTTTACGCACTTCTATACACGTAATACATTGGACAGTGCTAAGAACACAAAGAAATGCCCATGAAGTCCTTTTGGCTGAATGATAGCAATGAATAGATATTATGGAAGATCAAATGCACTGTTTGAACCCTCTCCTGAAGAAATTTGAGATCTAGTTGTAAGAACAAGCCTTATTTTTTTTGCATCAGTCCCCGAGAATAATTCCTATATAGGAGCAAGATTATGATCTTGCGATATAAACTATTAATAAGTGCTGGAGGAATTTGAAGTTGTGGAAAGTTAAGTATAGATTTCATCAGAAGTCTTCAGAAAGGACATGAAAATTGAGCTAAAGTATTTATAAAGAGATTGGAGGATGGGGGATTGATTGGGGAGGCACTGTGAGAATATTTAAAGTAGGGGGACCTCATGGATGAAGGTACAGAGATAGCAGTGACTCTGAGAAGTTTAGTTGATGGTAGATTGACCTGGTATGGAGGGATTTGGAGTGTGGAGGTCCTAATGTTAAGGAAAGCTATATATTATATCAATACAGGATGGACCTCCTTAAGAAATGTTCTGTATAAACACACAGAATGTATAACACAGAAGTTTTTACTTTGTTCTGACTTCTTCTTGGATAATTATTCTAATGTTAACATATTATCATCACCCTATTAAGATTATCACTCAACTTAGTTAGGAGTCCACTTAATCTAACAGTAAGATGTAGAAAGTAATATGAACTATATGGCAACTTAAAAATATTTCTATGTTTTATTGACTCCAAGGAGTGTGGCTTTAAGTAAGCTCTCTAATATCCATTTATCCAGCTTTTTTTGGTAGAAAAACAATCTTTTAAATGCATAGCAATCACCAACGCTGTCTTGTAATACGTTAGAAGAACATGACAGCTACCCAGTACAATCTTAGATTTATAACTCTTCAGAGAATAAAAGCATTGAACATTCTGTACATTATTTCTACAGTATGTCTAAGGTTACTACTAAACACGTAATGGTGGAAAGATAATCAACAGAGATTTACATTTTATTGTGAAAGTTTTTAACATAAATCTCTATATGGGATTCCCTGGTGGCGCAGTGGTTGGGAGTCCGCCTGCCGATGCAGGGGACGCGGGTTCGTGCCCCGGTCCGGGAGGATCCCACATGCCGCGGAGCGGCTGGGCCCATGGGCCGTGGCCGCTGAGCCTGCGCATCCGGAACCTGTGCTCCGCAGCGGGAGAGGTCACAACAGTGAGAGGCCCGCGTACCACAAAAAAAAAAAAAAAAAAAAAAACTCTATAAATTTTCATTTAACATAGATTTGATCTAGGAATGACTTAGAAGATTATAAGAGGAATGAGAGGGTAAATCACTTGGCCAGTGTAAATGGAGGACAAAATAACCCATTGATAATAGTTGATGTCTTCTTAAATTCCTGAATATGCTTTTCGGAATTTATTGTGAACTTGACTCAAATACTTGTCAATCTTTAGGAGTATTAATTACTTGGAATTCTCCATGCTGACTTCTTTGACTGTCCACTCAAATGTTCTATTTTCTTTTGCAAATGCAGTTTTGAATCTTTCTGATCAAACTCCTAATTTATTAGCACAAGTGGAAATTCAGTTTTATCCCATCTAAAGGAGCAGCAGAGAAGGTACTCTTTGGAAATCACTGTAATGAGTACTTTGCACTTTATGGAATTTACCTTCTTGTTTGTGTACAGACTGTGTTGATCATACAAGGCTCAACCCATTCTATTTCTTCATATATTCCTCTACTTTGGAGGTTAGCGCCTCTCTACATTTCCTCACATTGAGCCTACAAGATAGAAATCCCTTGAGTCCCTCTACACTTTGTTCGCTTCTTTTAACTCTTGGCAGCTTCAGTTCTGTCTCTGGCAGCTGCTGGGGAAGCCTCTTTTTTAACCTTCCCTGACAGGCCCTGAGATAATTCTGGGAAGCTTTACTAACTTGCCCTTCTAACCTCCTAGTGCTTGCTTTCCTTTGCAGATGTTTTGCTGTGCTTTTCATAACCATAAATGTATTTCAGATGGACCACTGTAGTTTACAGTTGCTGCAGCCTTTCTCATGCTGAGGTTCTGAACACGTTTTAACAGCTGCTAAGGAGACTGACAAAAAACTTTGATTGCTAATTCTGTGCTAAACTGCTTTTCACAATGGGACATTCTATAATATTTGATACAGTCTTTAAAGCAAATGATTTCTACCTTATATTATTACTACTTGTATCATACTCATTCCCAGGTTTAAAAAGATTCCATGTCTGTACATTCCTAAATGGGCTTGATTTTATTTAAAGCTCTATAGAGAAGTTAGAGGTTCCCAAGGGAATACGAAAGTTATGATAGAAAAACAGGTAAAAGTGGTCTCAGTAGGGTCAAGTGAGTTGACACATAAGTATAGTAAACTGTACCTTCTGGAAGCATTATTTCTATAAAGGTGAAAGTTTGCTCTCTGGGCTCTAATTTGTAAATAGGTAGAAGGAAGGCTGCTTGGGTAAAATCTGAGGCGGCAGAGTCAGATGTTCTTAGTGTGTTTCCAGTGTCCTGGGGTTGGGGGGGAGCTGTTCTGTACTCTGGTGTGAGGTGATGAAGATGTGCTCAGAATCTCACAAATAAATCCACACTGCAGTGAACCCACGTCCAGATAACGGAGAGCACATCGTGTGTGACAAGAAGGGAGATGCCACGTTATAACGAGGCAATCATTGAAAACCATCTGAACTACAACTGCTAAAGTTTGCTTTGCAAGTTACGTTTGATCTGCTAATGCCTCCAAATGATTTCTCACTTAGTTATCTAACCAAATTTTTTTAACATTCTAACAGGAGACCTGAGGTATGTTTTACCCTGTTTTCCAACTCACAATTTGTCAACTAAGTTTTTTGTTTTTTTTTTTTAAATTTACTTTTAGTTACATTGGGTCTTCGTTGCTGTGTGCAGGCTTTCTCCAGTTGCAGCGAGCGGGGGCTACTCTTTGTTGTGGTGCGCAGGCTTCTCACTGCGGTGGCTTCTCTTGTTGTGGAGCACGGGCTCTAGGTGCATGGGCTTCAGTAGCTGTGGAACATGGGCTTCAGTAGTGGCTCTCCGGCTCTAGAGTTCAGGCTCAGTAGTTGTGGTGCATGGGCTTAGTTGTTCCGCGGCATGTGGGATCTTCCCGGACCAGGGCTTGAACCCATGTCCCCTGCACTGGCAGGCAGATTCTTAACCACTACGCCACCAGGGAAGTCCTGTCAACTAAGTTTTGTTGGTGGATTTCTTATTATAAAGATATTTAGATCATAAATAACAAGTTAATAAATTGAACAATTTATTGAAAAACCACACAGAATTTCAATGTATGTTAGTTTTCATCAGTGCACTGACCCTTCACCACCATCAGTTATATCCCTGATTTTTAAATATATCCCAATATACCCCTGAATTTTTAAAATCTTAATAAACTGGAAATGGAAAATAATTCGATAATATGATAAATACCAACTCCATATTTAACAGTGAAACATTAGAGCATTATTTTAGAAGTATACTCACATTAGCATACTCATTCTACTGTATAGTAATAGGTTTATGATAATAAAGGGTTTCATAGTCAAATAAATTTGGGAAGTGCTGGGTTAAAGTTTCTCCTTTAATGCAGGACTTCTCAGAACCTTTAATATGTTAATAGTCACTGGGACTCTCTAATAAAACCATATAATTTGGTGGTATCAGAAATGCATTTGACCACAGAAATTTTGTTCTAGGGCATCTCCAGTGAGCAGGGCTCCAAGGAATATGCCTAGGCAAACACTGACAGCGCATTCAGCAGACAAAAGCCAGTATGTACTAACTTTCTGTCAGCAGTTACTCTAGTCTAATTCACCACAGATAGGTGTCATGCTATGACGTGGTTAGAGTTCGTTGTGCACCAGAATCAGCTGGGGATGTTTGTCAAAATTCAGATTCCTAGCCGGCACTCTGATTCAGCAAATCTGGCCCGAGTTACAGGAATCTGCATGTTAACAAGCATCAAGTGAGGCTTCTGATGTAGGTGTCTAGAGCTGATACTTTGAGAGACACCATATTAGAAAGCTTGGGTCAGTTAATAAATAAGAAAAGATTAATGTAATTAATTGTATAACTTTGAAACCAGAAGTTTAATAACACTGATATCGCCTGTTGTGACTGGGACATTATGAAAATTTATTGACAAAAGGGCAATTAGGTATGGATAAAGATGCTACATTCACTTGACATATATTAATCATCTTTAATACTCATAGGCCAAGCATGGACTCACTGACTCCCTATTGCCTTAAAATATTTGTGTAATCTGCACTTTTGATCATGTGGCACATAACTGAAAGCCATGAAGATTCCTCTTCCCTTGATAAACCTCAACTTATACTTGCTCTTCTGGCAATGATTGCAGTTCTCTAGAGCATGGTATTTTGTGCTTCATGTCTCTGCTCATGCTGTTCCCCTTGTCTGAAATGTCTTTTTCCCTGTTTCTTCCCATGCTAATTTGTTCTCTGTTGAGTATGAGTGTGTATGGATTCTTTAGAATGGGCATAACATTTATGTAGCTAAAGGGGTGATGATTGAGGCTAGTAAAGTACATGCGGATGTGTAGTTGTTGGGACAGGAATAGTATGTTAGTCTGAAACAAGTACTAAAGACCTAAATGTAAGTCCAGACACTATAAAACTCTTAGAGGAAAACATAGGCAGAACACTATATGACATAAATCACAGCAAGATCTTTTTGACCCACCTCCTAGAGAAATGGAAATAAAAAAATAAACAAATGGGACCTAATGAAATTTGAAAGCTTTTGCATAGCAAAGGAAACCATGAACAAGACGAAAAGACAACCCTGAGAATGGGAGAAAATATTTGCAAGCGAAGCAACGGACAAACGATTAATCTCCAATATATACAAGCAGCTCATGCAGCTCAATATCTAAAAAACAAACAACCCAATCCAAAAATGGGCAGAAGACCTAAATCGACATTTCTCCAAAGAAGATGTACAGATTGCCAACAAACCCATGAAAGGATGCTCAGCATCACTAATCATTAGAGAAATGCAAATCAAAACTACAATTAGGTATCACCTCACACCCGTCAGAATGGCCATCATAGAAAAATCTACAAACAATAAATGCTGGACAGGGTGTGGAGAAAAGGGAACACTCTTGCACTGTTGGTGGGAATGTAAATTGATACAGCCACTATGGAGAATAGTATGGAGGTTCCTTAAAAAACTAAAAATAGACCTACCATATGACCCAGCGATCCCACTACTGGGCATATATCCTGAGAAAACCATAATTCAATAAGTCATGTACCACAATGTTCATCGCAGTTCTATGTACAATATCTAGGACATGGAAGCAACCTACGTGTCCAACGACAGATGAATGGATAAAGAAGATGTGGCACATATATACAATGGAATATTACTCAGCCATAAAAAGAACGAAATTGAGTTATTTGTAGTGAGGTGGATGGACCTAGAGACTGTCCTACAGAGTGAAATAAGTCAGAAAGAAAAACAAATCCCATATGCTAACACATATATATGGAATCTAAAAAAAAAAAAGGTTCTGAAGAACCTAGGGGCAGGACAGGAATAAAGATGCAGACGTAGAAAATGGACTTGAGGACATGGGGAGGGGGAAGGGTAAGCTGGGACCAAGTGAGAGAGTAGCATTGACTTACACACACTACCAAGTGTAAAATAGATAGCTAATGGGAAGCAGCTGCATAGCATGGGGAGATCAGCTCGGTGCTTTGTGACCACCTAGAGGGGTGGGATAGGGACGGTGGGAGGGAGACGCAAGAGGGAGGAGATATAGGGATATATGTATAGGTATAGCTGAGTCACTTTGTTACAAAGTAGAAACTAACACACCACTGTAAAGCAATTATACCCCAATAAAGATGTTTTAAAAAATAATTAAATAAATAAAGATAGCCTGAAATTCTATGGCAGGTTCATAAGGACTCAGGTGATCCAGGAAGCTACAGATATATAGCAGTTCAGGAAAGTATTACTATGAGCAAGAGAAGTACCTGAAATTGTGCTGTTTCCAAGATACTCTTTTTTCACCTCATTGAATTTTGCTGATCACTGAATCTGCTTTGCCTGTGTGTTGGTAATAACTTCATTCATTTTTTATTAATTTTCCTACCTGTATGGGTCTGTCTCAGCAATAGTACTTTACTGTGCATTAATAATGATTACTGGTTACTGACTGAATGGGATGGCTCTTTCTACCAGGTCGGCATACATCTTCAGATTTCAATCAAAGCACTTATTTTTAATCCTTCTGAAAATAAAAACACGATGCTTTGCAGTTATTTCAATCACCACTACTTCTTTTCAATCTTCAGCTCAAGGAAGCAGCATATCTTGCCATCTCCTTATTCACATTTGGTGCTACAATTTTTGTCAAGATGCCAGTTATCTGCCATGATAGACATATATTGGTAGATGGACTGTGGTCATAAAGTTTGATAATGGCGAAGAATTCTATTTAAGGTTTTTAGAGATGTTAGACTTCACTCCCTTCTAGTATGAGACCTGTTTCCGGAGAAAAGAAAAGAAAGGATATTGCATTTAGTTATGATTCATGAATGTCAGGATTTAAGTGTTTTAGGGCTTTGTGGGAGCGGAAGAGGTAGTGGAAACAGGAAGTCAGGCTGCCATAAACACATGCATAACAAATAATTAATTGACTACAGACGTGAGGGAACCTACAGAGAACATTAGAAAATACTATTGTACATGAAATGTATTAATGTTAATATTGTGAACAGCTGGATGGCTGAATGTTTGATAACGAAGCAAGTCATTTTAATTTGATCTAAGCTTCAGCTTTTAATTGAATTTATAAGAACATGGGAAAAATTAACAGGCAGCTTCTGGCAATTCAAAAATAATGTTTTGGCTCAGAGTCTAAGCTTCTCTCTAAATTTGGGGAATCTGGCTCTGGATAAAGATGGAGCAAAGAAAAATCCTGCTATAATACCAAGGACAGCAGATCTATGGCTCTGATTTTAAATAAATGCAGACTGTCATTGTTTGTCAGAAAGGTAACTATTCCTTTGGACATAATCATATCTTACAGTGACTAACAAGTCAGCTCTAATTATTAAATAGATGGTTGAATCAGCTGCGTGACTTTTTCCTCTGTGAAATGTCAAGAACATCACGTAGAATCATTTTTTCAAAGACCTTCAAAGTGGAGCAGTGTGCCGAGGCCAGAGATGAATCTTCTTTGTTAACAGACCCCAGAAGAACTGGGCAAGAAACTTTTTTTTTTTATAATGGGACCCTGTGTCTTTTGACTAGGGCTGGCGAAGACTTATGTGTTCAAAATTGCTGCTTCCTACAAGAAATATAAAAGATCATCAGTTTTCTTTTCCTGAAACGGGTGCCCTGAGCAATCACATTTGTATCCCAATAACCTCAATGTATAACCTAACTTGTCGCTGTTCTGCATCCTCAGATGAAATGTTCATCATCTTATTCCATCATTCAGTAGAACAATGCAAGGCAAAACAGACTATTTGTGGTGGAAGATATGAATTATATTTCGGAGAAGAGGGGGTGCCTAAAGATGAAGTATAGTTTTTCTTCCCCTTGCAGAGGTGATGGATCTCTTCTGTCCCTCTTTTTTCTTATAAAAGAACAGATTCAGTTGTTTTCACCCAGTTCCCAAATCACACCAAACTGAAAGTTTACTTTTTCAAAAACGATTGGACCAGATTTTCTCAAATAAGGAAAAAGCCAGCTCAACAGTCATCTACTTCAAGGAGTTTCCCTAATTATCATTATCCCAGTTGATTTTTCCTTTTGTTTGCATCCCGAAGCATCTTACATACAATTTGAAAGCGTTATCAGATATTTTTATTCTTTTCTTTTACATTGTCTATCTTAGATCTCATTCTAAATAAGGCATTCTCTCTCTTTTAGGTTTTGCATTTTCTATAGTGTCTAGAAAATGGCTATGTATACTATAGGAGCTTAATAGAAATGATCAGAACAACATGTTCATCAATGTTCTTGGGTAGCCTCTATATTGGCAAAGGGTATTTGAAAAACTATAAAAAGTTTTTAAAAAATAACTTCCAATAAAAAGTGTGGAAGTTATTTTTCCTTGGTAGAAACATTATATAGAAGTTCTGTGACTTGTACACTTTGATATATTGTTTATTATGTAAATCATTGGTTGGCATTGGTAAGTTCATGGAGATATGAATTCCTTTTTAAATGACTTTTAAATAACTTTCAAATAACTTTAAAAATGCATCAATGAAGGCTTCAAACATTAGGGATATAGTAATATCTTAAAAGGAACATATCCAAAATGTAGAAAATAATCACTCTAACTGAAGAGGTTGTGATCAAACTAGCACCAGATTTTTTTGGATAATTAGTATAATGGTATCTGCTGATATAAATGAAGGGCTATAACAATTATTTTGGTTAATTATGGTTGGTGATACAGAGTAGAGGAGGATACAGAAATATACAGCTGCTATGGAAGCCCAGGAATGAAAGGGATTTTGGAAGATATCAGTTTCTGATTATCTATGTATAGTAATTCACACCCCATGACATATTTTAAATTTCATCACTGGCTAGCTCTCCTTTGTTACCCAGCCTCACCTTTTCCCTCTATCAGTTTTGTGGTCTTTGGAAACTTCCACTTAGATGGGTATCTAGATTCAACAAAATATAACCAGCAAGGTGACTTTCTGGAGGAAATAACTGCATGGAATGAAAAGCAAAACACGTAGCTATAATATAGTAGATTTCAGGTGCTTCTGTGCTCACGTGGAATAGCTTAGGCATTGCAAAAGTTCCTCTCACAACATAGGTTATTTACCAACCTTATTTGCATCAGTTTGTAGCACTCAACTGGGTGAGCTAATTGGGAATTCTTCGCGAAGAATATTGAATACCATTCACTCTTACTATAGATATTGGCCATACAGAATTTAGACCCCCCCATGAGACATTATATATTTTCAATCTATTTCATCAGCTGCTGGATAACGTGTAGAAAAAAGTTCTTCAGAATGAATGCAGCCATACTGATAGATTGAAAATTCCTAAAGGTGACTTCTCTGTTCTGGCCCCTGTATGGAATACACTCAAAGGAAAGGGAAAGGATTAGAGGATTAGAGAATTAGATGTGGAATAAGTGAGGTGAGGGATGCTGACTGTAACCCCTTCCCCATTACCTTTATTAATTTTTTTCTAAGTGTAGTATTAATGGAATGTCCTTCATGGACGTTATCTGACTAAAAATTTGTTAAGAGCTAGATGACGGAAAATAGTGCCTTCTTGGACTGATTTTTTCTTGCATCTGATCATTCTTTTTGTGTATTTGTCTTGTCTCCTCACAAGCACTTTCAGGACTGTGAGCATAGCTTCCTTATCATTTTTATTCCCCAGAGGCTGGGCAGAGTGGCACGTACTTACTACATAGTTGATCAATGTTTGCATGAATGAATAACCTGATGAATCTATGTTTTCTTCGTGCACATCAATGTCTATTTCATTCATGACAGATAGTTTGCCTTTTCTTAAGGAAACCAGGAGACTGAGGCTTCCATGGCCAACTCTAATATTTGTCACTCTCAATATGAAGGGGTTCTTCTAATATCTTAATTCCAATACCCTTTCCTCTTGTTCTTTTTGTTGTGGGACTTCTTTTCTATCTCTTTTATTATGTTTGTACTTCATCATAAAATAAAAAAATGTTAGGTCTCTAAAAGACATCCTCCAATTTCTTCTTATCCTTTCCAAACTTGGTTACCAATATGCATACTTTGCTATCATAATGTAGCAATTTTATTTTAAAATAGCATTAAGTATTTATTTATATTTTCTTTTTGGTAACCATCTTTAAACTTTTTAGTAGCTGTGACTGTGTTGAATGTATAAGTTAATGAATGAGTGGATCTTGAATTTGATGTATAAACATTAGAACAAGGTTCATGGAAGTGTCTGGCTGACCTTGTACATTACAGGAGTCCAAATTCTACAGTATACTTTTTCCTCTTTTCTAATTTAAGTAGAGAAAAAGGACTTCGTTATAGTTTCTGTTAGCTCCATGAAGGCAGAGACCATGGCTTTCATCCCTATTCTCCAGAACAGTGCTTAAAACATAGTAGATCATCAATGAAGATTTCTAGAAGGAATTAATGCAAATGAAGGTAATGTGATCAAGTAGCCACACTGATCTTCTAGCTGTCCTCAAACCTGCTAATTAATTTCCCACCTCAGGGCCTTTGCACTTACTGTTTCCTCTGTTCTGAATGCTCTAGATACCCATGCAGGTGATTCAGTTATACATTTATGAATTACTTTACTATTACATGAAGTAAGCAAAAAATAATTAATAACATCACTGATTACTTAGCTTTAACTTCCAGCTCGATTCATGGGGATTCACGGGGATGAGCAGCATAAATAGGGGACATAGAGATATCTACGATCTCAACTCTGTGTCAGTTGTGTACCTCTACTTCTTTCATTCTGCTCTATTACAAGACAACTTTGACATCAATGTGAATGATGGGTTAGAAGGGGGTATCATTCATTGAAATAGGGAAGTCAGGAGAAGCCTCAAGTATTAGAGGGAAGATGATGACTTTAGTTTGGGCATATTGAGTCTGAAGTAACTATTGGATCCCCAAGTGGCAATATCTTGCTGCAATTGTGATACATAAGTCTGAATCTGAAGTAAGAAGACTGAAAATTATCAGCACAGAGGTGGTAGTTGAACTCAAAGAGAGAGGATACTATCACCTAGGCAGAACTTGCAGCATGAGGAGAAATACAAGCTCCTTGGATCTATGCCCCTCATCAACTCTGAACAAACCAGGAACCAGCATGCTGTGTTCCTAGATGCCGGCACCGAGTGTGTGTGGGTTTGGGCTGAAGTGTTCCATGGACTGCAGAGCACGGAGCTCAAAGTGATCTGAGAAGCAGTGTCGAAGGATGAAAGTGAAATAGTAGAGACTCAGATAATCCCAACTAAAAGGTCAATTTGAAGGTGCGAGGCAAAGAGAGAGAATCTGAGCATGAGACAATGATTATGACAAACCAAGGGCAGCGATCAGAGTGTAATACTATAGATGACGTCACATGGGGAGGTTCCCTGAGGGCTGGGGCAGCGCCACCAGGGCCTTTCATACAACACCTGCAGCTGAGGTGGAGGGTGGCAAAGAAGTTGCTAAGGGTACTGAGCCAACATAGAACAAGTACTAAATGATGCAAAGATAGAGAAGTTAGATGACCATTGGTGGAGGATTTTCCAAAATATTTTCATTGCAATGGTGGGAGCAAAAGGCAAACTATAGTAGATTGAGAAGTGATGAAATAGGAAAAAATTGGAAACAACAATGCCAGACTCTTCTAGAGGAAAGGAGAGGGGACCAGTAACTAGAGGATGATGCAGGCTCTACGCAGGATTTTTGCTTTGTTTATTTTTAGGAGAGATTCTTGAGCATGTTTGTAGCCTGTGAGAAATATCTTGAAAATGAGAAAGAGAGGAGATGGTGAGGAGAACGAGAGACAGACAGACAGAGAGAGAGAATATGAATGAGAATAACAAACAGGCAAGGTCTTAAGAATTGTAGGGAATGGGGTCAAGAACAGGGATGGAAAGATTTGTATTGAAGCTGAGAAGTGAGACCTTTCTTCATTGACTACATTAAAGACTGTAGGGTGTAGAGTAATAAATAGGTTTTGGGGTGTTGAGATGGAAAGTTGAGGGAGTTGATATTTTATTCTCTTTAAAGAAAAAAGCAAGGCTGAGATAAAAGGGAGTTTTTGTGACAGTAGTGGTGGTACAGATAACTTTGAGAAAGTTGGCAAAGGTTTGGAATAGAAGGATCCAGTAAAGCTGGAAGGGCATTTACAAATCTCTTACTTCTGTGATTTTCAAACTTTTATTTTTTAATCATCAGAACCAGTTCTCCAAATGAATTCTTTCTAGAAGTCTAGCATATGCAAATCAGAGAGTTCAATGGCTCAGATGGAAGAAGTGGAAAGAAGGTCCTGAGCCTCAAACATTATCATCCTTGCTCCCTACACCTGCACATCTTCCTCATTGCCCGATGCAGTTCCAGAAACATCTGTGAGGAATCCCTAGGGCTCCTTTGAGCATGGTTTCTAAACTATGAACCTCACCATTTTGTAGATGAGGGATCAAACCCAGAGGAATGAATTGACTTGTCTGGAGAAGAATCAGGACTGGAATCTCCCTCTTCTAAATCCTAGCCAGAACTTTTAAAATTTATTATGCTCTCCTACTGCTTATGGATCTAAAATCAATTGCCCTCAATAAAAGTCTCCAAGAATCTGGAATTTTAGGCTTTATTTTTCCAAAAACATTCCCATTAGATGACTCCTTTTTGTACTTCACATTTATTTGTTAAAATATAAAAGGAAATGTCTTTTCCTACCTACCTTACAACATTTAGATTAAATAAGAAGGTGTGATTTGCATAGAGATCCTTAGAAGGAAGTTGTATTGTATATTCAATATACTTGTGAACAACTATAAAGGCTTTTCTGGGGACATCATCAACCAGAACTGGGAATGAAAAGCATTGGAGTATTTTAAAATGCTAAATTACTACATGTAATCTTCAGCAACAGTTTTTCACATGGAATTATGTTTCTAAGATTCATCACATTATTCTGTGTACTTGTAGTTCATTCATTTTCACTGCTATGTAATATTCTATTGTTTGACTATACCACTATTTCTTTATTGCAGTTTAGGGGTACATATATAAGTGACAAAATTGGAATATTTATATTCTTATTTTTTTCACATCTTTATTGGAGTATAAATGCTTTACAATGCTGTCTTAGTTTCTGCTGTACAAAGAAGTGAATCAGCTATGCATATACATATATCGCCATATCTCCTCCCTCTTGTGTCTCCCTCCCACCCTCCCTATCCCACATCTCTAGGTGGTCACAAAGCACCGAGATGATCTCCCTGTGCTATGCAGCTGCTTCCCACTTGCTATCGGTTTTCCGTTCGGTAGTGTATATATGTCCATGCCAATCTCTCACTTCATCCCAGCTTACCCTTCCCCCTCCCCGTGTCCTCAAGTCCATTCTCTACGTCTGCATCTTTATTCCAGTCCTGCCCCTAGGTTCTTCATAACCAATTTTTTTTTTTTAGGTTCCATATATATGTGTTAGCATACAGTATTTGTTTATCTCTTTCTGACACTTTTTTTTTAACATATTTATTGGGGTATAATTGCTTTACAATGGTGTGTTAGTTTCTGCTTTATAACAAAGTGAATCAGTTATACATATCCATATGTTCTCATATCTCTTCCCTCTTGCGTCTCCCCCCCGCCACCCTCCCTATCCCACCCCTCCAGGCGGTCACAAAGCACCGAGCCGATATCCCTGTGCCATGCGGCTGCTTCCCAGTAGCTATCTACCTTACATTTGTTAGTGTATATATGTCCATGACTCTCTCTCGCCCTGTCAGCTCACACTTCCCCCTCCCCATATCCTCAAGTCTGTTCTCCAGTAGGTCTGTGTCTTTATTCCTGTCTTACGCCTAGGTTCTTCATGACATTTTTTTTTCTTAAATTCCATACATATGTGTTAGCATACGGTATTTGTCTTTTTCTTTCTGACTTACTTCACTCTGTATGACAGACTCTAGGTCTATCCACCTCATTACAAATAGCTCAATTTCGTTTCTTTTTATGGCTGAGTAATATTCCATTGTATATATGTGCCACATCTTCTTTATACATTCATCCGATGATGGGCACTTATGTTGTTTCCATCTCCGGGCTATTGTAAATAGAGCTGCGATGAACATTTTGGTACATGACTCTTTTTGAATTTTGGTTTTCTCACGGTATATGCCCAGTAGTGGGATTGCTGGGTCATATGGTAGTTCTATTTGTACTTTTTTAAGGAACCTCCATACTGTTCTCCATAGTGGCTGAACCAATTCACATTCCCACCAGCAGTGCAAGAGTGTTCCCTTTTCTCCACATCCTCTCCAGCATTTATTGTTTCTAGATTTTTTGATGATGGCCATTCTGACGGGTGTGAGGTGATACCTCATTGTAGTTTTGATTTGCATTTCTCTAATGATTAATGATGTTGAGCATTCTTTCATGTGTTTGTTGGCAGTCTGTATATCTTCTTTGGAGAAATATCTATTTAGATCTTTGGCCCATTTTTGGATTGGGTTGTTTGTTTTTTTGTTATTGAGCTGCAAGAGCTGCTTGTAAATTTTGGAAATTAATCCTTTGTCAGTTGCTTCATTTGTAAATATTTTCTCCCATTCTGAGGGTTGTCTTTTGGTCTTGTTTATGGTTTCCTTTGCTGTGCAAAAGCTTTGAAGTTTCATTAGGTCCCATTTGTTTATATTTTGTTTTAATTTCCATTTCTCTAGGAGGTGGGTCAGAAAGGATCTTGCTGTGATTTATGTCATAGAGTGTTCTGCCTATGTTTTCCTCTAAGAGTTTGATAGTTTCTGGCCTTACATTTAGGTCTTTAATCCATTTTGAGCTTATTTTTGTGTATCGTGTTAGAGAGTGATCTAATTTCATACTTTTACATGTATCTGTCCAGTTTTCCCAGCACCACTTATTGAAGAGGCTGTCCTTTCTCCACTGTACATTCCTGCCACCTTTATCAAAGATAAGTTGACCATATGTGTGTGGGTTTATCGCTGGGATTTCTATCCTGTTCCATTGATCTATCTTTGTGTTTTTGTGCCAGTACCATACTGTCTTGATTACTGTAGCTTTGTAGTATAGTCTGAAGTCAGGGAGCCTGATTCCTCCAGCTCCGTTTTTTGTTCTCAAGATTGCTTTGGCTATTCGGGGTCTTTTGTGTTTCCATACAAATTGTGAAATTTTTTGTTCTAGTTCTGTGAAAAATGCCAGTGGTAGTTTGATAGGGATTGCGTTGAATCTATAGATTGCTTTGGGTAGTAGAGTCATTTTCACAATGTTGATTCTTCTAATCCAAGAACATGGTATATCTCTCCATCTATTTGTATCAACTTTAATTTCTTTCATCAGTGTCTTATAATTTTCTGCATACAGGTCTTTTGTCTCCTTAGGTAGGTTTATTCCTAGATATTTTATTCTTTTTGTTGCAGTGGTAATTGGGAGTGTTTTCTTGATTTCACTTTCAGATTTTTCATCATTAGTGTATAGGAATGCCAGAGATTTCTGTGCATTAATTTTGTATCCTGCTACTTTACCAAATTAATTGATTAGCTCCAGTAGTTTCCTGGCAGCATCTTTAGGATTCTCTATGTATAGTATCATGTCATCTGCAAACACTGACAGCTTTATTTCTTCTTTTCCGATTTGGATTCCTTTTATTTCCTTTTCTTCTCTGATTGCTGTGGCTAAAGCTTCCAAAACTATGTTGAATAAGAGTGGTGAGAGTGGGCAACCTTGTCTTCTTCCTGATCTTAGTGGAAATGCTTTCAGTTTTTCACCATTGAGGAGGATGTTGGCTGTGGGTTTGTCATATATGGCCTTTATTATGTTGAGGAAAGTTCCCTCTATGCCTACTTTCTGCCGGGTTTTTATCATAAATGGGTGTTGAATTTTGTCAAAAGCTTTCTCTGCATCTATTGAGATTATCGTATGGCTTCTCTCCATCAATTAGTTAATATGGTGTATCACATTGATTGATTTGCTATATTGAAGAATCCTTGCATTCCTGGAATAAACCCCACTTGATCATGGTGTATGATCCTTTTAATGTGCTGTTGGGTTCTGTTTGCTACTATTTTGTTGAAGATTTTTGAATCTATGTTCATCAGTGATATTGGCCTGTAGTTTTCTTTCTTTGTGACATCCTTGTCTGGTTTTGGTATCAGGGTGATGGTGGCCTCGTAGAATGAATTTGGGAGTGTTCCTCCCTCTGCTATATTTTGGAAGAGTTTGAGAAGGATAGGTGTTAGCTCTTCTCTAAATGTTTGATAGAATTCGCCTGTGAAGCCATCGGGTCCTGGGCTTTTGTTTGTTGGAAGATTTTTAATCACAGTTTCAATTTCAGTGCTTGTGATTGGTCTGTTCATATTTTCTATTTTTTCCTGATTCAGTCTTGGCAGGTTGTGCATTTCTAAGAATTTCTCCATTTCTTCCAGGTTGTCCATTTTATTGGCATAGAGTTGCTTGTAGTAATCTCTCATGATCTTTTGTATTTCTGCAGTGTCAGTTGTTACTTCTCCTGTTTCATTTCTAATTCTATTGATTTGAGTGTTCTCCCTATTTTTCTTGATGAGTCTGGCTAATGGTTTCTCAATTTTGTTTATCTTCTCAACGAACCAGGTTTTAGTTTTATTGATCTTTGCTATTGTTTCCTTCATTTCTTTTTCATTTATTTCTGATCTGATTTTTATGATTTCTTTCCTTCTGCTAACTTTGGGGTTTTTTTGCTCTTCTTTCTCTAATTGATTTAGGTGCAAGGTTTGGTTGTTTATTTGAGATGTTTCCTGTTTCTTAAGGTGGGCTTGTATTGCTATAAACTTCCCTCGTAGAACTGCTTTTGCTGTATCCCATAGGTTTTGGGTCCTCGTGTCTCCACTGTTAATTGTTTCTAGGTATTTTTATATTTCCTCTTTCATTTCTTCAGTGATCACTTCGTTATTAAGTAGTGTATTGTTTAGCCTCCATGTGTTTGTATTTTTTACAGATCTTTTCCTGTAATTGATATCTAGTCTCATGGCGTTGTGGTCAGAAAAGATACTTGATACAATTTCAATTTTCTTAAATTTACCAAGGCTTGATTTGTGACCCAAGATATGATCTATCCTGGAGAATGTTCCATGAGCACTTGAGAAAAATGTGTATTCTGTTGTTTTTGGATGGAGTGTCCTATAAATATCAATGAAGTCCATCTTGTTTAATGTATCATTTAAAGCTTGTGTTTCCTTATTTATTTTCATTCTGGATGATCTGTCCATTGGTGAAAGTGGAGTGTTAAAGTCCCCTACTATGAATGTGTTACTGTCGATTTCCCCTTTTATGGCTGTTAGTATTTGCCTTATGTATTGAGGTACTCCTATGTTGGGTACATTAATATTTACAGTTGTTATAGCTTCTTCTTGGATCGATCCCTTGATCATTATGTAGCTTCCTTCTTTGTCTCTTCTAATAGTCTTTATTTTAAAGTCTATTTTGTCTGATATGAGAATTGCTACTCCAGCTTTCTTTTGGTTTCCATTTGCATGGAATATATTTTTCCATCCCCTCACTTTCAATCTGTATGTGTCTCTAGGTCTGAAGTGGTTCTCTTGTAGACAGCATATATATGGATCTTGTTTTTGTATCCATTCAGCCAATCTGTGTCTTTTGGTGGGAGCATTTAGTCCATTTACATTTAAGGTAATTATCGATATGTGTATTCCTATTCCCATTTTCTAAATTGTTTTGGGTTCATTATTGTAGGTATTTTCCTTCTCTTGTGTTTCTTGCCTAGAGAAGTTCCTTTAGCATTTGCTGTAAAGCTGGTTTGGTGGTGCTGAACTCTCTCAGCTTTTGCTTGTCTGTAAACGTTTTAATTTCTCCATCAAATCTGAAGGAGATCCTTGCTGGGTAGAGTAATCTTGGTTTTAGGTTTTTCTCCTTCATCACTTTAAATATGTCCTGCCACTCCCTTCTGGCTTGCAGAGTTTCTGCTGAAAGATCAGTTGTTAACCTTATGGGGATTCCTTTGTGTGTTATTTGTTGTTTTTCCTTTGCTGATTTTAATATGCTTTCTTTGTATTTAATTTTTGACAGTTTGATTATTATATGTCTTGGCATATTTCTCCTTGGTTTTATCCTGTATGGGACTATCTGTGCTTCCTGGACTTTATTAACTATTTCCTTTTCCATATTAGGGAAGTTTTCAACTATAATCTCTTCAAATATTTTCTCAGTCCCTTTCTTTTTCTCTTCTTCTGGAACCCCTATAATTCGAATGTTGGTGCGTTTAATGTTGTCCTAGAGGTCTCTGAGACTGTCCTCAGTTCTTTTCATTTTTTTTTTCTTTATTCTGCTCTGCAGTAGTTCTTTCCACTATTTTATCTTCCAGGTCACTTATCCATTCTTCTGCCTCAGTTATTCTGCTATTGATCCCATCTAGAGTATTTTTATTTTCATTTATTGTGTTGTTCATCATTGTTTGTTTCATCTTTAGTTCTTCTAGGTCCTTGTTAAATGTTTCTTGCATTTTGTCTATTCTATTTCCAAGATTTTGCATCATCTTTACTATCATTATTCTGAATTCTTTTTCAGGTAGACTGCCTATTTCCTCTTCATTTGTTAGGTCTGGTGGGTTTTTATCTTGCTCCTTCATCTGCTGTGTGTTTTTCTCTCTTCTCATTTTGCTTATCTTACTGTGTTTGGGGGTCTCCTTTTTGCAGGCTACAGTTTTGTAGATCCCGTTGTTTTTGGTGTCTGTCCCCAGTGGCTAAGGTTGGTTCAGTGGGTTGTGTAGGCTTCCTGGTGGAGGGGACTAGTGCCTGTGTTCTGGTGGATGAGGCTGGATCTTGTCTTTCTGTTGGGCAGGTCCACGTCTGGTGGTGTGTTTTGGGGTGTCTGTGGACTTATTATGATTTTCGGCAGCCTCTCTGCTAATGGGTGGGGTTGTGTTTCTGTTTTGCTAGTTGTTTGGCATAGGGTGTCCAGCACTGTAGCTTGCTGGTTGTTGAGTGAAGCTGGGTGCTGGAGTTGAGATGGAGATCTCTGGGAGATTTTCGCCATTTGATTTTATGTGGAGCTGGGAGGTCTCTTGTTGACCAGTGTCCTGAAGTTGGCTCTCCCACCTCAGAGGCACAGCTTTGACTCCTGGCTGGAGCACCAAGAGCCTTTCATCCACACGGCTCAGAATATAAGGGAGAGAATTTAGAGGGAAAGAATTAGTAGAAGTAGGAAGAGAGAAAGAAGAAAAATGAAAGAAAGAAAGAGGGAAGGAAGGAAGGAAGAAAGAAAGAAAAGAAAAGAAGGAAAGAAGGAAAGAAAGAAAGAAAGGAGGGAGGGAGGGAGGGAGGGACAGTGGGAGGAAGGAAGGAAAAAAGAAAGAAAGAAAGAAAGAAGATAAAGTAAAATAAAATAAAGTTATTAAAAAATAATTATTAAGAAAAAAAATTTAAATAAAACAAACAACGGACGGATAGAACCCTAGGACAAATGGTGGAAGCAAAGCTATACAGACAAAATCTCACACAGAAGCATACACATACACACTCACAAAAAGAGAAAAAGGGGAAAAAATCATAAATCTTGCTCTCAAAGTCCACCTCCTTAATTTGGGATGTTTCGTTGTCTATTCATGTATTCCACAGATGCAGGGTACATCAAGTTGATTGTGGAGCTTTAATCCACTGCTTCTGAGGCTGCTGGGAGAGATTTCCCTTTCTGTTCTTTGTTCTCACAGCTCCCAGGGGCTCAGCTTTGGATTTGGCCCCACCTCTGCGTGTAGGTCGCTGGAGGGCGTCTGTTCTTCGCTCAGACAGGACGGAGTTAAAGGAGCCGCTGATTCGGGGGCTCTGGCTCACTCAGTCCAGGGGGAGGGAGGGGCATGGAGTGCGGGGCGAGCCTGCAGCGGCAGAGGGCAGCGTGACATTGCACCAGCCTGAGGCTCGCTGTGCATTCTCCCGGGGAAGTTGTCCCTGGATCCTGGGAACCTGGCAGTGGTGGGCTTCACAGGTTCCTCGGAAGGGAGGTGTGGAGAGTGACCTGTGCTCGCACACAGGCTTCTTGGTGGCGGCAGCAGCAGCCTTAGCGTCTCCTGCCCGTCTCTGGGGTCTGCACTTTTAGCTGCAGCTCACGCCCGTCTCTGGAGCTCCTTTAAGCAGCGCTCTTAATCCCCTCTCCTCGCACACCAGGAAACAAAGAGGGAAGAAAAAGTCTCTTGCCTCTTCAGCAGCTCCAGACCTTTTCCCGGACTGCCTCCCGGCTAGCCATGGTGCACTAACCCCTTCAGGCTGTGTTCACGCTGCCAACCCCAGTCCTCTCACTGCGCTCCAACCAAAGCCCGTGCCTCAGCTCGCAGCCCCGCCCGCCCCGGTGGGTGAGCAGACAAGCCTGTTGGGTTGGTGAGTGCCGGTCGGCCCTGATCCTCTGTGTGGGAATCTCCCCGCTTTGCCCTACACCCCTGTTGCTGCGCTCTCCTCCACGGCCCCGAAGCTCCCCCTCTCCGCCACCCGCAGTCTCCGCCTGCGAAGGGGCTTCCTAGTGTGTGGAAACCTTTCCTCCTTCACAGCTCCCTCCCACTGGTGCAGGTCCCGTCCCTATTCTTTTGTCTCTGTGTTTTCTTTTTTTCTTTTGCCCTACCCAGGTACGTGGGGAGTTTCTTGCCTTTTCGGAGGTCTGAGGTCTTCTGCCAGCGTTCAGTAGGTGTTCTGTAGGAGTTGTTCCACGTGTAGATGTATTTCTGGTGTATCTGTGGGGAGGAAGGTGATCTCCGCATCTTACTCTTCCGCCGTCTTCCCCTCGTCCCCCCTCTTTCTGACACTTTTTAAAAAGTAAGGAAATGATTTTTTTAAATCAGAATAGTAATGACCTCTTAAGGGGAGAGAGGGGTATGGAATTAGAAAGAAGCCTCAGGGCAGCTTTAACATTATTAATAATATTTCATTGCAGGGGTTCTCAAAGCATCAGCATCACCTGAGATCTTGTTAGAAATTCACATTTTCAAGTCCTACTTAGTTCTATTGAATCAGAAATTCTGGAGTGTGTCCAGCAATTGTGTTGTACCAAGCTCTGTAGGTGATTCTGATGTTGGAGAAGCACTGCTGGAGGATTACGCTTTATAACTAACACAAAACTTCTCTCTCTCCTTCTCTGTCTCTGTCTCTTTCTCATATTATATAATACAAAATACAATGAAAACATCTGAGCAGTAACTAACCAGAAATAAAGAGCTGTGGACATAATAGAGCTATTTGAGAGCAATTCTTTTTGCAGGCTATTTGGTCAGGAGGGAAAATGGTAGGAAGAAAGGAGAGAAGAGTGGAATGATGGAGGAAGGTGCAGGTAAGATAAGAGGGGGTCCTTTTTAGTATGTTATGGAAAGAGTGTGGTTGAAAATATATAGAGTACACTTTGAAATATACGTACCTATCTGTGTGTGCCTGTGTGTGTGTGTGTGTGTGTGTGTGTGTGTGCGCTTAGAATGATACCTTGCTTGAAAAGGTTGGCATGTCCCATTGGTAGAGGTAATTACTCCCCCTCTCTACTTACCCCTGCTTCTGAATAATTTAGACCCAGCAGGGAATAACTTACTCTCACCGCAGGACTCAACTGCTGTTATTCAAATAAATCTTGCTGCCTTGGTCAGGCCTTCTAAAATGAAATGAATCTGTATCAAATGAATCTGTATCAAAAATCTGTATCATTTTTTTTTTTGGAGCTACAGTTGCCTTTGCAAGCTCTTTTCCCTGCTACTAGCATCACGTATCATCATATTGAAACTGAACAATCACACAAAGGAGAAAAAAGCAGTCTTTATTTATTTTGAAAGAAACATGTTATTAAGTGAACATTTACTCTTAAATACCTTACCAGTGTTCAGACTGCAAAAGGGAAATCCACTCTGAAAGGTACCACACAGTCTCACAGTTAAAGATGTCACTGTAGCACACAGAGGACACAGAGGACTTGAATCTGCCGAACGCCTAGGGACACTTAAAGAAGAATCTCTTGAAAGAAATGAATTGCACAACATACACACCCTAAGGAAAACACCTCTAGCAGACAGAAAATAGCACCAAATTAGTTTTATACATCTTTGGGGTTTGTCATTGGCAACATGTTCTGGGCCATAGATATACCAGAGCAATAGTTTATCTTTTTAACCAGACTTGTATTAAGGGAATGCAAAATTCCATAGGAAACTCTCTTTTTATCACCTTGTTGAGACCCTTGATATTGTAATAACTTCCTAATCAGTCTACCGTCTGCTGACATTGTCCACATGCCAATCCATCCTTCATGCCACTGCTAGACTGACCTTTATGAAGCACAGCTTTGATCGTGCCCTTGGCCCACATGTTACATCTCTGCCATTACTCTGGCAAATTGGAAACCCAAGGCTGACTGTGAGCCCTACTGTTAATAACTGTGCAGGATCTTCTTTACACATGTTTTGTGCACTAACTACTCCTGATGTCATTTGACTATTTACTTGGTCTCCTTACACATTTTTATCGTATTACGTGGTGTTTATTTTTGTTGGTTTCATCAAGTGCTTTTTGGAATGTGGAAAGGTGCAAATAGATGCAAGTCATTTTCCTTCTTAAAGGCTTTCATTGCTTTCTCTCTTGTGCACTAAATAAACTCTGAACTTCTACATCTAGCTGATATCCTCCTTGATGTGGCCTCCACCCACTTTTTCAGTTTTATTGTTCACTTTCCAAGGATGTCCACTCTATGACCCATCAAACTGGATTACTTGCCTTTCTCCAAACTTGCTATGTGTTTTCCTGCCTCCACACCTTTGTGAGTGCTGTTACCTCTACCAGGATTATTTCCTCCCTTATCTCTGCCTGTTGAGACCCTCTCTATTAAATTCCATAGCTCCACTGCTACTTCTTCCTGAATCCTTCCCTGATCCAGTCACTGTTTATAATCTGCCCCTCTCTAGAACATTTCCTTATTGCCCTCATCATATTCTACCTTGTATTGCAGTTATTTGTACACTTAACTTGTACTCCTCTCCTTTGTGTCCTGAAAAACTAGAAGCTTCTTGAGGGCAAGGGGCTGTGGCCCATTCATCATTGTATCTTCTCTATAACATGTAGTCTGTTGTATACAGTAGTTGCTCAACAAATGTTTGTTGAACAAATTTGTATGAAAAAAATAAGAAATGCAACTGTATTTCTGTTTGGGTGGGAGAGCTCATGTTTTAGCATCTAGATAGATATGCAGAGACATGTGGGACCATGCAGCACAACTCATTCCCACTACTGGAAAACCCAACAAAAAGGGTAGGGCCTGCTCCTTCATGAAGGATATCTTGCTTCTTTTTCACTGAAAAAGAACATTAGCCCCTGAGCTTGGAGTAATTTGGGGAAAGGGATCTAGTGAACATAGAAAATATAGTTAAACATCCACAGAAGAAAATGTAGACACAATAACTTTGGTAAGGCTAACCTCCAGACAGAAAATAAGGATACAATTTGTTCTCCTCTGGTATAGTTATTGGAATGGTTAAATGTCCCACTGAGTTGCCCAAACTGTCTGAAAAGTCACCAGGCACCCCGAGTCAGTTTGAAGAATTTGATAATATGCCCTTAGAGATGGAGAGAGGATACAGCTGCCAAAAAACAGATCTGATGAGTGAGTGCAGCAGAATTCCTAGTATGACAAAATCAGGAAGCAGGAATTTATTGAGCTGAAAATCATAACAGGAAAGCAAAAGACAATGATAATACTTGATTCTTAAAGTGGATGCTGTTAAATAAACATACAAAGATGCCAGAATTTTAAAACGATGTTTATTTTCCTCTTCTTATGTTATTTTTATATACCATGTGTAGAGAAAAGAATGTTGCCCACCATTCTGGTTCTACAAGGATCAAGTCATTAACCACTGCAGTCACCCACTGACAGTGCACCCTGAGGGAAGTTCAGGATGGAGAAAAACAGGAAGCATTCTGTGTTTTGGATATACTGGCCCCAAGATAGTTAAGATGCATATCTAAGGAATAATTTCAATGACCCCCAGATTCCTGCATCTTCCCATACATAGAAAATCACTAAAATCATTAACTTGAGACTTCTTTGTGATTAGCAGTAATCTTTTGATGTTCAACTACATGTTTTTTTTTTTTTTCCTAGCAAAAATATTCATATATATCCTGGCTCCTCCCTTACCTCTCTGGAGCAGTTCCTCTGAGCTGTCTGAGAGGTTGTCTCCCAGACTATAGTTCTCAGTAAGGTCCCGGAATAAAACTTAACTCACAACTTTTACATTGTGCCTTTTTCTTTCAGTTGACACACATTGCCTTATTTATTATCACTTCTAAGAACTATGTTCTGAAAATACCTTCTGTTGACTAGACTCAACATATACTCCATATTTACCAAATTGGTTTTAAAAAAAGCAAAAAAAAAAAGCCAAGGAGCAAAAGTCAAAAGGAACAAAGAAGACTTGAAAGTAATTATTTTGAGGATTTTTGTTTAGGCTTGAATAAAATGGCATTCAGCATGCTGTTACTGACATACAGTTCAATCTATGACCCGCAGAACCAAACATTATGAATAATCCAAAGCTTGCCAGAATCCGAGGCTTTTATATTAAAGTCATTCTTTTTTTTCTTCAGCATTGTGTAGCTGCCTTGCTGCACAATAGAAACATATTTCGTGCCTTTCTTTTTCTTTTCATTTTTTTCTTTGTTTCAAGAGCAAGCTTTAGAGTTTAACTGATTTTTCCATCAAATAAAGTGGAACAGCAGTACTTAGGACTGTTTTTATGTTTTTATTCATGACTTGGGTCACAGAAAAATGCTAGATTTGAAGTCTGAAAAAAATGGTTTCTTTATTTTTTTTTAACATTTGGAAGATACCACATGCATCTTTAACATCGTGTAGTAAAGATGCTTAATTTCAGTTCTTTATATGCCCTCCATTATTAATGTTCCAAGCAGTAAAATTTATGAAATGAAATGGTACTTTTTATGCATGTGATTAATCACTTTTGCATTCTAAAAAATAACCTTGCAAAGCATCATAATTTTGCTTTAGGTCTTCATAAGTCATCCACATAGAGGGTGCTAAGCTGGAAGAGGCAATTGTGACATGTTGCATGTTGGTATTCAGGTTATATTTTAATTGCTATGGGATTACATTTCAATTATTTCCCTATAGTTTTCCCTGCAATAACCACTTAGGTAGTCTACCTGTCTTAGTGTTTTATTAAACTTCAGTTTCCCTCCACATCACAACCAGACACATTTTCAGATTCATTAAATGGATAATATCACTTTCTCCTAAGAAACCTTCATAGTCTGCCTAATCTCTATGGTCTGGCATTCAAGGCCCTCCATGAATTGGCTCCAATTCATCTTTCTAGCTTTGCCTGTCACTAATGACTCCCTTGGGTGGACTTATGTTTCAAGCAAACTCACACACTTTACACATCACACATACACACACAGATACATATGCATACACACTCTTGTCGATCCTTTCCCATTGACACTGCTTGTGTTCTTATAATACTCTCCACCTGAACCATCCAATCCCTCGGTTGAGCAATAACCAGTGTTGAGGCTGCAAAGAACAAAGAACTTTACTTGGGGGTCTTAAGAATTGCAATTCAGCACACACAGATCCAGGTAAAACCAAAAGACTGTTCCAGGGAAGAGAGAGTCAGGGGCTTATAAAGGCAAAACACACAAGGTTGTTCAAGAATAATGATTGACACTGATGCAAGAAAGGAACTATTTGTGTCTAAGGGATAGTCTGTCCTGACTCATTTTAGGGTAAGGGTCTGATATGTATCTTGAGTTTCTGGAACATTGGGCAGATGTTCTGGATGCCTATGTTAAGACAAGAAATGGTCAAAGTGCAGATTCCATTGGGGCTGAGACCTGCATAAATCACACTGTCAATGGCCTTCTGGCTCCATTTAAGAGAACTCTCTTAGCAACACTAACTCCATTTTGATTTTCCTTTCAGACCTCATTTCTACCTATATCTTGAGGCCCAGTTTAAATGCTCCATGTTTCACAGTCTTATGTCTCCCATTTATTATAGTTTCTAGATCTTACTTCCCCTCACTATTATTTTCCCTCACAATAGCTCCTTAATTGCAGGAACCTACCTTATAATCCCAAAGCACTGTAGCAACCTTCCTTGTACATGCTGATTGCCATGAATGATGAGAATGAACTCTCATATCCACCACTGGACCTCTGAACCTTCCTGTCTTAATAACATTTAGAGATCCACATTTTTCTGGTTAAGGGAATTAATGTTGTAGCAACCTTTCTTTCCATAAACTAGAGGAACCAGGTAACTTAGAGATGATAGTGCTGTTCATCATCTGAGATGTAATGTTTAGTATGTATGGAAACATCAGGTTCATTCATGAAAAACAAGAGTTCGGAACAAGGAGTGAAATCTCTGAATCAATAGTTAAAGTTGACAGAGCACAGCAGGAAGTAGTCCCCTCAGACATTTGAAGGAATGACCAAACCATCAATTTAGCCCATAGAATGTGGGACTCTGCATGAAATGAAGCCTTAGAGACATCAATATAACCACACCAGCAGACCTGAGATAAGAGACTCTCTTTAGCTTCAAGCAAAATTAGCATAAATCCCAGAACTCAAGCCTCAGATGCCAACAATATTCAGAATAATCTTTTCAATTGTCTAAGGGTTTATCGATCTCCCACTGATAAAAGGTATTATTTAGCATTTCTTGACTTATTTAAAAGCAAATGTCATGGCCACTAGAATAAAGGCTTAAGAGCTCTCCTCCTTGCTTATTTGGTGAGTTAAGTTAGCAGGCCACCACCAGAGGGAAATTGAAGTCTATTAGTACCACAGGTGTAAATTTTGCAATCTCTGGGGAAACTGTCCAGGATGTCACTGTTTTGAAGGCTGACTTCCCCTTGAAAAAAAAAAGTAAATGCATCCTGCACTATTGTTACACTGAACTGTAGACCTGCAAGGGCTTAAAATCCTCTTGAGAAATAAACACAAGTGACAAAAGACTAATTCTTTTGGCATTCTTTACAGGAGAACCATGTTCTTCTCTAAAGAGAAAACTCCATGAAGTTGGTCATTTGTGGGTTTCTTAGAAGTCCCTCTCTGGGTGGGGGGAGGGGGAGAGCAATTATCTGGTTGTGTGGGTGGTCTCACAGCAATATTTGTCACCTATTGACCTCAGGAGTGACACAGCTGATCAGGCTGACTGGCGGCATGTCGCCTTCCTTTCTCCTTGCTCCATGCATATCTCCCCTAAAGCTGTGCCAAATTCTCTGATATTTTAAAAACAACTTCTTGTCTCTGATGGCTTTGATTAAGAGCTGCAAACTAGGTATGAAGGAATTCAACCTTATTAATTCCCTAGGCAATTTGAGGGCTAAAGAGCTAGAAGATTATTCTAGAAACTTGAATAATAAGTATCTTGTCAAATGAACCAGCCACTGTTCATTCCGTGAAGGTCCAGATCCTGGCACAGTCTTAACGAGCTTGTGTACTGTTTAACCGTCCCACTAGGAGTTTGTCATTCACTGTAAACAAAACAAGCAACCAAATCAATACTGGGGACCACCAAGTAGTTTTTCCCACAGTGTGTTTTGCACACATGGATCAGTCAAAATTTAGGAAACAGGGATGAAACAAATTCAAAGGCTTTTGAATGTAGGATTTCTCAAAACCTTTATTCTGTTCCCATGTGCTTTGTGAGTCTTTAAGAAGAAGCTAGAATTTGCAGCATTTCCCTACTGTGTTTGACCATGAGAACCATTTCACGGGCTCACCCGGTGGGACCAGGGCTCGGTTCTTTGTTGAATATGGATGTAAAATGGAATACTTGTTAACAACAAACTCTGTCAGCAGGCAGCATCACTGTTGAAGAGAACAGTTCACATTGTGAACTAGTTTTTGTTTTCTTTTGTGGTCTCTCTGCTCCCTGTAACAGTCTGTTCCTGGCTTAAGTAACATTGCAACTAGCATAATCCTGCATATTTTTTGTTTTAGGTCACTCTAAGAAGTTAGTTTACTTATATTTAGAAAACTAGTACAAAACAACACTGCCCTTACAGAACATTCTTTTCTCGAGTTTCCTTTTTAAGTCTTCACACCCTAGGATAAAGGAGGACTAAAATGATATCATTTCTGGAAGGAAAGCTGGGCCTCTTATAGTTTGGTAGGCATCATAATTAGAGAAACTTTCACTCTGGGTGGAGCAGTAATATCGGTTCTAATGCAAATGGCTCATTCTTTCTTGGTCTGTTTATCCATTTGATAAATATTTATTGAGTGCTTACTATATCCCTAGCACCCTTTGAGATGTTTGGAATAGAGTTAACAAAAATCTCCAAACTCATGGAGTTTACATTTTATGGGGGAAGGAGATAGGCAGGTAAATATATTAATGAATAAATGATATACTTACAGGTTGGATAATCAATATCAAGGAACTAAAACAAGGTGATAAGCTGGAGAATGACTAAGGGGAGTGGGGAGTTCTTTATATTTAAGAAGAGCAATATGAGACCTCCCTGGTGGTCCAGAGGTTAAGAATCTACCTTTCAATGCAGGGGACATGGGTTTGATCCTTGGTTGGGGAACTAAGATCCCACATGCCACAGGGCTACTAAGCCCATGCACCGTAACTACTGAAACCACGCGCTCTAGAGCCTGCACACCACAACTAGAGAGCCCACGTGCCACAACTAGACAGAAGCCCAGGCGCTACAACAAAGAGTCCACACACTGCAATGAAAGATCCCGCAGGCCGCAATGAAGATCCCATGTGCTGCAACTAAGACCCTATGCAGCCAAATAAATAAATATCGAAAAAGTGCAATTTATAATTTAAGTTGCTAATAGCAAATATGTTTATAATGAAATTTATATTAAGAAAACATAAGATCTCTCCTTGATTTTCTTTTTTTTTAATTTAAAAAAATTTTTTAATATTTATTTTTGGCCACATTGGATCTCTATTGCTGCGCATGGGCCCTTGCAGTGGCTTCTCTTGCTGCGGAGCATGGGCTCTAGGCATGTTGGCTTCAGTAGTTGTGGCTCTAGAGCACAGGCTCAGTAGTTGCAGCGCACAGGCCTAGTTGCTTCATGGCATGTGGGATCCTCCCGGACCAGGGCTCAAACCTGTGTCCCCTGCATTGGCGGGTGGACTCTCAACCACTGCGCCACCAGGGAAGCCCATCTCCTTGATTTTCTTTATAAATAGATATATTGTATAAAGAGGAGGTGATAACTAAACTGATGAGGAGCCAGATACATGAAGATCTAGAAGGGCAGACATCCAAGTGTAAACCATAGGAATCACAAGAACCTTGAGGTAGGGTCTTTGGCTGGTTTTAAGAGTAGAAAAAAAGGCCAGTGTGGCTGGAATATAAGCGGGCAAGGTAACAAACAATTAGTGTGATTCGATAGATCAGTGATTCTTAAGTGTGCTCAGATACCTTAATACCATTGGCTGGCAAGCTGTACTGTTGAGTTCACTGGATAAGAGATGGTGTCCTCAGGTGTCCAATCCAAATTATGCAGGTCCCAATGGTTCTCTGATTACGAAAAATCAGGGAGATATTATTTAGTTCAGTGGTTCTCAAAATATGTTCCCTGGGCCAGTGACATCAATATCACTTGGAAATTTGTTAGAAATGTATGTTCTCACCCCAGCCCAGACCTAGAGAATTGGGGCTGGGGTCCAAGAGCCTGTGTTTTAATAAGCTGTCCAGGGGATTCTGATGCCAGATAGCGTGAGAGAATCACTGTGCTAGAAAATAACTGGGAGTGTGGGTGTGGCCAGGAAGAAGTATCTTTTTCCATTTAAAAGCCTCACTCCTGGGAGGACCTTCAAGATGGCAGAGGAGTAAGACGTGGAGATCATCTTCCTCCCCACAGATACATCAAAAGTACATCTACATGGGGAACAACTCCTACAGAACACCTACTGATGCTGGCAGAAGACCTCAGACTTCCCAAAAGGCAAGAAACTCCCCACATACCTGGGTAGGGCAAAAGAAAAAAGAAAAAACAGAAACAAAAGAATAGGGAAGGGACCTGCACCTCTGGGAGGGAGCTGTGAAGGAGGAAATGTTTCCATGCACTAGGAAGTCCCTTCACTGGCGGAGAAGGGGGGATGGGTGGGGGGAAGCTTCAGAACCACAGAGGAGAGCACAGCAACAGGGGTGCAGAGGGCAAAGCAGAGAGATTCCTGCACAGAGGGGATCACTGCCGACTAGTACTCACCAGCCTGAGAGGCTTGTCTGCTCACCCACTGGGGTGGGTGGGGGCTGGGAGCTGAGGCTTAGCTTCGGAGGTCAGATCCCAGGGAGAGGACTGGGGTTGGCTTTGCGAACACAGCCTAATTTGTTTTTGGTTTTATGTTTATCTTAGTTCAGTATTTAGAGCTTATTATAACTGGTAGATTTGTTTATTGATATGGTTGCTCTCTTCCTTTTTTTTTTTTTTTTTCCCTGGTACATGGGCCTCTCACTGTTGTGGCCTCTCCCATTGCGGAGCACAGGCTCTGGATGCGCAGGCTCAGTGGCCATGGCCATGGCTCACGGGCCCAACCGCTCCACGGCATGTGGGATCTTCCTGGACTGGGGCACGAACCCATGTCCCCTGCATCAGCAGGTGGACTCTCAACCACTGCGCTGCCAGGGAAGCCCTCTTCCTTTTTTTATATATATATATTTTTTCCTTTTTCTCTTTTTCTGAGTGTGTATGTGTATGCTTCTTTGTGTGATTTGTCTGTATAGGTTAGCTTTTACCATTTGTCCTAGGGTCTGTCTGTCTGTCGTTTTTAGTAAAGATTTTAGTGCTTGTTATAATTGGTGGATTTATTTATTGGTTTGGTTGCTCCCTTCTATTTTTAAATTACTTTTTAATTTTAATACTTTTTAACTGTTTATTTTAATAACTTTATTTTATTTATTTTCTTTCTTTCTTTCTTATTTTTTTCTTTTCTCCCTTTTCTTCTGAGCCATGTGGCTGACAGTGTGTTGGTGCTCTGGCAGGGTATCAGGCCTGAGCCTCTGAGGTGTGAGAACCAAGTTCAGGACATTGGTCCACCAGAGACCTCCCAGTCCCTCATAATATCAATTGACAAGAGCCCTCCCAGAGATCTCTGTCTCAACACTAAGACCCAGCTCCACTCAATGACCAGCAAGCTCCAGTTCTGGACACCCCATGCCAAACAACTAGCAAGACAGGAACACATCCCAACCCATTAGCGGAGAGGCTGCCTAAAATCAGCAGGTTCACAGACACCCCAAAACATACCACCAGACGCAGTCCTGCCCACCAGAGAGACAAGATCCAACCCCATCTATCAGAACACAGGCACCAGTCCCCTCCACCAGGAAGCCTAAACAAAGCATTGAACCAACCTTAGCCACTGGGGCAGACACCAAAAACAATGGGAACTACGAACCTGCAGCCTGTGAAAAGGAGACCCCAAACACAGTAAGTTAAGCAAAATGAGAAGACAGAGAAACACACAACAGATGAAGGAGCAAGGTAAAAACCCACCAGACCTAACAAATGAAGAGGAAAGAGGCAGTCTACCTGAAAAAAGAATTCAAGTAATGATAGTAAAGATGGTCCAAAATCTTGGAAATAGAAGGGAGAAAATACAAGAAACGTTTAACAAGGACCTAGAAGAACTAAAGAGCAAACAAACAATGATGAACAACACAATAAATGAAATTACAAATTCTCTAGAAGGGATCAATAGCAGAATAACTGAGGCAGAAGAATGGATAAGTGACCTGGAAGATAAAATAGTGGAAATAACTACCACAGAGCAGAATAAAGAAAAAAGAATGAAAAGAAATGAGGACAGTCTCAGAGACCTCTGGGACAACATTAAATGCACAAACATTAGAATTATAGGGGTCCCAGAAGAAGAAGAGAAAAAGAAAGGGACTGAGAAAATATTTGAAGAGATTATAGTTGAAAACTTCCCTAATATGGGAAAGGAAATAGTCAATCAAGTCCATGAAGTGCAGAGAGTCCCATACAGGATAAATCCAAGGAGAAACACACCAAGACACATATTAATCAAACTGTCAAAAATTAAATACAAAGAAGAAATATTAAAAGCAGCAAAGGAAAAGCAACAAATAACATACAAGGGAATCCCCACAAGGTTAACACCTGATCTTTCAGAAGAAACTCTGCAAGCCAGAAGGGAGTGGCAGGACATATTTAAAGGGATGAAAGGGAAAAACCCACAACTAAGAATACTCTACCCAGCAAGGTTCTCATTCAGATTCGAAGGAGAAATTAAAACCTTTACAGACAAGCAAAAGCTAAGAGAATTTAGCACTACCAAAACAGCTTTACAACAAATGCTAAAGGAACTTCTCTAGGCAGGAAACACAAGAGAAGGAAAAAACAATAACAAACCCAAAACGATTAAGAAAATGGGAATAGGAACATACTTATCGATAATTACCTTAAATGTAAATGGATTAAACGCTCCAACCCAAAGACACAAACTGGCTGAATGGATAGAAAAACAAGACCCGAATTTATGCTGCCTACAAGAGACTCACTTCAGACCTAGGGACACACACAGACTGAAAGTGAGGGTATAGAAAAAGGTGTTCCATGGAAATGGAAGTCAAAAGAAAGCTGGAGTAGCAATTCTCAGATCAGAAAAAATAGACTTTAAAATAAAGACTATTACAATAGACAGAGGACACTACATAATGATCAAGGGATCAATCCAAGAAGAAGTATAACAATTGTAAATATTTATGCACCCAACATAGGAGCACCTCCATACATAAGGCAAATGCTAACAGCCATAAAAGGGGAAATCAACAGTAACACAAAAATAGTAGGTGACTTTAACAGCCCACTTTCACCAATGGACAGATCATCCAAAATGAAAATAAAAAAGGAAGCACAAGCTTTAAATGACACATTAAACAGATGGACTTAATTGATATTTATAGGACCTTCTATCCAAAGACAACAGAATACAATTTCTTCTCAAGTGCTCATGGAACATTCTCCAGGGTAGATCATATCTTGGGTCACAAATCAAGCTTGAGAAATTTAAGAAAATTGAAATCGTATCAAACATCTTTTCCGAGCACAACACTATAAGACTAGATATCAATTATAGGAAAAAACTGTACAAAATACAAACACATGGAGACTAAACAATGCACTACTAAATAAAAAAGAGGTCACTAAAGAAATCAAAGAGGAAAACAAAAAATACCTAGAAACAAATGACAATGAAAGCACAACAACCCAAAACCTATTGGATGCATCAAAAGCAGTTCTAAGAGAGAAGTTTGTAACAATATAATCCTAGAAACAAGAGACATCTCAAATAAACAACATAACCTTACACCTAAAGCAATTAGAGAAAGAAGAATAAAAAAAAACCCAAAGCTAGCAGAAGGAAAGAAATCATAAAGATCAGACTGAAAGTAAATGAAAAAGAAATAAAGGAAATGATAGCAAATATCAATAAAACTAAAAGCTGGTTCTTTGAGAAGATAAACAAAATTGAGAAACCATTAGCCAGACTCATCAAGAAAAAGAGGGAGAGGACTCAAATCATTAAATTTAGAAATGAAAAAGGAGAAGTTACAACTGACACTGCAGAAATACAAAGAATCATGAGATTACTACAAGCAACTCTATGCTAATAAAATGGACAACCTGGAAGAAATGGGCAAATTCTTAGAAAAGCACAACCTTCCGAGACTAAACCAGGAAGAAATAAATGTTATAAACAGAACAATCACAAGCACTGAAATTGAAACTGTGATTAAAAATCTTCCAACAAACAAAGCCCAGGACAAGGTGTCTTCACAAGCGAATTCTATCAAACATTTAGGGAAGAGGTAACAACTATCCTTCTCAAACTCTTCCAAAATATAGCAGAAGGAGGAGCACTCCCAAACTCATTCTACGAGGCCACCATCACCCTGAGACCAAAACGAGACAAAGATGTCACAAAAAAAGAAAACTACAGGCCAATATCACTGATGAACATAGATGCAAAATTCCTCAACAAAATACTAGCATGCAGAATCCAACATCACATTACAAGGATCATACATTATGATCAAGTGGGGTTTATCCCAGGAATGGAAGGATTCTTCAATATACGCAAATCAATCAATGTGATACACCATGTTAACAAATTGAAGGAGAAAAACCATATAATCCTCTCAATAGATGCAGAGAAAGCTTTGGACAAAATTCAACACCCATTTATGATAGAAACCCTCCAGAAAGTAGGCATAGAGGGAACTTACGTCAACGTAATAAAGGCCATATATGACAAACCCACAGCCAACTTCGCTCTCAATCATGAAAAGCTGAAACCATTTCCTCTAAGATCAGGAACAAGATAAGGCTGCCCACTCTCACCACTATTATTCAACATAGTTTTGGAAGTTTTAGCCACAGCAATCAGAGAAGGAAAAGAAATAAAAGGAATACAAATTGGAAAAGAAGAAGTGAAACTGTCACTGTTTGCAGATGACATGATACTGTACATAGATAATCTAAAGATGTTACCAGAAAACTGCTAGAGCTAATCAATGAATTTAGTAAAGTAGCAGGATACAAAATTAATGCATAGAAATCTCTTGCATTCCTATACACTAATGATGAAAAATCTGAAAGAGCAATTAAGGAAACACTCCCATTTACCATTGCAGCAAAAAGAATAACATACATAGGAATAAACCTACCTAAGGAGACAAAAGACCTGTATGCAGAAAATTATAAGACACTGATGAGAGAAATTAAAGATACAAACAGATGGAGAGATATACCATGTTGTTGGATTGGAAGAATCAACACTGTGAAAATGACTATACTACCCTAAGCAATCTACAAATTCAATGCAATCCCTATCAAACTACCACTGGCATTTTTCACAGAACTAGAACAAAAAATTTCACAATTTGTATGGAAACACAAATGACCCCGAATAGCCAAAGCAATATTGAGAAAGAAAAACGGAGCTGTAGGTATCAGGCTCCCTGACTTCAGACTATACTACAAAGCTACAGTAATCAAGACAGTATGATACTGGCACAAAAACAGAAATATAGATCAATGGAACAGGATAGAAAGCCAGAGATAAACCCATGCACATATGGTCACCTTATCTTTGATAAAGGAGGCAAGAATATACAATGGAGAAAAGACAGCCTCTTCAATAAGTGGTGCTGGCAAAACTGGACAGCTACATGTTAAAGAATGAAATTAGATCACTTCTTAACACCATACACAAAAATAAACTCAAAATGGATTAAAGACCAAAATGTAAGGCCAAAGAATATAAACCTCTTAGAGGAAAACATAGGCAGAACACTCTATGACATAAATCACAGTAAGATCCTTTTTGACCCATATCCTATAGAAATGGAAGTAAAAACAAAAATATAGAAATGGGACCTAATGCAACTTAAAAGCTTTTGCACAGCAAGGAAACCATAAACAAGATGAAGACAACCCTCAGAATGGGAGAAAATATTTGCAAATGAAGCAACTGACAAAGGATTAACCTCCAAACTATACAAGCAGCTCATGCAGCTCAATATCAAAGAAACAAACAACCCAATCCAAAAATGGGCAGAAGACCTAAAAAGACATTTCTCCAAAGGAGATATACAGATTGCCAATAAACACATGAAAGGATGCTCAACATCACTAATCATTGGAGAAATGCAAATCAAAACTACAATGAGGTACCACCTCACACAGGTCAGAATGGCCATCATCAAAAAGTCTACAACAGTAAATGGTGGAGAGGGTGTGGAGAAAAGGGAACCCTCTTGCACTGTTGGTGGGAATGTAAATTGGTACAGCCACTATGGAGAACAGTATGGAGGTTCCTTAAAACTCTAACAATAGAACTACCATACGACCCAGCAATCCCACTACTGGGTATATACCCTGAGAAAACCATAATTCAAAAAGAGTCATGTACCACAATGTTCATTGTAGCACTATTTACAATAGCCAGGACATGGAAGCAACCTAAGTGTCCACTGACAGATTACTGGATAAAGAAGATGTGGCATCTATATACAATGGAATATTACTCAGCCATAAAAAGAAACAGAATTGAGTTATTTGTAGTGAGGTGGATGGACCTAGAGTCTGTCATACAGTGTCAAGTAAGTCAGAAAGAGAAAAACAAATACAGTATGGTAACACATATATATGGAGTCTAAAAAAAACAAAAAAACAAAAAACAAATGGTTTTGACGAACCTAGGAGCAGGACAGGAATAAAGATGCTGAAGTAGAGAATGGACTTGAGGACACGGGAAGGGGGAAGGGTAAGCTGGGACAAAGTGAGAGAGTGGCATGGACATATATATGTACTACCAAATGTAAAATAGATAGCTACTGGAAAGCAGCACATGGCACAGGGAGATCAACTCGGTGCTTCGTTACCACCTAGAGGGGTGGGTTAGGGAGGGTGGGAAGGAGATGCAAGAGGGGGGGAATGTGGGGATATATGTATATGTATAGCTGGTTCACTTTGTGATACAGCAGAAACTAAAACACAATTGTAAAGCAATTGTACTCCAATAAAGAAGTTAAAAAAATAAAAAAGCCTCACTCGTCCATGTGTGCCCTTGAACTCATCTTCTACCGGAGAGGAGCTAGCTTAATTAATTCAGTAATTCTTCCTGACTGTATTAGAATTAAACAGGCAGTGCTCTCAGGGTTGTATGTGACTTATTTCAGTGAATCCTCATAATAACCCTGTGGGCTAGGTTCTATTATCATTCTTGTTTTTATAGATCAGGAGCTGGGGGCACAGAGAAGAAATTTGCTACAGATCACACAGGTAATAAGAAGGGTATGGATCTGGACAGTTTGGTTCTAGAGCCACATGAATAAATACTTTTCTATATGGCCTCTCAGTATACCTTGGAACAGTTGGGGTGATTTGATCTAAGATAACATTGTTCAAAAAATTGCCTTCTTTTTTTTTTTTTTGCGGTACGCGGGGCCTCTCACTGTTGTGGCCTCTCCCGTTGCGGAGCACAGGCTCCAGACGTGCAGGCTCAGCGGCCATGGCTCACGGGCCCAGCCGCTCCGTGGCATGTGGGATCTTGCCGGACTGGGGCATGAACCCGTGTCCCCTGCATCAGCAGGCAGACTCTCAACCACTGCGCCACCAGGGAAGCCCTGCCTTCACTTTTGACTTTGACTTTAAGTCACTGAATGATGCCCATAGGGGTCATCTGGTGACTATTCTTGTCCAAGTCTCTGAGAGGTGAAACGGCTTGCCTAAGATTAGATAGCCGGTTAGTGTCAGAGTCAAGACTTAAAACCCAGGTCCCTAACTTTCAAGTCAGTGTTAAAGACACATGCAAGGAAAACAAAACTGGTGATATGACATACTGAAAACAACAAAGCCAGGCCATATATCCAGCAGGTTCTGGATGTACTAGCCTTCCTTTATCTTGCTATTGCGAGCACAATAAGTTCTTTTCCTGATTCTGTTGTCCTTGAAGGGCCACAGGGCAGGTTCCCCCATGGAGGATACTGCCCTATCTAGCAGTACTGCCCTTTGCACACAGGGTGCAAGAAGGGAACATTAAGTTCTATTAGTAATAGCTTTCATTGTCAAATACATGAAAATACCAACTCATCAAAAACAAAGTAACTCTTCCCCCCCCACACACACATCCTCCACTTTTTTGTTTCCTAGCTTTTCTGGTTGTTTGTTTGCTTGGTTTTGTTTTCAACTGCTATTCTCAGTATATCTGTAGTGAAATTTTGTAAGGGAATGTGTATAGCAGTTGATTTTCTTATACCCTTAAGAAAATTATCCATCACCTCAGCCCTCTCACGAAACCTCAACAGTACACATCAACTCTCCATTTTGACATACAAATCTGAAAGTAACCAGGTTTTCTGTTTTTACCCTCTGCTCTGCATTTACAAAAGTGTGATGTATAATTTAAGTTTTTAATCTCAAATGTGTTTGCTCTATAGGAAAGTTCTGTAATGATAAAATGTACTATCTCCGCTTGGTTTTCTTTATAAATATACTACTCTTGTCATCTTCCCTGTATTATAGTGAGCAAATAAATTAATTCCAATGTAAAATCCAGTTCTGACTGGCGTGATTTTTATTTTCATTAGACTCCTTCAAACTATTCGGTGGGGCTGGGGAACTTCTTAAGAGAATGCATAATTAATCACATATCATATTTTGTCAATGAGATGTAATTTTAAAATACATTTCCTGTGTATCATTTGGTCCTCCAAACAACTTCTCTTCAAAGAAAAGAGAAGTGTCTTCAAAATATCTTTGGATGTTTTTAACGTAAAATTCATTTCATCCCTGGCTGTCCCACAAACATAGTGTCTATGAGAGGGGAAAATGGTTCCTTAGTTTTCTGAAGGGGAACTCTTACTCGCAGATCCTTTCTCAAGTATTTTTGAGACTACAGTGTGTGTTGAGAAGCCATGACCACACTCAGTAAGGATCTAAGGAGAAGGTGTTTTACTCAAATACCAGCTTCCTCTTTTTGCCCTGCTTTGCTTTCAGTAAAACGGTGACTTTCTCAGAGAATACCTTAATAATAAATGTGAGTCATTTTGCTTGAATGCTAATACTGGGTTTTCGGTTGCAATAAAAGAAAACATTTCTAAACTGTTATAGTTCCTGAAAACTGGGTCATGGGCCAGTGTACTACAATGTAGAAATTCTGTGTTGTACGATTAGTTTTAATTAAGAGCTAGTTTGATTTTCAGGTAAATTGGTATCCTACTTCCCCAGCACAGCACGTTAGCAGCATTACTGCAACTTGAAGAGTTACTAGGAAGTGTTTTTACCTTTCTTGTAACTGATTATCAACAGATCATATCAGGTTTAGGAAAAAGGCTCACTTCTCTTCCAAGTGGCAGGAGTTCTCATGCTAGGATTACATGTCTCTCCAGAAGGCTGAGGGAGCGTTTCACTTTTTATTCTATTTTTTTTTCATCTGCACATATTCCTTTTGTTTCATCAAACAACTCATAGATACACAAATAGCTCTATGGAGACAGGCCCACCTGCTTTTTCTAACATTTTAGACAGTGTGCCAGACACTAGGGTGACCAGCTGTTCTGGTTTGCTTGGGACAGAGGGCTTTTCCTTGAATGCAGGACTTTCAGTGCCCAAACCAGGGAAGTCTGGGGCCAACCAACATGGTTGGTGACCTGAGTTCAGGCAAGTCATTCCTATATGACAATGTAAAAGCTTTCTACTCCTCAAGAGTTAATTCTGGACTTAAAGGTGGGGAGATTTGGTAAGATAACTTAATACTTCTCATAGATAATAAAGGAGTGAAAATCATAATTCAGTCAACAGGTCTGAGAACAAGTCAGGTGTCAAGGTCAGAGGCAACAGGAAAAGTATGAGGAGAGGAGACTATTAATAATCATAATCTTAGATTCTATACCTTTATTCTGGGTCCCAGGATCTATTCCAAGTGTTAAACAGTGGGGTTTGTATATTGAGCTTAATAATAATGGAAAGAATTATGAGAAATATTTGCACTATTTATTTTTATGTGCTTGATGTGCAAAACCCAGCACAACAGGCTGTGAATTATCATGTAATAGTTTCCAAATTGTGTCATTAGATGTGAGACAAATGGCTGGGATCCAGTTACATGCACTTCTAGTTTCAGCCTATGGAATTATAGTTCTGAGAGAAGTGTACATTTGTATGTGAAGTCTGGGGTTCAGACCAAGAGTCTTTGGATTTTTAGTTCTTTGATCCAACACAAAGTTATGTGCTTTCAGCCAAGTTGCTTAAACTTAGTGCCACGTTTTTACGATTCTTTGACTTGAGAGAGCAAAAGTTAGCTCTCAACTTCTAGGCTGAACAATTTTGGACAGTCCATAAAAGTAGTGGTTATTTGAAGTGAAGATGGAGAGAAGTCAGCTTTAGGATCAGAAATGAGCTCTATGAATGGATGGTGCAGCCACAATTCTGTCCCCATGTTATTTGCCTGTCAGGCACCAATATGGTTAGCATCAATTGGAAAGTCCTCTGTCTGACTTCTATTATCTGCTCCCAAACTACCTATCAAGTCCTATTTCCTACTGAGTAGTATGCCATGGGAGTCAGCACATGTATCCTGAAACTAGACTGGGTTCAAAACCTTGCTCCATCATTATATAAACTCTATGACCTCGGGCACATTTCTTAATCTCTCTGTGCCTGTTCCCTCATTTGCAAAATTGGGGTATTATTAATAGTGCCTTGCACAGAATGTCTGCTATTATTATTATTACTGTTGTCATTATTATTATTCCTTTACATGTGTCCCTTGCTCTAGGGTACGTGCTCTCTTTAATATCTACATACCATGCTGACTTTTAATGTTTTCGCTTGTGTTGAACTCTCTACCTGCAACATAGTATCTTATCCTGCGTCCCCAAATGTTATCCATCTTAAAATGACCGTTTCAATTCTGATCTTTTATGTGGGACTTTCACAAAACTCTCCTTTTGATAAATTCCTTTATAATTACTACTTGGACCATGCATTTCAGCTTTCAACTATCTGCTGTTTGGTGTGTGCTAATGTTGTCTCTTCTGCTGATCTGGAAACTTTTTGACAGGTGGGGCAATGTCTTGTCTATTTTATTGTATGCTTTACAGCCTCTAGTGTGTTTCTAACTAAATAGTTGATTGATTCATATCAGGGAACCTATGCCTAAATTTGATCCTTTGTTTCTCCTACTACTTTTGAGACATAAAGGCATCAGTTAAATCACTTCAAGAATCGGTCTCACAAAATCTTGCTGATTTTACACTTTCAGCAGTTCTGTATTTGTGGTAGCATATCATTTACAGGTCAGTTTTTTTCATGTTTGGATTTAGAAAAGAATAAAACATGGTGTTTTTACATAAAGTTCATATACATCACTAAATCACACGTACTAGAGTTAAGTCCCATGAAGATAGGATGAATTATAATAATAATTAAAAAAATTGTATTACAGAAATTTCCGCATACACACAAAAGTAGAATAATATAATCAATTCCACGTAACTATCACCCAATGTACACGATTATTAACACCTTTCCAATCTTGCTTCATCTATCCCACCCATTTTTTTTTTTTTGGCCTGGAATATTTTAAAGCAAATTCATCATATTTCATCCATAAGTAGTTCAGTATGCATCATTAACAGTTGAAGAGATATAATTTTTAAAAGAACCAATAAATAGTTCTCAATACTGTGCTAAAATCATCAAATCTTTTCTTACAATCTTACAACTTTAATAATACCACTTTGCTCTCTTCTACCCCAAAGATATAAGTAAACCTATAAAAATAGATGTTCCTAGTGGATGATAGGAAATATATGTGAAACATGAAGGGTATTTTACTGTCTCAGCTATAGTCTTTGAAGTATAGCAGGAACCTTGCTTTGATAGGACACACTGCATTATTTCAATGTGATAGATTACTATAATAATCAAATGGAAAGTATATATTTATTTCATTTGAATGTCTTTTCAGCTCTATGATATTTTTGGATATGTTAAATGTAGAATGGGGCTACCCAGGTTCATGATACAATATAGTTCATCAGTCTATTTTAATAAGGCCATTTTTCTGGGAATGTTAGAACCTGATGGCTTTAATGATTTGATGACGCTATTTCACAAGTGATTGTGATATCATTCCCTCCTAAACTGATCATAAAGTACCAGAGGTGTAAAGGTAGATGTTTAAACACCTATTTATCTTATTCAGTTTACCAAGCACTGTCCATACAAATGGTAATCATTGATTTATAAATTATGGCAAGTTATGTTTTGTACTTTTAAAGTTACAGTTTAATAGGATACTAGTTTGAACAACATATAGTTTGTAAATGTTAAAGCAACAGTGTTAAATAAAGAGGCACATTACGAGAATTGTTAGGGACATGCATGTTTCTTACAACAAACGTTGTATAGTTCTGTTATGTAAATCTGAGCCACACAAGTATTACAATATAAGAAATAAAATTGAGGGGGTTAAGGTTGTTAATCATTTATACATTATACCTGTAGATTGGAAGTCTATATTGTTTATACTAATTTCCCTACAGTTGGCCTGAGCTGGATAGATAGACAGATCCCTGGGAGTACCATAAATCCATGAAGGCAACATCAGCTCTAACTGACTGGAGTGAAATGTACCTGACTGGCTGTCAGTTCTCTTTGTAAGTTAGGGTTCACTGAACTCCCATTTTGGAATCGTCTAGGATGAACTGAATTCAAATAAAAACTTCCCTGTAGGCAGTTAAAGCTGAACTATAAGTCTGTCTTTCAGTGATCTTTGTTTTGATATTTTTCTTCACATTCATAACTACTGCCTCTGTGTATATTTTAACTTTGCAGATATTCTGCCCAATAAACTGTTCAAGTTTGTGTTTTGATTCCATGCCATTAATTTGTATCAAAGCTTGCATGTATTCCTATACTCTTACAGAATTAACTTTAGGCTTTTATTTTCCCTTCATTGTGTGAATTTGACTAAAGCAGAGCCATTTTTCAAAGTGAAAAGGTTTTATTTGGAAAATTCCTTTGAAATGACTTCTTTAGTATAGATTCTAGAATTGCCAGACTATAGCCATTTCTAGAATATAATTCCCAAGAAATTTCTTCCAATAAAGTGAATTATGGATTACTGGCACATATTTTTTTTTCCTTGCATGGCAAAGAGAAAAGAAAAATAAAGAGGATTTTATCTTCAATTTTGAAGAAAAATTATTTGGTCTGGTGTCTTGAAATTCAATCTTTGATCAGGAGTACTTTGAGTAAAATGAAAATTCAGGACTGCTATTTCTCCCTGCCTCATTTTTCAGGCTCCTGAATATGGTTTTCTTTTGAAATATTATGGGAATATTTTGAAATAATATGGGAAATATTTTGAAATATTATGGTCTGAGTAATGTTTGCCATGAACATTTAAAACACAAACGGCATATTCAAGGTAAAAATAAAAGAAAGCAACTCAATAGCATTCTGTCAGAGAGTTGGATTTTATGGTCTCATGAGAGTAATTAGAAAAGTCAACCATGAAGCTATCTAAGCTATGCACAAGACAGGGCTGAGAAAATATTTTCCAGTAGATCTTTTAATCTACAAGCTTTGGGTCACATTTCTTCTGTGATTATAGGTGTTAGGCATATTTGACAGATAGTCTAGAAAAAGGAGAGTCATTATTAATATGGAAAGCCAAGGCCATGATACGGAGTAGGCTTATCCTGTGACTAGTTCTACAACCAATGCTAGTCACCTGATTCCACTTAGCCTCTATTTTCTCATCAGGAAATGGGAACAATATCTGTTATTGTGATGGCAAGATAAATGTAATGCGCGTGCAAGTGTCATGAGGTAGTCAGCAAAACCCAAGCTGCTTTCATTGGTGAGATGAAGGGGGAAATGGAATTATGGTACCATGATGCCAGAAACTATCATGAGAATCTTTAAGGTGACAATTTCAAAAGAAATTCATATCATTTTTGTCAAAACAGCAACCACAATAACAAGAAAACTAGAGGACACAGAATTTTGTCTTTGTGGAGAAGGTGGTAGCACCAGGTAGGAAGCAATGTTATATAGTAAGAGAGGAAATCATCAGTGACTTCAAGTTTAATGAGAAAGGTACCTTCCAGCAGAAAGCAGATAAGAGGCTTTGATTTTCTTGACAGTAGCGCTATCCAGTACTTTTAGTTGGTCTTCAGATGATCAAACCCAGTGGTTTGCCGGAGACTTCCCCAGTTTTAACACTGAGAGTCCCAAATCCTGGCAAACTCCTCTGTCCAGGTCAAAATGGGCCTGGGTCTATTTGGTCTTCATGACATTGGCTGAGTTTGTCAAGCTATGCAGTGGGGAACAGAAGTTCACAAGGCTTTCCTCCTTCATAGTGAAAACTAATTTTATTCTAAGACACGCATATTTTCTGGTAATGAAATATCATTTATATATATATATATATATATATATATATTTTTTTTTTTTTCGGTACGTGGGTCTCTCACTGTTGTGGCCTCTCCCGTTGCGGAGCACAGGCTCCGGACGCGCAGGCTCAGCGGCCATGGCTCACGGGCGTAGCCGCTCCGCGGCATGTGGGATCTTCCTGGACCGGGGCACGAACCCGTGTCCCCTGCATCGGCAGGTGGACTCTCAACCACTGCACCACCAGGGAAGCCCTCATTTTTATAATTTTGTATTAAATGTGTTTGCTTGGTAAGTGGGCACAGCACAGCTTGTGGTCTCTAGTGGATGTTCCCAGAAGTGCTGGGAGGGGATTATGCCACACAGAAGTGACACAGTGATCTGGAGACATGGGGTAGAATGTTAATGATAAGAAATGGCTAGGAGATAAAAAGATACCAAAGGCCTCTGCAAAGAGGTTTCGGGTTTCGCTCCTGCCAGCAGGCTCCGCCCCGTCGGTGGTGGTAGGGCACGGGCGGGGTTAGGGCGAGGCGCTGGCGCTGGCGCTGGCGCTGGCGCTGGGTGGGGCTGGTCCCGTTGTGCTGCGGCTCTGCGCTACCTGCAGTCCCGGGCCGGAATCCCGCTGCTCCGGCCTCGAGTCTGCCCGCCCGCCAGCCTGCCAGCCATGGAGCCCGGCCCCGACGGCCCCGCCGCCATCTGGTTCCGCTAGACGTGCAGCGCATGGCCCGGCCAGGCCCTGTCGCTGCAGGCGGAGCAGCTGCTACACCATCAGTGCTCGCGGTATCAGGATATCCCTGTCTTCCGCAGTAAGAGCTACGGCGACGTGCCGGTGTTGGATGGCGTCGTCCAGTGCACAGAGAGGGACGAGTTCTCCTACCAGGAGATGATAGCCAACTTGCCCCTCTGCAGCCACCCCAATCCACGCAAGGTGCTGATCGTCGGGGGCGGGGATGGGGGTGTCCTGCGGCAGGTGGTGAAGCATTCCTCCGTGGAGTCCGTGGTCCAGTGCGAGATCGACGAGGATGTCGTTCAAGTCTCCAAGAAGTTCCTGCCGGGCATGGCCGTTGGCTACTCGAGCTCAAAGCTCATCCTACATGTGGATAATGGTTTTGAGTTCATGAAACAGAACCAGGATGCTTTCGATGTCATTATCACTGACTCCTCAGACCCCCTGGGCCCTGCTGAGAGTCTATTCAAGGATTCCTGTTACCGGCTCATGAAGACGGCCCTGAAGAAGGGTGGCATCCTCTGCTGCCAGGGCGAGTGTCAGTGGCTGCACCTGGACCTCATCAAGGTGATGCGGCAGTTCTGCAAATCACTCTTCCCGGTGGTCGGCTACGCTTACTGCACCATCCCCACCTACCCCAGCTGCCAAATTGGCTTCATACTGTGCAGCAAAAATCCAAGCACCAACTTCCTGGAGCCCGTGCAGCCTCTGACGCAGAAGCAGGTGGAACAGATACAGCTGAAATACTACAACTCTGATGTACATCGGGCACCCTTCATCCTGTCCGAGTTTGCCCGCAAAGCCCTGAATGATGTGTGCTGAGCCCAGGCGCCGCTGCCGGTGCCGCCCAGGACCTCCGGCCAGCAAGCCTCCAGGGTGGCTGGACGCCGCCAGCCCTGGATGAGACTCCCGCAGACTCGCTTCCGAATCCAGTGTTACAGGACCCAGAATGCTGCCCGGCCTGCCCTGTTAGGACTTTCTGTGTGGCGTTCAGCTTGCAAGTTTATACCAGGTGCCTACAGCACCATCTCCACCTCTGTCGCCCCTCACTCACCAAACACATGTATCTAGAACAACAATGAGAACAAATATTCTGCCAATATTAGGAACTCAACGCAAGACGTTTGTATACTGTTTAGTTTTGAGTATGCAACAGCCTGTTTTGGAGGAAATGGCAGTTTCTCCTCTAAGCCACTTGTAGCTGAGAACTTCATAGTAGAGTTTATGTCTTGGAGGAGGAGAGAGTATTTTGATGAGCTACAAATTGGCTATTCACTAAGAAGCTAAAACATAAATTAGTCTTAAAGTGGTGGGTCATAGGGAAGTATATCTGAACACAGAAGTTGAAATTGGGGCAGAAATAGTCTCTCTCTCACAATTCCCTTCCTTCACTTTAAGTGAATCTCTTGCCTGATATAAAAAGAAAGGCAGGGCTCAAGAAACGGAAAGGAGAAACAGAAGAAAACTACAAAAATGAAACAGGCAAGAGTTTCCTGAATGCTCTTCATTCACTCAAAATTAGCAGAGTAAAATTCAAGCCCACCGAATAATAATTAAGGCCCCATTTGCCTAGATTCCAAATATCTGAAGCCAAATAGAGTAGGCGTGTGTTATCTAGCACCCATAAGAGCTATGGGATGGAGGTGGAAATAATCCTCTTTGATAAAGATAAAAGATCTTGAGAAGGATTTTCCAGAGAAGAGGCCCATTCTAGATCTTAAGTCTGCCTTGGGCTCCAGAAAGCTAAATGTAGAATGTTGTGGTAACATACTTGCTCATGTACAGCTGTGTTATATAAACACCCTCAATTAAATTCTGACTCACTTTTTGTTTTCTCCCAAACTTGTATAATAATGCCAAATGCATAAACATTTATGCCTGGATTCTCTGAGTGTCTTGTTGGCTTTACTTATGGCAAATGTGTTTTTAAAAGGAGGTGGAAGGTAACAGTGATGGGGCTTGGAAATATGTGCTACCTAGGAACAGGCTCTCTGACCCTAGCTAGGATTGAAAGTTGGTGTGCCTCCCAACACCTACTAGGTGATCAGCCAAATCTGACCCTGAAGTTCTTTCACAATCCAACTACAAGTGTTCTGGTATACAGTTTGCACACTGCCTCATTGGATCTTGCCTTTCTTTATGGAAACTATGCGAAGATCAACATTTCTTGCTTGAGATGTAGGTATAACCTTATACAGGCTTAGACATTGATGTAACAGTAGAGATTATGAGCTATAACCATTCTGCCCACTAAGTACTGGAAATCTTCCTTGGAATGTGGAAGAGGAAGACTCCTTGATTCATTCATCAACTAAGTATTTAAAACATGACTGATACATGCTATTGGGTTTACAACTCCAAAATGCATCTTACAATGGTCTTTGGTAATTAGAGATGTTATAAGAAAACACCTTTTTTAAAGTTATAATGTTAAAACAATTATAAAGCCAGAAACCAACACTCACTCAAAATTCAGTTAGTTAAACTTTGTCAATAAAGGCAATTCTATTTTATAATATGGTATTAAAAAGGATGAAAATAGAAATTATATGTAAATGACACGGATTGTGGGGTTGTGTTTAGATTTTCTTCCTTATGTGTTTAGGACAGGTAAACAGTTTCATAAGTTTTCTATTTTGTAAAAATAGCTGAAACTAAATTGTAAGCTTCAAAATTGCCCTGGCTTTGCTTGACTAAAAGGACATGTAATAAGGGTATGTAGAAGTCATAAACCAAGTGATTAAAACATAGGATTAGCAAGACAAAGTCATTAGTTCATGTTCCTATTGATCAGCAATGTTTATTAATTCTCCACTGCATGCTAAACTTTATTGCACATTCCTTTTGAAAAAATCTTCAGTCAGAAAATGGACGAAAATGTTTAAATTCACCTATGGAGGCTAGATCACTGTAGGTTTGAAAAAAAAACAAAACACTGTACTATAAGTTCACTAAATGAAATTTGTGCTACCTTTGGTTAGACAATTAGTAGAGAAGAAAATAAATGAGAACTCGGATTTGAGACACTCTAGCCATTCCTGTGGCCCGATTAATCTCTTATGCAGCACTCATTTAAATAATTTGCACACACTAATTTTAGATCTCTAAATTGCTCATACTTTGTGTGTAGAAACGGATTATGATTGTCATATCCGTGGAGTGACACAGGACTAAGAAACTTCAACTCAGATCTCAAAATTAGTAGGCATGAATTAATTTGAAATCTGCTTATCTCAAAGTAGCTCCAGTGGTCCCAATGTATGTGAATTTATAATATTGTATGATTAATGAAAGGGGCCACTGGTGACCACATCAGGGATTGAAATAACTGAAAAGGGCAAAAATAAATCTATTCTGTTTTATTGTAGAAGTTTTGGGGTACCATTGGAGGCAGAGATTATTGAACTGACCATTCTAGAATATAAAGAAGAGTTTTGTGCACAAACCACTGAGTCAGCAGTGGTTCAGTGGTTTCTTAAACAGAAAACAAAACCAAGAAATATGTATTTAGATGACCAGAATCCAAAATCGTGTTGAATTATAGTTAGAAATTTTAAGAAAACCAGATACCCAATATTACTATCCTAAAATTGTATTTTACAGTTTGCTCTGTGAAATCTGAGCTTTGTGGAATGTTTCTTAAACGAAGTACTGTTTTAGTCTGCTTGGGCTGCTATAACAAAAGACCAGACTGGGTAGCTTATAAACAACAGAAATTTTTCTTACAGTTCTGGAGGCTGGAAGGCAGAGATCAGGGTGCCATCATGGTGGGGTGAGGGGTCTCTTCTGTAGATTTCATGTATCCTTGCTTGGTGGAAGGGGCATAGGGTCTCTCTGGGGCCTCTTTTATAAGAACACATTTCATTCATGAGGGCTCTGCACTCATGACCTAAGCACCTTCCAAAGGCCTCACCTACCAATACCGTCACCGTAGGAGTTAGGATTTCAACAAATGAATTCTGGGGGGACATGAACATTCAGACCATAGCAGTTGCCCTTCAAGTCTTCCTAAGAGTTGGTACCTTCTGAAAGTGGGAAAACAGATGCACCATGATGACAAACAATGACAAAATTTGTGCCTTAGTTTACTGTTTCCACAGTGTACTGCTGAATCTGGACCTTTAGTTAATACGAGGACATCACAGTCCCAACTGGGTGGAGTAATTCATGTCTAGTGATGAAACAGGCCTCCTGAACACTGCACTTTCACTTTTTGAAGGGAGGTCTTTAGACACTAAAGCCAACTTGGAAAAAAAATACTTTCTCAGTCGATTTCACCACAGAAATGATTGTAGTGCTAGTGCATAAATAGACAAGGTGGAGTAAAGAATTAGGGCATTTAAATAGCCAGCCTGGGCAAAAAACAAGTTTATTGGCAGAGGTGGGATGGGGTGGTACTTTTTTTTCACAGTGAAAAGGAATTATTCAGATTAGATGCTTCTACTGTTCAACTCTTACTTCGTATTGCATTCAATGTATTGACTCTTAGTCCTTTAAATCTGTGTCTCTTAGCAAAGATGACAAAAGTTTGTGCTGGCAGGTAACCTGATCGTTATGGACCAAATTTTGATGTCCCCCACAAATGTGTATGTTGAAGCCCTAAACTCTAATGTGGCGGTATTTGAAGATGGGGCTTTGGGGAGGTAATTAGGATTAGATGAGGTCATGAGGGTGGGACTCTCATGATGGGATTAGTGCCCTTATAAGAAGAGATACCAGAGAGCTTGCTCTCTCTCTTTTCCTGTGCACACACAATGAAGAGGTCATGTGACCTTACAGAGAGATGGTGGCCATCTGCAAGCCAGAGTAGAGGCCTCAGAATGAAACCTACCTTGCCAGCACATTGCTCTTGGAGATTCTAGCTTCCAGAATTGTGAGAAATAAATTTCTGTTGTTTAAGCCACTAAGACAATGGTATTTTGTTATAGCAGCCTGAGCTGACTGACTATGATAGTTCTAAATACCTGTTTTTTTTATGATGGTATAAAGGCTTTTACTGCTCTTGGGTTCCTCCTCTTGAAATGATACTGCCTTATAGTTAGAGAATAACTATCCTTGTATGGGTTCCAAACAGTTAAAATTACCTTATCATAAATTTTGCTTCATAAGAAACAGCTTTATAGTTTGGTGCAAGTGCATTTGAGATATCTGTGTTCCAACAGAAGGTGCTTCCTCTCAGCCTGTATTTTCCTTCTAATTGAAGTGGCAATTAAGTAGTTCATTAATGGTCATGCCATAATCACAGACTTATATAAGGGATCATAAAGGTCAGATTGTCCAGCCCTTTCATTTTACTTCTCCAAGGAAGTAAGGAAGAATGAAAGAATAACTACAGCTTTATTACCAAATGACATTTAAAAAAATGGTGATGCAAGTGGACCTTTAAAAAATAAAGGAAACATATAAGAAGACAAAAAGTGTATAGAGAATACTAGATAGATTTAGGTTTTATATTTATCTCCTTAAAGAGAAATTGAATTCAACTTTGGACCCACCTACAACTGGAGCTTCAGAAAACATGTTTGGCCTCATCTTATCTTTGAAATGAAAGCTGCTGTCTTCACTCTTGAACCAACTGAGGGTACAAGGATGCATTAGAAAATTTGATAATTGGTAGAGTTGGGTTTTGTGGGGTTTTATTTTTGGTATAGTCCTTTTATTTCTTTAAAATAGTAAGCAGGTATATTTTGCAAAACTCATAAGAACTATGAGGTTGTTTTCCTCCTTTACTGAACAGAAGCCACCTGCCACAAATATACATTTTGGGAATTATTTTGATATGAGTTATGGGAAATAGAAAGCAAAATTTTGTACAGTAGAGGACATAACTTTACAGTAAGTCTACAGTTGTCTTACAGCTGTTCGTTAAGTGTTTTGAGTCTCTTTTTAATTCAAGGATATCTTTAGGATCTAGTTTCCGAAAACAGTCTCAAATTACCATCAAAATGTAACTGGGCTACCCTATGTTTTCCCTGTCAAGGAACTGACATTCTATGAACCCTATTTAATTTGCAGCTATCTTAATAGAATGTGTTGAGTAAGAATTAAGGATTATTATTATCACCACCACCATCATCATCATCATCATTAATTGTGTTAAAAGGAAACCTTGGGAGGCATAAGTGACCTGCTGGCAAGGATTACCCACTCTGGAGTGTGCAGTGGATCAGTTTTGCTCTCAGCAGGAGGCAGCATTATAATCAATAGAAATTGCCCATATGGGGTTTGAAAGACACTGTGATACATGAAAGAATGCTCAACATCATTAATCATTAGAGAAATGCAAATCAAAACTACAATGAGATAAAACCTCACATCAGTCAGAATGGCCATCATCAAAAAATCTACAAACAATAATTGCTGGAGAGGGTGTGGAGAAAAGGGAACCCTTTTGCACTGTTGGTGGGAATGTAAATTGATACAGCCACTATGGAGAACAGTATGGAGGTTCCTAAAAAAACTGAAAATAGAACTACCATATGACCCAGCAATCCCACTACTGGGCATATACCCTGAGAAAACCATAATTCAAAGAGTCATGTACCACAATGTTCATTGCAGCTCTATTTACAATAGCCAGGACATGGAAGCAACCTAAGTGTCCACTGACAGACAAATGGATAAAGAAGATGTGGCACTTATATACAATGGAATATTACTCAGCCATAAAAAGAAATGAAATTGAGTTATCTGTAGTGAGGTGGATGGACCTAGAGTCTGTCATACAGAGTGAAGTAAGTCAGAAAGAGAAAGACAAATACCGTATGCTAACACATATATATGGAATCTAAAAAGAAAAAAAAAAGGTCATGAAGAGCCTAGGGGCAGGACGGGAATAAAGACGCAGACCTACTAGAGAATGGACTTGAGGACACAGGGAGGGGAACGGTAAGCTGGGACAAAGTGAGAGAGTGGCATGGACATATATACACTACCAAATGCAAAACCGATAGCAAGTGGGAAGCAGCCGCATAGCACAGGGATATCAGCTCAGTGCTTTGTGACCGCCTGGAGGGGTGGGATAGGGAGGGTGGGAGGGAGGGAGACACAAGAGGGAAGAAATATGGGGATATATGTATATGTATAGCTGATTTACTTTGTTATAAAGCAGAAACTAACACACCATTGTAAAGCAATTATACTTCAATAAAGATGTTTAAAAAAGCATTAAAAATATAAATAAATAAAACCCAAACAGATTAAACTCAAAAAAAAAAAAAAAACACTGTGACAATTAAGTTCACCAGAAAGACTTATTGTAAACCACAACTCTGTGAACCTTCTGCAGATTTCATTGACTGCAGTGTCTAAATTGGAAGATATAGCAATTTTTTTCCCCCATGCTCAGCAAAAACTGTTAACTGGCTTTTGTGTGTGTGTGGGGGTATAAAACATTCACTGAGTGTTTCTCATATTCTACTGAGTCAATATTAAACTGTACTTTTCTATTTTTGCTAATAGTCATTATCATAAAAACGTTTGTCTTTTTAAACATTTTCCCATATGTTCATGGTTCAGTTAAACATTCTCTGGCCTCTAGGAAATTATAGCTTAAAATAGTATCAATAGTTCACCACTTTATGTCTCAACAAACCTTTTTGATTGAAGTTCCCCAAAGGCCTTGAGTTGACCTTTACATAAATAAATGTGGACAATGGATATAGGGGTTTGCAAAATACAAAAAAGTACTATTTTTTAAAATCCCATAAAGACCTTGTTTGTTGCTGTCATTTGAGAAGAGGGCAACACGTTGATTTAGCATATTTAATAACTTTTCACACAAAGAGGTTAGAAAGACTTGAGCATCAAGGGAATAACCCAGAATAAATACTAAATCAGTGTTTCTCAAATGTTAATGATGATATCGGTCTTCCTACTAAATACTTAGGGTGATTCTGATGCATACAGTTCACTTACTATATAGTGTGCTTTGAATTATACCACTGTAATTTCCACATTCTTGGTCTGTCAGCAAGTGCCTTTCTGTATTAGAATTCAGAAATTTCGAGAACCAAATGGATTAGATGTACGGCCTTCAGATCTTTAAATGCATTATTTCACACAGTTCTAAGGAAGTTTTGAGTTTGATGGATTTCAATCTTCTTAATAATATAATTTACTTTGTAACATACAGGTGTAATCCATTCTTCCACAAAATCTCTCCGAGGGAGTGTTTGTGTGTATCTCTTCTCTCTCCAAATGACCTTGACATCAGTTTGTTAAAGTGGCTTATGCCATTCCTGACTTATTACAGTTCATTGGGCTTCATATTTTCTGATCAGCCATGATTTCAATGTATTTGCTTTAAAGAGGTTTTTGTAAGTTACATATAAAAAGGAACTTTTCTACCATTCAGAGAAAGACATATGTAAATGAGACAGTATTTGTAGCATGACAGTCAAAGATACCTCAAGGATTTGGGTATTGGATTGTGTATTTAGTTGCCAGCTATAGATTATAGGAGGCTATTATGTGAAACTATTATATACCTGGAGTTGAAGTAAAATATGTCAGAAATTTTTTTTAAAGAAATCTCAATTTATTCATTGTATGAAAAAAGGAATAGACCACAGCCCCCTTGCATGAAGTGATTGCATTAGTAAGGGGAATTTTATTTCTAAAACCAAAAAGACAGACTTTCAAAAGCTGCTGTTATTTACTGTACTTTAGACAGTTCCTCTGTGAAGGCCTTTCTAGTATATTAAAGACCTGTTCCAATCAAAAGTATTTTCTACTGGCTGATGATATAATTATACTAAGTTATCAAGAGATTGTTCAAGATCTAAGTTATCAAGAGATTGTTCTTGATTCCCAGGGTGAAATTCCTTTCTTTAGCAACCATGGAATTGACATGCTTCATTGTTCATTATTCATCATTCTTTTGCTTCCTCTGCTCTACAGTCTGGATCCAGAAAAGTCTCCTTGGAGACTTTATTGCACATGCTTGGACATCTTGATGATGGTGATTTTTTTGTATTGTTTCATTTTTTTTGTTTGTTTTTCTTACTTGTCAGAGGGTCATTTAATTAGAGCTTCATCAGTTTATGATTGTTCTAGATAGTCTTCAGAGGCTGAGTCACTTCTCCAATTTCTGTTGTTGTTAGTTTTGTTTGTTTGTTTGCTTTTGTCTGTGGCTGGAGAGGTCTTTCTGAAACAAACATACAACTCACCAAACACAAAAACAATCAGTCAAACCTGCTGGTTTTTCTCAAGAGGCTCGATGTTTAGTTTATTCATTTAGAAACTTTGCCTTGTGTTTCTCCCCCTCCTTCTCCATCTCTTCCTCTGCCTTCTGTTTATAAGAAAAGCTCAAGCAGCTCTGTGCTTTAATAGGCAAGGCTGAAGGCAGAGTTCTGCCTCTGGGAAATGTTTATTCTGGAAAAACACAGGAGACATTTGTTTGGTCTGACTCATCTAGACTATGTCATAAGCCGTCTTGGGCAAAAAAGAGAAGATGCCTTAAATATTGATGCCTGTCCAGACTCAATTTTATGTTTAAAAACCAAAGAATTGTGGCCACTGCAACCTCTTAATTAATCAGTAAATATTTATCAGTCCACTAATATTTTTTTAGTCATCTTTCCTTCCGAGGATATGAATAAAGTTCATAAACACAATAGTTTTCTGTTATTTGCCGAACAAATGGTTATCCTTGACAAGTAGCCATTTTTAAGCCTTCCGTAGTAACTTGAAAGAACAATGCTAAGGAAAAATCAAATAGTGCGTTTACTCATACCAGAGCTGTGCATATCTCTGTGATGGGGGACGTGGGAGGTATGCAGGGAAAAGAAGGCAAGTAATATCATGACCCTGCTTTGTCTGCTTGGTCCTTTCTTTGCTCTTAAATCTCTGTGCAGATCTGTCAGAAATTATCACCCAAGGGATTCCAATTTCCTGTTCCTGCCTCTGGCTAGCAGCCCAGGGCTACCACCATATGCCCTCCTCCCCAATTGGCCACTGTTCCACTCAAAACAGAGAAAGGGAAAAACTAGTTGAAGTCTCTCATGCTATTTTTTCAACTTCTCAGACTAAACCTAGTGAAATCTTTTTATTCACTTATTTGTTTAGTCTTCACTCACTGTTTGTATAAATATTGTATACTTGCTATATATTCAGCAAAGTGCTAGGTGTAAAGGGGAGGCGAGTAGTGTTGATAAGAGAAAGGGCAAGGAATAAGAAATCTTTAAAGAAAAAAACAGAAGCCTTCCCTACCTTAAAGTCTAGCTGGGGGGAAATTACATACCTTAGTCAAATAAATGGAAGCAATTAAAAAGCAACAGGCAAAAATAATAAAATAATGTAAATAGTATATATAGGTGCTGACAGGGATGGGAGAACTGCAAATATTTAATTCAGTTCACCATTTGAGTACACATTATGTGCTAGAACCTGTATCAAAAATATGATGGAAAATAAGAGGTAACCTTCTGGAGGCAGACATAGCTGCAGATAACTTTATTATGAGGTACACTGTGCTGAGTGTTTTAAGATCAACAAAGTACCATGAGAGAAATCGTGAAGGGAAACATTCTGAGTGAGGGGGTAAGGGTTCTGTGCTCAATTCCAATGTGTGTATGGGGAGCGCTTCCACACACCAACAAGCAATTCTCTGACACAAGGCAGGTGCCCCTCAGTTCAGCTCAATTCTCACACTATCTACCCAGAGATAGCAACAGATTCCACAGGTTAAGGGTTCAGTCCGACAAGACTGTAACCCCCCAACCCCCAACCCCCCACCAGGCACCAATCACAAGTCCAGGTGCTTCTGATGGTCAAGTATAGATTGCCAACAAGTCCCTCCTTGGATTCAATTAATTTGCTAGAGTAGCTCACAAAACTCAGAGAAACATTTTACCTACTAGATTATTACCAGTTTATTGTAAAAGGATATGACTCAGGAACAGCCAGAGGGAAGAGATGCATAGGGCTAGGTGTGGGGAAAGTGTGTAGAGCTTCCATGCCCTCTCTGAGTGCCCTCCTCTCCCAGCACTTCCACAGGTTCACCAACCCAGAAGCTCTCTGAACTCCCTCCATTTGGGTGTTTATGGAGGCTTCACTACATAGTCATGATTGATTAACTCATTGGCCATTGGTGATTGATTCAACCTCCAGCCCCTCTTCCCTCCCAGGAATTCCAGGGGTGGGACTAAAATTTCCAACCTTCTATTCCTGGTTGATTCTCCTGGCAACCAACCCCCATCTTCAGGTGCTTTCCAAAAGTCACCTCATTAACATAAACTCAGTTGCAGTGTAAAGGGGGCTTGTTATTTCACTGTAATGGCTCTGAAGGTATTTCTGGAACTGAGGTCAAGAGAGCAAATATTATGACAAAAGATGCTCCCATTGCTCTTACCACTCAGGAAATTCCATGGGTTTGGGGAGCTGTGAGCCAGGAGCCTTGGACAAAGCCCAAATATATATGAGAAATATATTTTGATCACGTGAATGATTACATACATATTTCTTATAAATCACAATATTGCAGGGGGGTTAGGAAAGTTTTATGTAAGAGGTGTGATTTGAGCTTGGCTGTGAAGGATGTATCTAATATTTTATAGGTAGAAATGGTGGGAGTTCAGGGTGTAGGGGAAGTGTAGGGTGTATTCAGATTCCCCTGTTGTATTTCAGTCATAACACATAAGGTAGGCTGCAGGAGGAGGTCAGACAGAAAGACATGCTAGATGTGAAGGTCCTCAAAAGCAAAACTGAGCAGCTTGAACTTAATTTTGTAGACAATGGCAATACTGATGATTTTTGAAGAAAGAAGTAAGGTGAAGAAATCTATCCTTTAGGAAGTGGTTTACCATATGGTTAAGAGCTGGTGCTCTGAAGTCAGAAAACTGGATGCAATCAATGAATATTTATCAAGCTCCTACTTACCAGGGACTATTCTAATAATTGGGGCCATAGTAGTGACGTATATTGGCGAGACCTCTGCTCTCATGGTACTTACTTTTTAGCTATGGACAGGAGAGACAAATGACAATAACATGCAAAAAGACATTTTCCAGATAATTTTAGATAGTGATAAGTGTGATGAAGAAAATAAAATAGGGCAATGACTGGTGGGACCAGGGAAACGACTTTAGAATTGGTGGTTAGAGAAGGCCTCACTGATGAGGTGAAATTTGAGTTGAGACCTGAATTAAATGATGGGATGATCCACGGGAATATCTGAGGCAAAGTCTTCCAGTCAAAGCAAAGAGCAGATTTAAAGGCCCTTGTGGGAATGAGCATGATGTGTTCCAGAAACAGACAGAAGGCCTGCGTGGCTGGACTGCAGTAAGTAAAGGGGACACCTTCATGAAAGTAGGCTCTAGAAGGAGGCAGGGGTCTGATAACATTCGTCTTTGTAGACCTCGGTAAGGATTTTGTTTTTTATTCTAATTATAATGGGAAGCCATTAGAGGAAGTTTCAAGCAGGGTTTGATATCATATGACTTATGTTTTAAAAAAGGTGGCTCTGGCCAATGTGGAGAATTTGTATGGGGTATAGATAGAATTGGAGGACTCAGGCTATGTTTTAAAGGTAGAACAGGCAAAACTTGTTCAAGGTCTATTGTTTTCTAGTTATTTGACCTTGAACAAATTACTTAACCTCATCTCAGTGTCTGCATCTGTAAAAAGGGGATAAGAATAGTACTGACCTTAGAGAATTGTGAGGATTAAATTAAAACTCCGCACGATATAACCAGCACATCATATGTACTCATTCAAGGATAGCAGCTGCTATTATTACAACTCTGATGGTGATAATAACTCTGGATTGGACCTGTGAGTAACTAGAGGCCTGGTGATCTGTTAAGAGGCTATTGTGATTATCCAGGCAAGTCAAAGTGCTAGGCTGGAGTAGGGCAGCAGAAAGGAAAAGTGGGAAAGCACCATGTTAATAAATTTAATTAATGCACACCAAATATTTAATTTAAGTAGGAATACTTAATGACATATTCAAATGACTAATAAAGGGTAACACTAGTACGTGCAGAGAGTCAAAAGTCACTTCTGTGGTGAGACTGGAATTAAAATTGCTAATAGTTTATTTTCTCGCCTTTAATTCCTGGCTAATGACTTTTCTATATTATCATTTCCTATCACATAAAACCATGGTTCATTTAAAGTATGCTGTTGAGACGTGGTCAAAATCCATCAACAGAGAATTCAAATGAAATGGCTGTGTGTGTGCTGCACCCTCTTTCAACTATGTACCATAACTAAAGTCTTCCCAGCTATGTTTGAACTTCAGGTGATTATCTTGCATTCATGAATAAAAATAAAAGTCGACCTTCCATTTGTTGTTTTATGTTTTGGGTGAACCCGTTTACCCTATCAATGGGAATGAATTGTTGACTGTATTGGTAATTTTCTTCTAACATCGTATGAGTTACCAGATAAGTCATCATTCTTGGAGTATGAAAGGGCAGTTTTTAGTTACTCATTTCTGTTTTCTGGTGTTGATCACTCATGATAGACCTAGAGAGACTGAACTTCAAAGGACTGGTCTACTATTTATGAAGTTTAATGCACAATTACCTAGGTGACAAGACGTTAGCCATAAAGGTTAAGGCTTATGAATATTAAAACTTTAAAGAGTTCTTTGGCAGGTGTGAATTTTTATCAAATATTTCCTTACAGATGAGTGAAAAGAAGCCAGAATTTAAAATATACAAATCATCAGGCAAAGACAGATAGGACTCAGAGAAACCCGGGCTAGTTCACCACTGTAATTGCTATTTTTATTTTATTTTTTGAGTTTCAGGTTTTTTGAAAAACAGTTAAAAAGCGGAATGAGAGGGGGGAAAAACCCAGTGGATTTCTGGTCTGGATATTTTATGAAACATCCAAAAGACATTAATTGCCAAGGTAATAAGATGGACCTGTCAGTTCTGATTCAATTGCTATTAGAAAATAAAATGTTTTAATAAAAATCACGTAATTGTAATCAAAGGAAACATTGCCTATGAGCAAGATTTTAAGCAAATAGCAGCATATGCCTTTTCAGTGTGTTTTTTTGGTCACCTAAATGTGCACATTCACAATTGTGAGTACTCTTCATCAAGCGCTAATATATTCTCAGAAGTCATGTTGGAACTTATAAACTCTCTGTGTCAGTCACCACTTCTTGCTTAACTGAACTTGGGTATTGTAGCCTTTTAATGTCCCTGCTACTGGTATTTAGTTAAGTTTTATCTCTCTCTGTGGTTTTCCACTTCACAGTTTGGGAAAAGAGGCTGTTAGGCTTTGCTATATCCATGTACACCTTTCAACTGGAAAATTCACAGGAAGCAAATGGTGAATGTCTTAACTCTGTAGGCTGAGACCATTTTATACAGGAAGGTAGGAGATTGAACATGAAAGATAGTTTGGGGTTCCTTTTGTTCTTCTATGTTTGCTTCTATCCACTCCGTTCTAATCTGTGGAACTCAAGGCTGCCTCAAGGGCACCGACTATTCAGTAAAGATGAACTGCCAATTCTTCACCTTCTGGGAAAGTTGTCAGGTAAGTAAACTGTCAACAGCAATTATTTTTCTGATCTTAAGTAGATAATTAGCTCTGAACACTCCTTCCTTAATATTTTCCACAGTATATTCCTCTCACATTCAAATCTGCCCTCAAATCTATCCAATTAAGGTGAACTGAGAAAAGAATTCCCATATCCTACTTCTAGAATTACTGTAAATGCCTTTAGATAGAACCATATTTTAACATAGATGTTGTTTTAGCTATGAAGATTTTCCAAAATATAATTTAATAATATCACTGGTCAGGCATTTATGCTAGAAAGTTTATATATTATTCACTCTCACAAGCACCCTTTTGAGAGAATTATTAATCTTATTTTACAGATGAGGAAACAAACTCAGAATGATGAAGTTCTTTGCCTAAATCACAGATCTTGTATGTGGTCAACCCTGGATTTGAATTCAGGTCTGCCTAATTCTAAAGCCTCTTTCTCACTATATACAATAGACTGCAGATCTTCCAGCTGCTTACACTTATATGATAAAATTGTCTTGTTTATTTCTCTCTCTCCTGACCCCAGCATGTAAGCTTTATAAGAACAGGGACCTTGTCTTTCTTATTCAGTACTGTAACCCCAGAGCCCAGAAAAGTTTCTGGTATATTGTGAAAACTCAGTAAATATTATTGCATGAAAATAATCAATCATGAAAGTTTTCTCATTGATTTCAAATTAGATAGTTGTACAAGAAGTACTAAAAGTGTCAAATGAGTGCTACAGGGGTTGACCAGTGGGAGAGATTACCATAGGTTGGAGGCTACAAGAATAGTGTAGACTATAGCCCTCCAAAAAGGAGGAGTGCATACACCTCAGGGGTGTGTTCAAAATAATACATTGGGAGGGGTAAAAAACATGTTAGAATTTTTAATCATTTTTTTTGTTTTAGCTCATTCTTTTTCAATTTTGGTTGTCATATTTTATAATGTACACATTATTGCAGTAATATATATGGCATAATATATATAATATAGTAATATATAACATATACAATAATATGGACAGTAATGTAATATACACAGTAATATAATAATATACATATGTATGTATATGTGGGGGTGGGTAGGTGCTTAAACATTTTTACTGCTAGTTGTGCTTGGAGACCTGTGGTCCAGAGGGAGAAATAAACATACAGAGATATCTATAATTCAGCATTCTACCTGCTATTAGATGTCTAGACAAAGTACTTCAGGAAGAAAGATAAAGGAATGGCTAATACTTCGTGATTTTGTCAGCATGGTGGTGGTGGTGGTGGCACAATTTCAACAGAATTCTGTGGCAATGGCAGATGAAATGGGAATTTTCAGGGAGAGAGAACACTTGCAATGGTGCAGAGGTATAACTTTTTTTTTAATTGAAGTATAGTTAATTTACAATGTTGTGTTAGCTTCAAGTGTACAGCAAAGTGGTTCCGTTATACACATATATATGTGTATATATATATAAATATATATGTGCGTATATATATATATATATATATATATATATATTCTTTTCCATCATAGGGCTATTACAAGATATTGAGTATAGTTCCCTGTGCTATACAGTATAACTTTCTTGATATGTTTCAGGAACTATAAAGCATATTGGATTGCTAAAGGAGAGGGAGTAGAATAGGTAGGAGAATGGGGAGTAGCAGTATATTATTATTGGATTACATGTACGTAATATATAAAGACATATATTGAAGGTAAGTGCTCATGTATTAATAGCTAGGTAGGGTACAGGATCAAAGAAACTGGAGCTCACTTAGTGAAGTAGACTACGGAAAATGAAGAAGATATCTTCAAGCCATATCGCAGCCGAAGGATTAAAGGGCCAATGGAGAAGAAAGAGTTAAAGGTGCCTTCTAGATTTTAAGACTGGATGAGGTTACTGTAACATTGACCTATAAGGTCATCCTGAGGAGAGCAAGGCAGTTTTTTGAGGTAAGATAATTTTGGGTAAATAACAAATTAGAGAAGGGACATCCATAGGTATATGACCAATAGGGAACTGGAGATATGAGATGGGAACTCTGGAAGAAATCAGGGTAGGAGTTAAAATTTGAGAACCATTCCCATTATTGGTTCATCAAACATTCACAGGCACCTACTCTGTGCCGGGGACCATACTAGACACTGGGGCTAGAGTAGGAAAAAGAGAGATGTCACACCAACCCTCAAGATGCTTATCTTGGGGCTTCCCTGGGGGCACAGTTGTTAAGAATGCACCTGCCAATGCAGGGGACACAGGTTCGAACCCTGGTCCGGGAAGATCCCACATGCCGCAGAGCAACTAAGCCCGTGCGCCACAACTACTGAGCCTGCGCTCTAGAGTCCGCAAGCCACAACTACTGAGCCTGTGTGGCACAACTACTGAAGCCTGCGCGCCTAGAGCCCAGTCTCCACAACAAGAGAAGCCACCGCAATGAGAAGCCCGCACACTGCAACGAAGAGTAGCCCCCACTCTCCGCAACTAGAGAAAGCCCGCGCGCAGCAACAAAGAGCCAACACCGCCAAAAATAAATAAATAACTAAATTTATATATGAAAAAAAGGTGCTTATTTTTTTTTGCGGTACGCGGGCCTCTCACTGTTGTGGCCTCTCCCATTGCGGAGCACAGGCTCCGGACGCGCAGGCTCAGCGGCCATGGCTCACGGGCCTAGCCGCTCCGCGGCATGTGGGATCTTGCTGGACCGGGGCACGAACCTGTGTCCCCTGCATCGGCAGGCGGACTCTCAACCACTGCGCCACCAGGGAAGCCCCAAAGATGCTTATCTTATACTCAATAGGGAGAGACAGACAATCAACAGGGAAAATGTTTGCATATAATTACAAATCATGATAAGTGTGTAGGGGAGCAAAATTTGCCACCCAAAATGTCTCTTTGGCACGTGGATTATTTTGAGCTAAAAACAGTCAAGGCCCAAAAGACTCAGGAAACTTTGACCTTCCCCCAATTGCCTAAAGAATGCAGATAGAGGACCTGTTCTAGAACGGGAGCTATCGCCATAGATAACTATAGTATGAACTAGGTTTGTAAACAGGGGAGGAATGTAGCAAAGTGTTAAAATTCCTCTCTGTGTCCCATTGTCTGCTTGGCTCAGCAAACATTTGTTTACCAAACATTTGCTTTTCCATCTCCATGTCATTTGCCCCCCACCACCTTTGAGGTCCCAAACCACTACCCCCAACATCCTCTTCTGTGTTTAGCTGAAGATTGCCTTTAAGGTGAGGGTTCTAGCCATTTTGGCTAATTATTCAGTTTTCTTAGGTCTCTCTCATGTGTACATGTTATTAACTTTTGTGTGATTTTCTCCTGTTATTCGGTCTCATGTCAATTTAATTCTTAGACCAGCCAGAAGAAATTAGTAGGGTAGAGGAAAATTTCTTCCTCCCCGACAAGTGCTGTGAAGGGTGGCCTGCTTTAGATTAGGTGGTCAATGAAAGCCTCTGAAGAAGTGCTATTTAACCTGAGAGCTGATCAATGAGACAGGACCAGCCAGGCAAAGTGGAAAAAAGAGCAATCTAGGAAGAGGGAACCAGCAGCCTTGGATGGATGTGGGATAGAGCTTGGTGTGCTGTGGGAATAGAAAGAAGCCCAGTGTGACTTGCAGCTACTGAGCAAGGGACACAGTGGCACAGTATGAAGCTGGAGAGGAAGGCAGAAGCTGGATCATGCAGAATCTTCAAAGCCCCGTAAAGAACTTGACATTTATTCTTTTTAGAATAGGAAGTTATTGAAAGGTTTTAACTGGGGACAATAAAATGATAAAATTTACCTTTAAAATTCCTTTGGACTATAAAATACAGATAGTTAAAGCATTGAAAACAGGCATTCTCAGAAGAAGAGAGAATAAACACAGAAATAAGAGGCTGAGGGCTGAGTCTTAGGAAATGCTCCTCATTAGGATATGATGGGAGAGGGAGGAGCCAGCCAAGAGAAAAAGGAATGTTCAGAGAAGCAGGAAAGGTGTCATGGAAGTCCATGAAAGAGAAGCTTTCACCAGAGTCTGGTCAACATTGTTACATGTGGAAAAGATTGTGAGGAGGGAATGAAGTCTGAGAAAAAGGTGTATAGATTTGGGAATAGGAAACGTTTTGAAAGTGTAACTTTCATAAAGAACAATGAAACTATAGGCAGTGAGTAGAAACCACACTTCTGAGAATGTATTAGTCAGTGGAAGGATAAAGCAGAATGATGGGTTTAAAAGTGGGCAGAAGACATGACTAGACATTTTTCCAAAGAAGACATACAGATGGCTAACAGGCACATAAAAAGATGCCCAACATTGCTAATTATTAGAGAAATGCATACCAAAACAATTATGAGATACCTTAACACCTGTCAGAATGGCTATCATCAGAAGTAACACAAATAACAAATGTTGGAGAGGATGTGGAGAGAAGGGGACCCTTGTGCATTGTTGGTGGGAATGTAAATTGGTGCAGCCACTGTGGAAAACAGAATGGAGGTTCCACAAAATATTAAAAATAGAACTACCATATGATCCAGCAATTCCACTCCTGGGTATATATCCAGAAAAACTGGAAACACTAATTCGAAAAGATACATGCACCCCAGTGTTCACAGCAGCTGTATTTACAACAACCAAGATATGGAAGCAACCCAGGTGTCCATCAACAGACGTCCATACATTGATAAAGAAGATGTCCATCCATCAATGGACATCCATTGATAAAGAAGATGTGGTATACACACACACACACACACACACACACACACACACACACACACAGGAATATTACTCAGCCATAAAAAAGAATGAAATTTTGCCATTTGCAAGAATGTGGATGGACCTAGAGAGTACTATGCTTAGTGAAATAAGTCAGACAGAGAAAGACAAATAGTGTATGTTATTGCTCATATGTGGAATCTAAAAAATAAAACAAATGAATATATATGGCAAAATAGAAACCAACTCACAGATATAGAAAAGTAGTGGTTCTCAGTGGGGAGAAGGAAGGAGGAAGCGGCAAGATAGTGGTATGGAATTAAGAGATACAAACTACTATGTATAAAATAGATAAGCAAAAAGGATGTATTGTACAGCACAGGGAATTATAGCCATTATTTTGTCATAACTTTAAATGGAGTATAATTTATAAAAATACCGAATCACTATACTGCACCTCTGAAACTAATATAATATTGTAAATCAACTAAACTTCAATTTAAAAAATCCTTATAAAGTAGAATGATGGGTAGAAGTAGCAAGTTCAAGCAAAGGTCTTTTCAGACTAATGGAGACCTGTGGGAGGTTGGATTTGGGTGTGGGCTAAGAGAAGTGGAGGGCTGGTGGGAGAGATGAAAGGAGGCAACTGAAAATGTTTGAAAAAGGCTTGAAATATTAAGGAATAATTTAGAGGCCAAGAGCCTGGAGCGCATTGAAAGAGGTGCGGCCAAGATCACAGGTGCTACTGTTACATTTTAAAGGAAGAAGACTCTCTTTCCTCTGAGATCGGAGAGAAGGGTGAGAGAGTAGATATAGTGACAGAGAAACTTTGAAGTGAACTGGCAGAAAGTTTAGGGAGTTCACAGCAGTCGACATTGATTTTTCAGTCAATCAAAATTAACAACACACACTAAAGTAGTATATAGTCTCAATAAAATAAAGCCTCTTTCAGGGAAGGAAGCTTGGGTTATCTCATTTGTCTTATTTTGTTTCTGATATTCCCCACAGTATCTAATGGCATCTTGTACATGATAGGTGCTCAATTAACAGAAGTTGGTTGTTTGATATCTCTAGTCTCAAGGAATTTACAACTGGGAACAAACACATTATATATGCAGTATATGGTAATTTCCAAAAGAGTGCTGCTGCTAATAAATGTTTCCGGATTTAAAAGGAAGGAAGTGTGCCTGTAGATTGAACTGATGTGGGAATGTTTCATAAAGGAGCTGAGTCATTATCTGGGTCTTAATGGTTGCTTAGGATTTAAATACAGATTTTGCAATAAACTAGAGGTGGGCATTTTCTATATCAGGTCTTGGATAGTGACCTTACGGCAAACTGGAAAGATCTGACCACTTTAGGAAATATGGTAGAAAATCATCAGGAGGTTATTCAAGAAGTTGCTGAGATTTAGAAACAGAAGGATCCAAGGGAGAAAGGGACTTGAACCTGTGTCAGGAGGCTGGGAGTTCAGGAGTCTTTTGTTTTGGACAGCATCCTGCCAAATTAAACGTGAAATTAGGCATTTCAGTCTAATTTGGAATGAAAGTCAGGAAATTCCATTCTGTAGTAATTTCCCGATCCATCTTTCTAAAGTCAAAATACAATTATGTTATTCCCCCGCTCAAAAATTCTCAATGGTTCCCTAACGCCTACACAACTAATACATAGACTCAGTGGCCTAGCACTGAAAGGAATTCACAAGTAAGGTTGAAACATTTCCAGGCTTGTTTCCAATTTATACCATATACATATTGGGTTGGCCAAAAAGTTCGTTCAGGTTTTTCCATAAGATGTTACAGAAAAACCCAAACGAACTTTTTGGCCAACCCAATACCACATACTTCTGCCAATTCAACTAGGAAGTGTTTCCTGATCATGCTATGTGCTTCCTAATCTCCATTCCTCTGCTCATGATATTAACTCCATCTCTACCTTGATCTGTGTCAAAATCTTACCCCCTTTTTAAAGACCTATTTCCAATGCCAGCACCTCCTCCATAAAGTCTGTCCTGCCCCTTCCCACCAGGGGGATTTTCTCTCTTCTGTTAATTTCCATAGCATTTGGGAACTCATATAAACTTATAATGTACCTTATATTGTAGTTATTTGTAAGGTCACCTAATTCCCAATCTTATCTTCTAACCCCCACTAAACTTCAAATTACTTGGTGACAGGATCTGGATACTGCTCATTTTTTATTCCCTTTGGAACCCAGCATAAACAGTCCTTGACGCGGACTGATGTAGAATTAGAATAAGATGAGGGGTGAATGTAGCTGGGGAGGTATCAGTGAAAGCTGTTGCTAATAAAAGCTATCTAAGCCTTGGTCTTGGTGATCTCTCTGAAACATGGAATCATCGAATCTTTAATGTTAATTTTTGATATGTTAATTTTTGACACATGCTGGTAATTTCCATTATCACTATTTATATCCAGTGTAGTAATTTCCTATTGTAGCACTAATAGAGCTTACGATCACTTTATAAGTATAATATTTGCCATATGATATATGGAGGTAGCATAATAGAGTGGAAAGAGGGAACACTGATTTTCACTAGACCTCACTTTGGATCCTTGCTGTCCTACTTAATAGCTATGTGTAACTCTGTTGCCTGCCCAACATTTATTCCCTCTTCTTCTGGTAATTTCAGCCTGATTCTCCTTTTAGAGAAATATTTCTTTCCTGTTATTAATCCATGAGGCTTGAGGTAGGGCTAACAATCCTCCTCGATCCTCCCCTGCAGTTGCAAGGGAAGGTATGGTACATAGGTTTGGCCAATTGCCATATTCCTTATCTCTGGCTAATGCCAGGCTGATGAGACTCAACTGGGAAATACAAAACCCTCTGTCTGTTGAGAGGATGGGATGTAAGACTGAAACTGCTGGCTGTCACCTCTCTACAACCAGGATCAAGCCTAAGAACAAAGCCATTGCAGAGAATAGCAGAGTGAGTGACTGAGATAGGCGAATGAGACATGATGACATCATTCAGCCTCTGGATCTGGCCATAGGCGAAGGCAATTCACCCCCTTCTTTCTTCATCCTCTACTCCCTCAGACTTTGAGTTACATGAGCCAATGAATAACTTGTTTATTCCTTAAGTCAATTTGAGTTTCTTTTGCTTGTAATCAAATAACAGTAAATAGATATATCACATGACCTTGGGCAAGTCATTCACAGTCTCTCTGAGGCTCAGGTCATGCATAAATGGGGAAGAATCCTCTATTACCTACACACAGGGAATATTAGGAGGCTCATCTATATGTGAAATATAAGTGAGAACATTTTGACAACTATAAATGCTTGTAAAAAAGAGGATAGGTATTAGTGTCTTTCATCCAAGAAAACAAAAACATATTGTTTACTATGATTATGTTTTCTTTAAAAAACAAAGAAACATTATTCAGTCGACCAGCATAGACACTGGAAAAGCAAAAGCCTGTGCCCAAACTATTACAGTTAAATATCCCACCACAGGATTTCTCTTTGATGACTAAAATCACAGATTTTTTTCTTTTTTAGCAAAGAACATGAAAACCTACTTATTATTCCACCTAGAATATGTAAGAGCTAGCATTTAACTTTAAGGCTGGTTCTTAAAAGCCTGCGTAAAAGTTTTGAAATAAAGATTTGTCACTGTCTCATATCCTCCACATAGTCAACTTTTCATTCTGAGTATAGGTTGTAAATATGTTGTTAGAGCAAAGCATTTCAGAAATGGCAAAATTCAACCTTGGAACATTGCATTAGTCATTCAAAGGAGATATATTTGGAAATTGGTTCAGATACTTTCTCTACCACCTTTTTCTTCCTACTCCTTTCCTCATATATCATATTACCTTTGATGAACCAGACACGTAAATAATAATCTGTGTGATCTGAAAAAGCTAATGCAATTTCTAAAGACGCCTACTTTATATCCTGGCACCTTCAGGACCTAGAATCAGCTGTATTATTTAAATATTTCAATGATAAGGAGAAATTTGCCTGTGACAGTGGGTATGTAGGTGTGGGATGGGTGGAGAACCTATGTATGAACCATCATCCTACTCTGGGTCTGGAAATCTATCCTGAAGTTTTTGAACCCAAGGTTTGTATGTTTAATTTTCATTTGTTTTGTAGTGAAGGACCAACATGAGGATGTAAATGGTGCTTGCAAAATTCTAAGGCCAAGAGATAAGCTAGCACAGCACAATAATATTTAGAAAGTAAGCATGGGAAGTTTAAACAATTGTGTCCTTTATGTCAGAAAAATGGTCTTGCTCTTAATTTTTTCCATCCACTTTCACTGGCTAGAAATGCTAAGAAACGCAGTATCTTCAGGGGGAAAACTGGTCTGTGTGCCATAGTATTCAATGCAAACAAATCCTGTAATGGAAAAAACCATCACTCACGTGTCTATGAATATAGTTTCTTATATTCAGTATAGATCCTGCTGTACTGTCCTTTTTTTTCCCCCCCTTGACATCTGTGCAGTATATCCTAGCAATTAAAAAAAAAATCCTTAAAGTGCTTTCCTCTTAATACAGCTGTGAGGAAAGCAAATATATTAACTCAGTATTCACCAGGATTTTTGCTTTTACTATACATAATTTGATAAAATCCAGAAACATTTTGTTCTTTCCAAATGAAATGGGTAAGAAAGGTTCTGACACATTCCTCAGTACCGGAAGAATATCAAATAACCTAAAAATAATACTATCTGTCTGTGGACCCCTGTTCAGACGAGGGGCTGAAACGTATCTTTCCACATGGGGCCATGGAGGTGTTGCTTTTTAAGGTAGTGTCAATAAACAGATCAATCTCCTAATGCAGCATGCAGTTCTTCTGACTGTTTCATATCCAGCAACCCCAGGCCTCCATTTTATGAGAGAGGTGTATACTGATTTTAATGATGATGAAGCTGAGAATGAGGAAGCTTAAATGATCAACCTATTGCCCTAGAACCAAGAGGTGGTAGACACAGGATGGAAAAGTTGCTCTGAAAAAAATATAACAAGTTTGTTTGACATCTCGGTGTTCTTAACCACTGCATTATCTTACTTCTCAAGCAAAAAGCGACTTAACATTTCAGCAGCGTGCCCCTTTCTACAAAATACCAACTTGCACTCTTAGAAGTAGTCATACAAGTTTTCCCCACCCCTACCTCTCTACTACCAATTCCAGTCCTCAGCCCTATTTCTCTACCTCCCGCCACAATCAGTAATAATGATTTTTCAGGGCGACCACTGAAGGACAATGAACGTCCTCGTTTTCAAAATATGAAAACTAACTCTGAGAGAAGGAAGAATGGACTTGTTCAAGGTCAGATAACCAATCGGAAACAGATAACCAATCGGAAACAGTACAAGTACCAGCACAAATCTCCTTGTTCAGTTGTTCAGTCCAGTGCCGTCTCTAAAGAGAAAACAAAACTTACAACACAGTGGGTAGTTTCTTATTCATGACGAGCTAGCCATATATATATATATATATATATATATACTCTCTCTATCTATATATATAGAATATATATAGACTATATAGTAGAAGATAGAATATATATAGTATACATAATATATATACATATATGTATTATATATAATATATATTATATACAATATAACAGAATATATATATATTATATAATAGAGTATATATATATTATATATAATAGAATATATAGAGAATATATAATAGAATATTATTCTGAGGTCAATTGAATAAATGAGAACTCAAACGCAACTGGAGCATCAGAGCATTGTTAGCACAATATTAATCTCAAAGGTATCAAACTATCGTGTCCCAAACAGAACGCTGAAGTTTTCCCCTCAGAACGTGTTCCTTCCCTATTACTCCCTATCTCGGGAAGTAGTTACCACTCTTAGTGCACAGAGAACAGAAGGAAAAGATTTGGGTTCTCCGAACCTGGCATCTCGGAGCAGGGTCCATATAGAGCAGGCAACGGGATTCTGGACGAGGGGGCGCGGAACAGTGTCTGCTGGTGTCTTCTGAGCACAATAAGGCTGGTGCCAATGCCTCCCTCAGCCTCGGTGAAGGGTCATTTTGGGTACGGTTTGAACCAGAAACAAAACCGGAAGGAGTATTGCCTTTACCCCGCCCTGCATCCTCCCAGCCTCCCTCAAGCGTCTCCTAGTCTCAGCGTCTAGCAGGGAACCGGCGGCAAACGAACCCGGGGGACCTGCGGTTTGCAGTCCCAGCAGCGCGGCATCGCAAGGCATCATCACAAAGTAGAAGGTGAGTGTGAGAGACTATAACTTAATATCTGCGGCTTAATAACTGGCACAGAGGACCGTAGTGAAAGGATAAGGTTCTTTCCTCTCCTGCACCCCTCTCCGCCGCTAACATATTTGTAACCATCCCTGAGACTTATGGCGGAAGCAACAATTATTTCTACGGCAGGTGGGTAGTGTCTTACCATTTTAAAAAAATTGAAGTATAGTTGGTTTACAATATTGTGTTAGTTCCAGGTGTACAGCAAAGTGAATCAGTTTTATATATATATATATATATATATGTCTGTATATATATATGTATACACACACACACATACATATATATATATATTCTTTTTCAGATCTTATCTTTCAAACCCCCTTTCCTGATCTTCAGAGGATATCCTTTATGCCTTCTGGCCTAATGGATTCCTGGCTTCTGCTTCCATCACGCTAATGAAACTGATTTCGTTTCCTAACTCTTTGTTTGCTAAATCCAGTGGCTTTTCCCCCCCATGCTCATTCCAATTTTCTTTGGTATTCTATATTGTTGACAATTTCCTTTTTAAAACTCTTTTCAAAGCACAGTATCTCTTTTTGTTTCTTTGTGCCTAGTGCCATCTTTTCCTCGGCTTTCCCCGCCCCTCTAGCCCCCTCCCCCCCACTCCAAGGCTTGGTTGGAGTTCTGGCTGAGATTCCTTTATGTTTTCATCTTTTTTCTTGGGTGATCTCACCCAGTCCTACACTTTTAGATGCAACCTATATGTCAATGACTCTCAATCTGTGTTAGTAACCCAGATTTCTTTTGTGAAATCTGATTGCATCTGTCTCTCCAGAACAGCTCTGCTCGAATGACCATTGACATCTCAAACCTAAAATGTCCATAAAATACTATCTTCTCTCTCTCCATGAAACCTCTTCTTCCTTCTGCATTCTTTCTTTGGCTAATAATATCAATGCCTATTAAATCACCCAAGCTAGAAAACGTGCAGTCATTTTGACTAATTTATCTCTCCATCAGCTCCTGAATCCAATCAGTCATCAAGTCTTATTGATTATCCTGTCCCTTAAATATCACTTGGTTCTGTTTCAGCCTTTTCATTCCTTCAGGCACTGCTTAGTTTGGGGTCTCACCATCTCTCTCTCTTTTTAAAAAATTTATTTTATTCAAGTACAGTTGATTTATAATATGGTGTTAATTTCTGCTGTACAACAAAGTGATTCAGTTATACACACATATATGTATATATACATTCTTTTTCATATTCTTTTCCATTATGGTTTATCACAGGATATTGAATATAGTTCCCTGTGCTATACAGTAGGACTTTATTGTTTATCCATTCTTTATGTAATAGTTTGCATCTGCTACTCCCAAGCTCCCAATCCATCCCTCCCCCAACCCCCTCCCCCTTGGCAAACACAAGTCTGTTCCTCTGTGTCTGTGAGTCTGTTCCATGGATAAGTTCATTTGTGTCATATTTTAGATTCCACATATAAGCGATATGGTATGGTATTTGTCTTTCTCTCTCTGACTTACTTCCCTTAGTATGATAATCTCTAGGTCCATCTATGTTGCTGCAAATGGCATTATTTCCTTCTTTTTTATGGCTGAGTATTATTCCATTGTGTATATATATACCACATCTTCTTTATCCATTCATCAGTCGATGGACACTTAGGTTCTTTCCATGTCACCATCTCTTGCCTTGACTCTTACAATAACCTCCTAACTGGAATTCCTGCTGCCAGTTCCTTTCCTGTCCCAGACACCCTCCATATTATCATTGAGATTAGCTTTCTGAAAAACAAATCTGGTTATGCTGCTCCCCTACTTTAAAAAAAGTCAAAAGCTACCACAAAAAGAACAATTTCAATGTCTTCTCACTTCCTAGAGAGTAAATTATAAAGTCCCCTCTCTCTTTGTCTGAGTAAACTCCTAGTAATTCTGTGAGACTTAGCTCAACTAACCTAATTGTGTGGAGTCTTCCTTGACTCATCCAGAAAGCATACTGGAAGGCAAGTGAATGAGGATAATTATGAATTGGCTCAACAAATAAATCACTTACAGCCTTTCCTTTTTAAAAAATATTTTTGGAACATATTACTCGTGGCACACCTCAAAACTGATGTGAGATACAAGGGTGTATCATAATCCCACAGTTGAGAATGGCTCTAAAAAACCAGGGAAGTGCTCTTCCTCTCTGTTTCTTTGAAAATGTAGATCCAGTGCTTTTTAGGGTTGGAATTAAGCATTACATGTTCCTTTTGAAGCCTTTTTTTGTCATGCTTTAGTGTTTTGCACATACACACACCCTGGAGCCTTTGATGATGGGTTTATTTTTACAAATCTAGTACATATGTCATTGCCCTTTCTCATAGATGCAGCCCTCCAGGTCAGCACTCAAGTATACTGCAAGGATGTTTGTATTCTATTCCTGTGATACTTGTCCGATGTATAAACAGCATTTTTGCCCTTCTAGGGTTGCCATTGCAGGTCCCTCAGAAAAGCTTATAATTTTTCAAAGAAATAATGAAAATAACAATTAAAAAACCTTTTTTTTTATTAAGAGAATTTAGGGGACAGGGTTACAAGGTTTTATCTGTGCTTAGAGGCTCCTGTGGCTCTTCTAACTCTAAATTCTGTGATTTCATGATGAAACTCTTGCTCTGGGATAAAGGAAATGGATCATGTCTTCTTCTATTTTATTTATTCTTTCAAATTTATTTTATGGAAGGATAGTTGGTTTACAATGTTGTGTTAATTTCTGTTGTACAGCAAAGTGATTCAGTTATAAGTATATATATTGTTTTTCATATTCCTTTCTATTATGGTTTACCACAGGATATCGAATATAGTTCCCTGTGCTATAATAGTAGGACCGTGTTTCATTTCTTCTTCTTAAATGAGAAACTGAGTCAACTAGACATGGCATAGAGAGCACAGTCTTTGATTACGTTCAACTGTCCCTGTAGAAAGTGAGACTCTGGCTGTACAATACCTTAATTACGCCTCTTACAGTATTCACAAATAAAGTGAATTTAAGCATTTTGTATTCTCACTAAAGTATATGCATGCAGCAGATTCTGAACCTCGAATTCTTTTGGTTTGTGGGAAGTGACTCCTTTCTTGAAGAGAAGCCTATTTTTTCCATGCTAGTTTATGTCTGTGAGAGATTTGACACAGGCAAACTGTCTCTGTTTTTTTTCCTGATGTTATTCAGAAGGCTCTTAGAAAACTCACCTTGTTTCTTAAGGAAAAGATGAAGAAACTCAAGAATCTGTATCGAAAAAAACAACCTGGAAAGATACAACTCAGAGTCCTTTTCAGAAGTGGGAGGGGCAGCACATGTTGTTAAAGCAATTGTTTTTCTTTCCTGGGAGAAAGCTAGAAGATGTCACTGAGTTTAATTGTCTTTGTATAATAAATCACCTCATTGTGCCCCAAACCTGGAGCTCTTAGGTTAGGTGCAGTTTCTCTCCTATTAATAGGAACCATGCACAAACAGGCGAGATTAGGAAGAGCTTTGCTCTGACAAGTCTGAAAAACATAGGACATGACAAATCGTGGTCAATGTAAGTGCCATTTTTAAGGAACCTTGGGCCGGAAGTCCCACACAAATTAAGCCACAGGGAAAGGTCAGGAAAGGTGGGAAAACTACAGGTAGCACCTGCCATCTGATTACCAGGACTCCTCCAAAGGAGGCCTAGAATCTTCCCTTCAGCAGCCTGATAAGGGCATGGCATTTGTGTTACATGATTTTATTTGGTAGTGTGTGGAAACTTATTAGACTCATTGTACTGAGAAAATGAAGGCAAATAACTTGAATTTCGCTATCCTAAAGAATGTATGATTTTTCCTAGCTGATTTTGGAAACAGTGTGGGCTCTATGTTATGAGCACCAGCTGTTACTGCAGCAAGGAAAGTTCCCCATGATGGAGCCAGTACGTTGGCATCAGTGAAGCGTGCACGTGTCTGTCAAGGTTTGTATTCATCTCTGACGGCTTTCGGAAGCCAGAGAGCTCTTTATCAGGTCTAAATATTTTGTGAATGTTCTGCCTTTGACCCTGCTGACCTTCTTAGCCCCTTCTTGGTGGCCGTATAGATCAGTGATTGTGGTGACAATCTCATTTTGAGGACAGAGGAAAAGAATTATTACCAACCAGTGCACCTTTTGACCTTCCCAGATCTACATAATGAAATGAGTAGATTTCTCGGTATAGAAGGACTAAGAAAATGGGAATGGCCTTTTTTTTCTAGTTGTGTCCTGTAAAGGGTATACTGCTTATTTAACACATTAACACTAGATATTGCCCCTGGGAAGAAAAGCAGAGGGAAAGTTGGAATTCGGTACCTTCCAGCTCGGCAGTGCTTTACTAGATTAGTTTGAAGAGGCTATAAAATGAAAGAGCTGTCTTAGTATGTCACGGTTCATGGATTACCTGTCAGTGAATCAGACTCCCTTTCCTTAGAAGTATTTCTTTGGTGTGTCATGGTTCACAGGACAGGAAGAAGTAAGGATTAGTTCATTTTATATATATATATATATATACACACACTTTTTCTTTTCTTATTTTTCCTTTTCTCTCTTTCCAGTCTCTTCTGCCCCTCTCAGCTTTTGGCTTTCCTCATGTCACCTCCAGCTCTGTTCACATGGGCATGGCTGGCTCATAAATTTAAATGAGTAGTGCTCGGTGGATAAGCAAGTAGATTGTCCTGTGGCCTCCACTCCAAGCAATAATATTTTCAGTGCTTATCCATAGATTTTTGCAACCTATCTGAACTTCTCTGGCCTGCCCAAATATCTCAGCCTAGAAATCCCTGAAGACCTGGCTATTCTGTAAGATTTATGATTCTTCTCGCTTTTAGTTAAGTAGGGACTGCATCTGTCCTCTGGTAGATAAATATTTTCAATTCCACTGTTGTCTGAAATACAGTGGTATGTTTTTGAAGGAAACAATGCAGTGTAGAGGAAGGGGCATTGACCTGGGAACCAGCGCTAACTCAGCTATTAACTACTTACGTGACTTTGGTAACCTTAGAATAGTCACTTGCTCTCGCTGGGTCTCAGTTTCCTTATGTGAAAAGAAATATCCACATCAGTCTATGTGGTTTTTAGATTGACATTCAATAGATAATTTACAGTGTCAGCAACGTATCTTTTCTCTACACAGATTGCATCTGAACTGTGAAATTAGGTGCACGTCGGATAGAATAGAATATGTACTGGGAAGCAGCAATTAGATATTCAAGCAGGAAACAGGTTGTGTATGTTGTGTGTGTGTGTACGCGTGCACGCAAAAGTGCATGCGCAAGTGCATTATAATGCCTTTAAAATTAATGTTTTTCATATTATTGTATGAATAACACATGTGCGGTTTTGGTTATTTCTTGCTGCTTCACAAACTGCCAAAACATAGTGCCTTAAACAGCAACATTTTATTATTTAATAGCTTTTTATGGATAATTTGGCCTCAAATGGATGGTTCTTCTGTTCCATGTACTGGGGCTGCAGTCATCTCGGGCTTCACTGGTTTAGCGAATCCAAGATGGCTCCACTTCCATGCCTTGGTGGGTGTGGCTGGAAGGCTGGGCTTCCCCTAGGACACTGGCAAGGCTGAGCCTCTTTTCTCCATGTAATCTCGGGCTTCTCTCTGTCTTTTTGATCTCTCTGTTCGGTTCCTATATGAGTTTCTTACATGGTGGCTCAGGACTCCCAAAAGCACAAAAATGGAAGCTATTAGGCATTTTTAAATCTTACGCTTTGTAACTTACACACTGCCTCTACTGCTTCATTCTTTGGTTAAAGAGAGAGTCACCCAGCCAGCCGAGATCATCTTAGGAGATAAGCTATCTTATGCTCTTTATTTATTTAAAAAATATTTATTTATTTATTTGGCTGTGCCGGGTCTTAGTTGTGGCCCGCGTGCAGGATCTTCGATGAGGTGTGTGGGATCTTTAGTTGCAGCATACGAGATCTAGTTCCCTGACCAGGGATCGAACCCTGCCCCCCTGCATTGGGAGCGAGGAGTCTCAACCACTGGACCACCAGAGAAGTCCCATTATGCTCTTTATTTTTTAAAAAAGATTTAGAAAATGCAGAAAATTGTAAATAAGAAAATAAGGTAAAAATTATCCAGGAATATTTTAAGATTTATTATGAAAAAAATAATTACAAAATAATATGCACCTTATAATACCACTTTGGGTTAAAAATGTGTGTATGTGCATACAAGGAAAAAATCTGCAAGAAAAAAAACCAAGAGATTTAAAATAGTTATTTTTGTTTTGTGGAGTTACGAATGATATTAGTTTCTTATTTTTATTTATCTCTATTTTCTAACATTTCAATAATGCATGTGCTTTACTTGTATAAAACATTGAATCAATTTAAGTCCTACCACCCAGTGATAGCCACTATTAATATTTGGTGGATTTCTTCCTACTCACTAAATGTTCTTTGAAAACATGATTTTACTTGTTATATCATGTTTTATTATATAGAGGTATTATGATTTATCTAATCACTTCCCTACTGCTGCACATTTAGGTTGCTTATTTACGTATGTGTGTATTGTTATTTTAAACAATATGAAGAACATTTTGGTACATATTTGACTATATCCTTTATGATTTTCTTACATTAAAGTAATAGAAGCGAAGTTTTGGGGTGAAGAGGTATGAATTTTCAAGTCTTTCAATAAATGTTGCCAAACTACTTTCTAGAAAGTTGTAAAAATTTGTTCCACTTTTTTATTGTCTCTGGTAGAAGCCCTAATCTGAATCAGGACCAATAGTTGTAGGTTAACTGAAAAAATTAAGGTAGAGAATAAAAAATATATATATATATATATATATATATGTATATGTGTATTTATATACACATACGTGTATATACACACATATTGTAGCATTTTTATTTTAACTTAAAACTTGTAAATACATGTGTGTTCATTTGTCAGCCTTCTGCTATATGGTCAAGGATTTTTCTTTGAATATGCTCCCACTTACTCAATTTCACTTTTGTTTAGTGGTATGCTGATAAGTGTTTAACAACCAACTCTCTGGAAAAAAATAGCTCTGATTATTGTGTTTGATGATTTCCGCAGTGTGAATACTCTCATCGTGTCCGCTTTTAAGCTACTACCATGGCACTGAAAGTGGAACTGAAAAGAAATGGGTAGCAGCACACCATTATACTATATTTCCACTATACAGAAAGAATAAGTGTAAATAACCTCAAGAGTATAGATAACTGTAAAATGTAAAATATTTAGGAAATGACGGACCTTCAGTATTTCATAAGTTTGTTTTAAAATGTAATTTATTTATTTCTAAGTTTGTACCACTTTATTATTAACGATGGTGGTATTTTAACAACAGGCTCACCAAATTCCTGAAAACTTGATAATTGGCTCTTGTGAGCCAGTCCCAGCTGGCTCTAGCACACTACTGGTTTTGTCTTTCGCTGAAACCACAACATAATGCATCCTCTATGATTTCCAGTTTTGGTTTCTTTGAAGTAAAAGAGCAATTTAAAAAACACTTGTTATGAAATTTGAGTGTGGAGTCCTTCTGGATGTTTATGACTCCTGTTCTCAACCGATCTTTTATGGTTGTTTCACCCACATCTAATTTGACATCTTTTTATTTAAAAGAAAAAATGTTTTAGTTATTTATCTTTATTGAATTACAATTTAATTTTCATGGAAATAAATGTCTTTTTTTTCTCTTTGCATTTATATACTACCATCACTGTTTTATGTAATGTGCAAAGTAGAGCTGGCATCAGCAAGCTTGTGAATAATTAATGATACTGGCTCTTGGTGAATGTATAAGTCAATTGGTGGGAGCAGAATTGCCCAGGTGGCCACAACTGTGAGAATCTCCTGGTTATGTGTATTCAACATGCCATGGGAATGGAGATGAGTTAGGCAAGGGCTGTATTTTGTGTGCTGTTTCTTTCATCTGAAGGACAGTTCTTTAGTAAAATGCCTAATAATGAGGTGGATAATGCAGATTTCTACCCTATTCCTTCCAGGGATGATTTATTTTACTGATTTACCCATGCTATTTCCCCCATGATCAAAAGGAAGGATTTGTGGGGAGATTAAGCAGAGTCATAAGGAAGGTATGTCGCAGCCAACTGGCCCAGCAAACAATCACATCTGTGACCCTATGCTCTAGGAGTCTTTACCACTGGATTTTAGCCAACTGAGCTAATGAAGCTCTTGACATTATATTTCTCTTGACATTTGTTTCTTCCACTTTATATTCCATTGAAGTGGTTATTAAGTCAAACAATGTGAGAGACAGCATGGTCCTCACAGAGCAACTTCAATTACCTCATTTTATAGAATTTCCCTCCAGCAATCCCACTCCTGGGCATATGTGTGGACAAAGCCATAATTCGAAAAGATACATGCACCCCTATGTACATTTTAGAACTATTTACAATAGCCAAGACATGGAAACAACGTAAATGTCCATCAACAGATGAATGGGTAAAGATGATGTAGTATCTATCTATCTGTCCATCCATCCATCCATCCAAAGGAGTATTACTCAGCCATAAAAAAGAATGAAATAATGCCACCTGCAGCTACATGGATGGACCTAGAGATTATCATACTAAGCGAAGTAAGTCAGAAAGAGAAAGACAAATACCATATGATATCACTTATATGTGGAATCTAAAATATGACACAAATGAACTTATCTACGAAACAGAAACAGGCTCATAGACATAGAGAACAGACCTGCAGTTGCAAAGGGGGAGGGGGACCGGGGGGGGGATGGATTGGGAGTTTGGGACTAGCAGATGCAAACCATTTTATATAGAATGGATAAACAACAAGGTGCTATTGTATAGCACAGGCAAATATATTCAATACCCTGTAATAAACCATAATGAAAAAGAAAAATAAATAAATAAATAGAATTTCTCTCAAACTCTGTTCCAGGTCCATGCATCTCTTGTTATGTTGATGTATGTATCTCAGGAACTTAAAGTTGTAATGCCAACAAAGAATTTCCTGCAGAAGACTGACATTTTGTGTTATGTATCTGGACAGCCCCTCAAATGTGTACATGGATAACTGGTTTGAGGATACTAATAGTTAAGGAACTGGAGAAGAATCTCCAGTGCTACTTATTAGGAACCTTATAATCATGTTAGAAAGGTAAACAAGACTCCACTTAAGTGAAAATGTCAAGAGATATTTGTGAAACTTTCAGGTTTCCCCTGAGCCTCAAGGTAGCCAAATGACCAAAGGCAATTGGAAAGGTTAGTGACCGTCCCTTTGTTTTAAGTAATTGTTGCCAGAAATGCCATTTCCTTCCTGCTTTCTGGCTGGAGGTTTCTTCATAACCTTCTGTAAAACAGGTTTTAGAATTGTTAGGACTTGAAACATACTCTTTGTGTCTGTGTTACCTACTTCGGTGATCCTTACTTTTTTTTTCTTTGCTAATTTTTTCAGGCCAGAGAACTAATTTAGGTCGGTCAAGAAAAGCTTTACAGGTCAGAGGCATTTCAAAGTGTTGACTTTAATAATAAATTTCGACTGTTTCATCAATCAATGCTATTAAAACTCATCTTCTTTCTAGGATCAGTATGTTAGAATTAGCTCAATAAGTTTGAACATTTTATCCTTTGACTTTTTCATACACAATTGCTAATTCCAGTCTTATCTTTATTCATGTCATTCTCCCTACCAGCTAATTTTTTCCTTATCAATCATTCTTTTTAATTTCTGACAGTCTGGATTCTTTCAGTGTGAACCTGAAGTAAAGGTAAAGTTTTAGCATGACTGAAAGGATTAGTCTAACTACTCTATGTTATAAGTCACAAGGGGACGTAAAAAGTGATCAGGGCCCATGCAGTGTTTGTGAGGGTAAGTGCTCCCTGGTTATAGCCAGGGAGGCTTGCCAAGGGCAACATTCCTTAGGACTAAGAAACTGGGGAAGAGGCAATGGTGAGTCTCTTGAGACAAATTACATTATCTTTTTAATCCTTGTGGCTTTGAGGGTGTCAGAGTCACTTATCTACCAAGTCCCATAGTTATCAAGAAGCAGTGCCGGGCTTCCCTGGTGGCGCAGTGGTTGAGAGTCCACCTGCCGATGCAGGGGACACGGGTTCGTGCCCCGGTCCGGGAAGATCCCACATGCCGCGGAGCGCCTGGGCCCGTGAGCCATGGCTGCCGAGCCTGCGCATCCGGAGCCTGTGCTCTGCAACGGGAGAGGACACAACAGTGAGAGGCCTGCGTACTGCAAAAAAAAAAAAAAAGAAAGAAAGAAAGAAGCAGTACCAAGACTCAAACCTGATTCTTTCAGGTGTCAAATTCATCTTGCTTTCCAATTTACAGTTACTGTGGCTATAGTAGAGAGGAAATGCTGCTTCATGCCACTTTGATCTGATTGTTTGATCTTGTAAAAGTGGATTTCCAAGTTTTATTTACAGTGACTCAGGCATTCCTTTGGAGGGCTAGGCAAGATTGGTACCTAGGAGTCATCGATCTATTCATCTGCCCCATCCACTTAGTAAGCCCTGATATCCAGAAATCAGTCTGAATACAGCATATGTGAGTCTTACGTATGCTACTTCAGCTTGGACTGTGACTCACAGCTAGGCCTTGTTCTGCTGTTGGAGAACATCGCAGGACATGGACACCAACACCAGACAAGGTCACTAGGAGACTATCATGGAGTGAGAACAAAACAAGGTCACTGTGCAGCCCGCACAACCCCAAATGCCTCCCTCTCTCTCAGCTACAATGAGTGAAGCTGACTCTTGAACACCACGGGGTTGAACTGCACGGGTCCGCTTATATGCAGATTCGTTTTCAATAAATACATACTCTAGTGCTACGTGATGCGTGTGGGGTGAATCTGTGGATGCAGAATCCAGGACATGGAGGGCCAACTGTAAAGTTATATGCGGATTTTTGACCCCACAGCAGGTCAGCACCCCTAACTCCTGCGTTGTTCAAGGGTCAAATGTATAGCCTTAACCTCCTCCAGCCTGCCCACCCTGTAGATAGGATTCATTGAGGCACCCAATCATAGAATTGTCCTGCTTTCTGCTCGCTTCAAATCTAGAGGGAACTTCTGCTTCCTAAGACCCTCCCCCAAATTGTACATCCTAATCCCAAATCCTGTAATATGTTCTTTCTAACATCCTCTTCCTGAGATGTTCCCTTTGCCATATGTTCTCCCCTGCTGCAACAAGTAATGTGCCCAACTTGTTCAACTTACAAGTGTGTTCTTGGTGGTCTTTGACTGAATAGAATTGACATTAGGCTCTCAGGATGGACAGGGACTGTTCTGGAGACTACTTCCTGCTTGGAGTATACAGTGAGCAGTTAGTTATCCTGATGGAGGTGGCCAGAGCCCTCTCTCACCTAATTGGTGCTATATGAGATAGAATCCTGAGTTTCTTAGTGGACCTTCAGTCCTGATTTTAACTTCTGGGCATCATCAGCTATAGCTCCACAGTTGGGTTTCTCTACAGAGGAGGGGCTCCCAGTGGGATGGTGGGGTTAATGCAAATAACAGTGGACATGTTGTCAGAAAACTTGGCTTCTAGTTTTGTTTCCGTTGGAAAATAGCATTGTGAGCACGGTCAAGTTGTTTAAGCTCTTTGGTCCTCGGGGTTTTAGCTTTAAAAGGAGAGGGTTGGACAGTAGAAGTCTTTGAGTGTCCTTCTAGCTCTAACATTCAGTGATTCTTTTATTTGAAATCTACTATGGGGATGTCATCTCCTCTCTCTAGTAGGTAATACCATATCACTCTGAGGAGTTTTGTAATGTGACTCACCCAAAATGCTCAATTCTAAAAAGATATCTGAGGTACATAAAGGTATAGTTTGTAATTTTTTTCACAAATATTTGCAGACAGTTGGCTAGCATAATTGTTTCTGGTATAAAAGCAGACATTGTTAAAAGATAATAAGAACCAGATAAATCTGCAGGGACTCTCTTAACTCCGTGTCCAGAGAATCAGTGCTAATAAGTCAAATTAGTCATTTTTATTTAGAAGATATAAAAAGGCATATGGTTTCATGCTGTACCAGCTGTCATAAAATTTTGGAGAAAAATGTTACTTACAAAGCTTCTAGGGGGAATGTTTCATAGAAGTATTTTAACCTTTATAGCTTACAAAATAGGTGGCTTCCTTTCTTTGTAAACTATATTTTTGGCCTAAATTCTCTTTAACAACAAAGGGTTAGCAGGAAAGAAAACACACAGCTAGGAGAAAAATAACAGGACTGCCTTCTAGTGAAGTACCTGTTATATGTTGCTTTTTTTTATGAAGCTAGGATTTTTGTGTGAGTCTAAAATGTGTTGTGATGAAAGATATTTAGGGATTTGTTTTCAGGTAAAATAAATGTAATTTCTAGAAAGCTGTGCTCCTCTGTTCAACCTTCACGCATATATGAATTACAATGGTAGCCACAATGTGTACATACTTTATATTCATGCTTGAAAAATCCCTACCCATATGCATGGTCCTTCCATTTTTTTGCCTCTCCTCCTTTATCCTTATTGAATTGTGTCTCTGCATGATTGTAGAGTCAAAAGATCTTCCATCTACTGTAATTTATTCTTCTGACAGCTTCTCTATTCTTTCTCATTTTCTCACTTCTTTTTTTTTCCTCCTGTTTATTCACCTTGCAGATTCAGGGTTTTTTCCCCCTTTTCTTTTCAGTTTTTCATTAAAAGAAACCAGGTTTGTAAAAGAAAGGACAGGGTTTGAAACAGAAATCTAGAATCAGAGATTTACAAGTTTATATATAAGAGCCTGACATGGCAATTGTGGTTGGCCTCATGCCAGGAAAGAAAGGTATAATAAATCACAAGAGACTAAGTTAATGAGAAAGTTTCTGGAAATAATCAGAAAAGAGAGTGGAGTTCTCAAAAACTAATAGGAGAAATTGAGTCATTACATATGAACGGTGTTTATATGGTTAAATAATATTTGGAAGGTATTACTTAGAAAATCTATTGATTTTGCTTGCCTAAATTCCAAATTTAGTGTTAGGGTTGTCATAGCAACTTGAATACATTTCTTCTTTGAAATGATTAGTTATGCAATTGTAGAAAGCTTTTTATCAATTTTTACCATATATTACATAGGGGCCTTTATGTCCTTAGTTTCTTTGAAACAAAATTTCATTTCATTTCTCATCTTTTTCATTATACTGAGACTTACGTTTTCTCACACTGTGCATAATATATTGTCTATAAGTCTATCAGATAATGCATTTATTAAATAGTTGACCTTTTCCATTAAGATTAGAGCAGTGGTCCCCAAATTTTCAAGGATGAAGATTTCTTGTACATATCAAGATAGTTCTTTGGACTATCCCCTCTTCACCCTTCTCTCCATGAAAATAGCTATCATTTTCTGTTTTCCTTTTATACTGTCATATAGCTTCTATTAATTCAGTATTGTTTTAATGAGCTTGAATTTTATTAATAACCATGAAAACTTCTGCATGTGTTAAAAATATTATTATTCAGTTAGCAGATCAGTATACACATGGATTGACAAGCTCTTTATAAGAACTGATTAGCATCTATGGTACTCAGATTGGGAATCACTGGTTTAGAGCTTGACATCTCTAAATTGTCCCCTCCTTGCTTTTGTTGATTTAATTCCTAAAGTGGTTCTCGGGACTGACTCTCCAAATCTGAGCCTGTAATTTTAGGTGGGCTGTTCCTAAAATGGCAGTAGTATGGAATAGCATTTTTGACCACCCTCCTTCTGTTTTTTTGGTTTTTTTTTTACAAATTTATTTATTTATTTTTGGCTGCGTTGGGTCTTCATTGCTGCACGCGGGCTTTCTCTAGTTGCGGCGAGCAGGGGCTACTCTTCGTTGCGGTGTGCAGTCTTCTCATTGCGGTGGCTTCTCTTGTTGCAGAGCACGGGCTCTAGGCACACGGGCTTCAGTAGTTGTGTCATGTGGGCTCAGTAGTTGTGGCTCGTGGACTCTAGAGTGCAGGCTCAGTAGCTCTGGTGCATGGGCTTAGTTGCCCCGCGGCATGTGGGATCTTCCCGGACCAGGGCTCGAACCTGTGTCCCCTGCATTGACAGACAGATTCTTAAGCACTGTGCCACTAGGGAAGCCCCCCTCCTTCTGTTTTTGCCTTGAAGTTTTTTATGGGAGGTGGGCATAGGAAAGGTGGATGAGATGGTCGCCAATTAATGGGAAACGGTGAGGGTTGGGTGCTGTGTGTTTTGAGCTGAAGCAGGGCATTTCCTGCCCAGGAGAAAATGAGTTGAAAAGAACAGGATTAGAGAGCCAAGGACAATTCTGTGGAGGATAAGTTGGAGTTTAAACATTGAGAAAAGTGCAAACAAATACCAAGTCTAGAGGTAGAATCAGTGTCAGGATTGCTAAGCCAAATATTCAACAGTTGAGTTTGGAAAAGACTAGGATAAAAACAGGAGCAAGTATGATACTGTTTTTTATTCTTCTACTTTTGAAATTGATCCAGATTTGGCTGTTTGTTTTTAATAAATTGTGAAGGGCTAATTGGCTTACCGTGCAATGTTTTCCATTTGGTCTTCCAAAGTATACTTTTCAGCTCAGATTAGAAACTGGAAGGTTAGTTTGTTCTCCTTTTTATAACTGAAAGCCTTAATGTTGGTTTGGTTATATCATAGGGGGCAGGATAGTAGGTGTTTGGACTGGAAAATCCATCTCCTGATCCATAATTCTCAAACCTACATTTTATAAGTTTTACTAATACAAATTACACCCTTTACCTTTTCTTAAACCCTCCCCTGTGGCTTTTCCTTCCCACAGAAAAATAATCTGTTTTCTATCTACAGGCTATTTAGACAACTGCATCTAGCTGTCATGTGGCTATGTGATGTTGGACATCAGGGAATTCTATGTAAATTCATGACCTCTACTCTGATCCTTCTTTCCTGGTGTGGAAGCTGAGGAAGGCTTGGAGGAGCTCCCCAGAGTTGGAGCGGGAGTTAGGAGGATTTCTCTACCACAGCTGTGGTACACTGTGCTAATGGACAAATATCAAAAAGCCTGAATGTCAAGGGGCAAACCTAGAGAAGTGAGTGTAAATTGGACGTTAGAGCAAGAAGGCCGATGCGAAGTAAAGTTAAATAGATTTGTTTACTGCATCACTTATCACAGTATTTCATATGATGATGTGAAGTGTGACTTTTCTAGATGGGCATAGGTTATGTCCTCTTTTCAACCTTATCTGATTGTTGACTCCTTGAATATTTGTAAGTGGTATAGTGGGGGTAATACCTTGCCGGACATTAGTGTTCCATGGAACATGGCTTGGAGAGTGCTGCCTTAATAGACATAAAATTTAAAATATAAGTTCTGCTAACTGTGCATTCATGTAGTTTTGAATGTGGAGAAGTAGATCTGCTTTAGAATGAGCAGAGCAAAACTAATGTAATTTAATTTGTTAAGGTCTGTGAGCTGATATGGCACATCAATATGACATCCTAAAAGTGTTGGACTTGCACCGTTTCAACCAATTTCAGGTAATAGGGTGCTAGGATGGTGGCCACAGTGAGAAGGGAGACACACTTGGGCCACCCTGGTCGTCATGGCATGTTCTCTATCAGTGTAAATAGAAACCCAAATCAATTTCAAAGCCTAAGTAATAGCAATGAGTTTCCATACAATTCACTTCTGAAATTCAAATGAATTCCTTTCCTTGAAGTACCACAAAACATTACTTTTAAATCCCCAAATGTTCTTTTTGCCCTCAGATCTCTCTCAGCGATTGCATTTTTCCTAACACAAAGAAAAATCATCTGTTTACATTAAATGGCAAGGCTTACCAGTCCTATTTACATCACTCAAACCAGTAGGTCTGGAGGTACTTTTCGTTACGAGAATTTACAAATGTTACGGTCTTCTTCCCTTCTCTCTAGTCACCTTTCAAGGACAAAATTCCTCTTAATTAAGAGTTTAAACTTGTGAGGTGGTATGTTTCAGTTGTCAGAATTAATGTCAGTGTGCCTTCGTGTGCGGAGACATCTGTTCAGAACACAGGTCACCCTCTCATCCAGTTAATTTATACTTGTTGGACATGGCTGCTCCTTTTCCTCTCTAAGGATGTCATCATTGGCTTCAGGCAGACTTCCCAGTTGAGAATATCATTTCATTAAACCTGTCTCCACATTGTTTCCTAACTCTTTTGCAGGATGGAAGAAGAGATATCAGGTACAAAGAACTCAATGTTAATGAACTTCCTTGAACAGGTTCTGTAGCTGGGGGTCTTTGGCCAGCCTCCCAAGAAGGCAGAAAATCTGCTGCAAACCCAGTTTGGTTTGAGATGTGTTGATAAGCGCCTGTAGTCCCTCCAATGCTTGGCATTTACCAGTATTTCCTCTGTTGGGAATTTATTCTTTGGAACTTGAAGATTTCAGTCTCTCCAAAGATCTTTACTAAAATGCAAATACCCCACAGAGAGAGGGGGTGTGATAAGGTTTCTTATTATCTAATAATTCAACTGATTTGAATTTGACTTTCTTGGCAAGTAGAGTCCAGAGCAGGGATGCATCCAAGTATTGTATTTAACCTGAAACTTAAAGAGGAGGGCCCTTTAAGAAAGAAGAATAAACATTTACTAATTTAAAAAATTAGATTAAGGTTCTGGGAAGGGATCCAGGCAAGTTAGGGGCCCTAGAGCTTCATTAACTTCATGGTGCATCCACCTCTAGTCTAGAGTAGTGATTATCAAACTTTAGGGTACATTAGAAGCATAAGGGGGAGTTTCTTTACAAATGTAGATTCTTAAGGCCTACCCTTCGAGCTTCAGTTTCAGTAGATCTGAGTTGGAGCTGTGGAACCTTGGAGCCCAGGAGAGTCTGAGGTATATCCCACACTTGGAGAAACACTGTCGAGAAAAGAAGAACACAGGGTAGGCACTTGAGGGAAGGAGTAGGACCTTGCCATCTAGGAATGAGAAAGAAGGAAGAGGCCAAAGACAACTCCTAAATAAGGCAGTGGTACTCATCACTATATGGCTCCAGAGCCACATCCACAATCACTTACCACATATGGCTCCTTTAGGTCTTGTTTTCCTCTGCAGTCAATATACAAATTCTCTCAGATGTCCCCAAAATGAACGGAAACCATAAAAAGTCTCAATTTAGTGAATTTACTTATTGCATCTGTTTCTTTTGCATATCTAGGATAAAGCAACAGGAAATTCAAGCTTTTCTCATAAAGAATCATTTTTATTATTTTTTAATCATTTTTAAAAAATTGAAGTGTAGTTGATTTACAATGTGTTAATTTCTGCTGTACAACAAAGTGATTCAGTTATACATATATATACCTTCTTTTTTGTTATATTCTTTTCCATTATGGTTTATCATAGGTTACTGAATATAGTCAGTATATACAGTACTATATAGTAGGACCTTGATGTTCATCCATTCCATATGTAAAAGCTTACATCTGCTAACCCCAAACTCCCACTCCATCCCTCCCCTGACCCCGTCCCCCTTGGCAACCATAAGTTTGTTCTCTCTGTCCATGAAGGAATCATTTTTATTATTGAAACAAGGACCCATATGCTGTTTTATGGTATCTCCCTTTCTCAGAAATTTTCCAAGAAGGTTAGGTGAGATCTCTGCAAGGGAGATGATGAATGATTGGACAGAAAGATGGACAGAAGGTAAATATACTTCACTTGTGGTTCAAGATGTACTCTCCCATTCTTGGAAAACTGGATCAACAGGGCTGTTAGGAAACTTTGTTTAACATTTGGGGATAGCAGGAGTTTCCTACTTATATGCCCCTGGATTATAACTATTAAAAATCGATGGATATATGGATAAGGATATGTTGAAACAATATAATAAAATGTAACTTGTAGAATGTGGGTGGTGGGTATATGGACAATTAAAAAAAATTAGAGCAAGCCTTCCAGACACCAAATACTTCATGTACATTATCTTATTTATGTGTTATAAGTATTAATAGTCTAATATTACAGATGTGGAAATGTAACCTCAGAGAACCCTGCTTATATACACACAGCGAATAAATGGTAGAACTATGATGTTGCGCTTAAGTTTGTCTGACTCCCAAAGTTCACTGTAGGTGAAAGTGCTTGCTTTTGCTGGGCTCTGTTATACCCCTAGGGACTGAGCTTCTCCCAGTGGGAACATGATTGTGCTGAAAGAAATATTTCTGTTTAGTTGGTGTCATAGTAAGAGCCACATATGATAAGATATGGTGCAGTTACTAAACTCTTATAATATGCTACTCTTATACACAAATCTGAGCTACCTGCTGTATGCCAAAGAGTCATGGTATTAGGGTTCTTCAGAGAAACAGAACCAACAGAATGTGTACATATATATAGAAGGAGATTTATTATAAGGAATTGGCTGATACGATTATGGAGGTTGGCAAGTCCAAATTCTGTATTGTGGGCTAGCAGGCTGGAGATCCAGGAGAGCCAATGGTGCAGATGAAGTCCAAGGGCAGTTTTCTGGAGAATTCCCTCTTGCTCAGGGAGGCCGGTCTTTTTGTTCTATTCAGGCCTTCAACTGACTGGATGAGGCCCACTCAGATTATGGAGGTCAAACTGCTTTACTCAACATTCACTGATTAAATGTTAATCTCATCCAAAAACCCTTCACATTGACTCATAAAATTAACCATCACAGCCATCTAAATCATGGTCTTCCCTTTTCTATTATGGAGGACCAGCTCTGGGTGGGGCAATAGGCCTTGCAAGGCATCCACTGGAGTCAGGTGCTTGGCATATGGAATCTTTTTATAGTTAGAAGAGACCATCTGCTCCTGCTTTTGGATATTCAGAAACCATCTAGCAACAGTAGATCCTAAAGTCGTGAGTGATTTCTGTCCCTGAGATCGCTACTGTAAGCACGGACATACTTCCCATCAATCACGGTGCTGAGATTTCCATAAGATTTTTTCTTAATTCCTAGGTCTCCCTCAACCGAAGTATGATTTATCCTCCCCATCAATAGAATATCACTTTATTTTCACATTTATGGTATAGTTTATTACACTATAAGCTCTTAATATAGGTAGTTCTAAAGACATTTCATTCACCTCTTCCCCCCCACACACCTGAAAGCCACTAATCTGTAAACCACTTGAGAGCAGGGTTGTGTGTCATTTATCTCTGTGTCCCTCATTGCATCTAGCCATGAGGCTTACTCATAGTAGGTGCTCAACGGATATTGTTTGGAATGACTTGAAATGTATTTGTGGGGCTCCAAAATAATGCTGACCAGTGCCTACTTGAAGCAAATTGGAAGATACACTTATAAACTACAGCCTGATAACTGAAGCATTTTCAGTCTTGTTCCTGTAGCTCCCCCTAGTGGGAAGGTAGCCAAATCTTTTGGCTGTAGGATTACTTGCACCATTCCTGCCAGAAATGACAAACAGGAACCACTGCCAAACTACACACAAAACCTTTTGTAGGAATTATATAGTTTTTTAAAAAAAATTTACTTTCTTTTTAGATTTATAGCTGGGTCCTAAGTTTCTAAAAGGTATATTCAGCCTGTGTTCAAATCAGCTTGGATTATTTTGGGAGGGAGATTTAATCAGATAATATCCATATAAACCATGGCATTCCTTGCAGGCACAGAGCCAGGCAGTGCTAAGAAGAGAGCTATCTGGCTGCTTCTTGGAACTTAAGTGGAGTGAGCAACAAACATCTTTCCCCATCTCCCTGAGCTCCATCTTGCATTGCAGCTCAGCAGGGGAGCAGTGAAGTTGCTGCCGCCTGCTCTGGCCCCAAGCATCTCCCGCCTTTCCACCTTTTCCCCCTTAGGCCTCGGCAGTACCTTCTGCTGTGGTCCTGACAGGTAGGTCAGTTTGCTTTAGTCTGCCTGACTGACTTATGCTGCTTAAGAATCCCTTTGGCTTATGCTTCTGGTAGTCTGTACTTCAGATAAAAGACAGTGTTTTTGATTTTCATATTTCTCTGTAGAAATCATAGACTCTTCTCTTTAATCCCAGTGTTTTGAGGGGCTGTCTGGGTATTATGTATGCATGTTTAATGATTCATACTCCTAGGACTTTGAATTTGTTCTTAACTGAGCTGTATCTGTTCCTTTATAGAATTTTAGAAATATTAAAAATAATGTAATATGCCTTTGCAATGCCTGCTTTCAAGAGGTTGATTGCAACAGTTTTTTTTCTTTTTTAAACCAACCGATGCACAGAACTGCACATTCTCCAAGCCTACTATATATAGGGTAAAAATCTTCAAATGGGAAAATCTTCCTTCTTGGCTGTGAGGAACATAATTAACTATCTGCCCACTGATCCGTACCAGTGAACGTGATGCCCCTTAGCTTTTCTGAGGTTATGCATAACTCTTGTCTCTCCAGCTTCATAAACTGTGGAATAGGCTTTCTGGAGACAAAAACCTGAGAGTGAATGTTATAACATGAATCAGTCCTGGCTACGAATTTGATGTAGTGTTGCTGGAATTGACAGCAAAAGGCAACATTAATCCATATACTAGTGCAGCAGTGGTTTCATTTCATCCCTTCGCAACTACATGACTTGGAATATATTTGTGTTTTCATTTTATTTCAGTCTGAGCAGACAACATGGCACCTTTTGAGACATGACATAGGTTTGAAGCAGTACATACCTTCTTCATTAGAGAAGTAGTTGTAGGTTAGGACTTTGGTCTCACTACCTAGAAATTTTAAACATAAAATCATATGATAGGGATAAAAACTATCATGTATGGTTGACTCGGTTAACTAGAACTTCTGTGTCCCCACTTCTGGTTGTATCCTGCTTTGTCAGGGTCCCTTCTGTGCTCTTGGACAAGCTATAGGATTTAATTTTCTACTCTTCTTAGTTAAATTATGTGAGATTTGATTGTACATTGCTAAATTTACCTAGGAGTTAAGTATGTATTCTCCTCTTCATTTAATCTAGTGATTTCACATTTGATTACCATGAGATAATTAGAGATGGAAGTTCTGTGGTTGGTGGGGAACACAATCAACAGTTTAAAAAATTTGTTACAGATTATTACACACACATATTTATTGGAGAAAAATAATACCAACTAGAAGTGGTACTTCTTTATGGACAGAAATCCATAGCTGGCTAAATCTCTTCATCCTGAAACTTTTTCGAGAACATGTCATTTGCTCCAAATGCTCATATATGATAAGTAATTGCCTTTTAAAAAATGTGTATACTTTTCAGTGTTGATAACTGATTTAACAGAGAATACATGTAAGCATATGTGCTATTGTTAGTTTGTGTTAATGACTAACCTATAACCACACAATTGAGCATTTCATCAAGTTGTGTTTGAAGGGCTGGTTAGGTTCTCTCGTACCTGGGGAGGGTTTTCTGGCCCAACAGTTAATTAGCACTTGTCAGAGAAGACAAGTCTGTTGGCCTGGATACTTACTCCATCTTTGGACAAGTGGTAGATTACAGTCCTTGTCTAATTGACAGCTGTCTACAGCACATAGCCTATAAGTGACAGAGTAAATTTCAGACTGAAAGATGCTACCTGAAAACTAATAGCTAATATGGAATGTCAGTGTAAGGGAGGAAAAATAATTCTTCCTCTTTCTAGGATCCTGGCCGAGACCGCCCCCCACCCCATAATAAAGGACAGATAAACAAGAAAAAAGCAAATAGAATCTTAATTACATGTATACCTCTTATACACATGGAGATACCCAGGAAAACTGAGTAACTCCCTGAAATGGCCAAATACTATCTGTGGCTAAAGACAAAAGAAACTGTTGGGGGTGGGGAATCAGTAATGGGAGATGACCAGGAAAAGCACAGTAAACAAGGGTAAGGTTGTTATGCAGGCTTAAGTCATTGACTTCTCCATTGATAAGAGTTTCTAGAGATTTACTCATTCATCTCTTTGTGGTACAGAGAGGGAGACACCCTTACAAATGGAGAGTTCTTTTATAAATGTAAATTTCCCCCACAGAAGGGCAACTTCTGCTGTTTTCAGACATCCTACTGTGTTTGCAGTTTTTAAAAAAAATAATCAGCCTAAAATAATCCTTATGTCAAAGAGCCATATATCAGGGTGACAAATTCTGCTCCCCTCAGTCTTGCCTTTGAAACTTCCCTGGGAAGGTTTACAGTTCAGAAGCCAAGCTGATAGATTGCTCCATCTCATTGAACTGGTTTCGCAGTCCTTGAGAGTAGGTCAGTTCAGTTAAACAGTTGTATCTTATTTTAGGAGGCAAGTGAGGCAGCTGAGCTCCCAAAGTTAGGCCTGTATTGTGTAAGAAATCAGGTATTTAATAAGAGGAATTCTTTGGAAACAAAGGTTAAAGTTTGGCACAAATTATAAACCCAGCGTCTGAGTCCTGAGAGTTGCCAGCTGAGAAGAGTTCTAGATGTCAGGTTCAAAGCATCTTCAGATGGAGGGAGTGCAGGCAGTGGCAATTTGACAGATTTTCCTGGTTTGTAGTTTGAATGTCTCTGACGATTCCATTGGGTAAAGTTTCTGAGTGGTTCATACTGCAGCAGGCATGAAGAAGATTATCTAAATATAAGTTACTATGATGATTTCACTGAAGTTTATATCAAGTCATCTAGCTTCAGTTTTCAGGGCTTCAGGAAAAAGGGCAGCTTTAGTTTTCAGTGATTCCAAGTCAAAAATATGGGAGAAAATTGGAAATATTAGTTTGAAGATTTCTAGTCAGATATTTGGGGAAACTAGAAGAATTCAGGATCCAATCCAGTTTACAAGTAAACAAAGTCTCAAATACAATGAACAGCACTAGAATCTAATGTCCAAAAAGGTATGCTATTGAAACATAATTTTTCCTCTCTAAAATTACCCTCATTTCTACCAAAGATAACCAAATTAATACTAATTTGTTTGCAAAATAAAGTTAGATTTGATAAACTTGGCCTGGTTATTTATATAAGTACAGCAAGAATAATGATTGATCATATAGGCTCTTTTAAATATCCTGTGCTGGTGGGACTTCCATGGTGGTCCAGTGGTAAAGAATCTGCCTTATAATGCAGGGGATGCAGGTTCAATCATTCAATCCTTGGTCAGGGAGCTACGATGCCACATGCTGTGGGGCAATTAAGCCTGCATGCCACAACTGCTGAGCTCGCACCCTCAACTAGAGAGACTGTGTGCTGCAAACTACAGAGCCCATGCACTCTGGAACCTGCATGCCACAACTACAGAGGCCATGCGCCCTGGAGCCCATGAGCCACAACTAAAGAAGAGAAAACCCACACACCACAACTAGAGAGAAGCCCGCGTGCCACAATGAAAGATCCCACATGCCTCAACGAAAATCCCACGTGCTGCAACCAAGACCTGACGTGGCCAAAAATAAATAAAATAAATAACTAATTAATAAATAAATCTTAAAAAAAATATATCCTATGCTGGAACTTCTCATAAGGAATCTCAGATTGAACTGTTAACAGCCTCTCAAGGCTAAGAAGCAAAGCCAAATACTTGCCATCAGACTTTGCCTGCAATACTTATAGGTTTGGGTGAATTCCTCTCTTCTTGAGGTCCCCAAATATCCTAAGGTTTCTACACCTGCCAGGAAATGACCTTCCTTACTTACTCGGTAAGACTGCTGGGAACTCTGGAGACTTCCCTGGTGGTCCAGTGGGTAAGACTCCACGTTCCCAATGCAGGGAGCCCAGGTTTGATGCTTAGTTGCATCCCTTGGTTGCATGCCACAACTAAGAAATCTGCATGCTGCAACAAAGAAGTCTGCATGCTGCAACTAAAGATCCCACATGCTGCAACAAAGATCCTGAGTGCTGCAACTAAGACCTGGCACAACCAAAAAAAAAAAAAAAAAACGACTGCTGGGAGCTCTGTAAGGAAGGTACCAGGCTGTTTTTCCAAGGGCCTTTAGTGGCTCCATAAAGTCAACCTTAGCTCCTTAAAGCTGTCTCGTCATATCTGAGTCTATGTATACCTCTCTCAAATGTGACATTCCAGTTAAAGCCTTGGTAATATAACCAAATGTTTCTAATTGTGTCTTGTTTCAAGGCCAACACATTCTTATTGAACTTATGCTAAGAAATATACTGCTACAGAAAGAATACTTAAGAGTTTCTGAAAGCTGGAGGGCTCAGGTAGGGAGAAAAAGTAAATGTTTCATCTTTGTTCACAAAGATATATCTTACCAAATTTTTGATAGCTTAAGAAAAAAAGAGAAAAAGGTTTCCTAACATCTGGAAAAGCAAAACATTAGAGAACCAGCAATAAAGCAAAAAACCAGAAAAAATTATTAATCATCCTCATCAGTTAATTCAGTCCCATGTAATGAATTCTTCGTGATCTTGATCTTTTCTTAGCAGTTTTATGAATCGAGTTTTCCCTTAGAGTTCTGCAAATTCTTACCCAGTTCAGTTTTATGATCTCAAGGTTATCAGGAACCTGTATTTGTTGAAAGTTCTATCTATGAGTCTTCTTGAAGATAAAGCGTTTTTGCAGGAATACTTTTGTAAAAGCATCTAAGTAAAATAATAACACTGTGTAAATGACAAAAAGACTTAAAAATGGCCATGGTAAAAGATCTGATGAGAGTTCATTACAATGCAGTTGACAAGGAAATTTGGTAATTTCTGTAATATATTTTAAGCTAATAACTAGAAATATGACTGATTAACATTATATCAGGACATTCTAGATTTGTAGGTATTACGTACAATTTCTGGAATGCTTACAAACAAATACAACATAAAGAAGGCTTAGGGTCACTTCTTATTTGACAATGCTTCCCATGTAATTTAACATATTAAATAAACCTAATTAGTGTAATGCCTTCCTTTTTACAAGGCGAGAGAACAAATTTTTTGAAATGTTCTAGGGGCCCTCTGGAAACTTCAAAGTTCTTTTGAGGTCAAGAAAGACTTCATTTAGAATTTGATTTGCGGAAGTTTATAGAAAATATCAAAGAGTTTTGCACACTTGCCTAAATAGGATCACAGATCATTATGAAACAATACTCAATTATCCAGTTAATCAAAGTGACTATGAAAGATTTCAAAGGCAGTATAAAAGGGTGCATAGCTGTAAGCAAAACTTACCTCTTTTAATATTTAATAACTCAGTTTTCCTAAATAATCAATAACCTGATATAAACAACACAGGAAATTATTTTGATAAAACAAAATCTTAGCTTCCTAGGCAGATATTAATTAAAAGGTAAAGAAACTTTCACAATCTGTTATCAAAAGCAGACCAAAAGTCTAAGAAGAGTTTGAACTTTTAAGAGAGATGGCCAAATTCTAATTTTGTACCAGCTTACTTTTGATATTAAGACTCATTCATTCTACTCTTACCCAGTCCAGACCATACCAAAAGTCGTTTCCAAAGATTCCTTTTCCATAAATATTCTGCAACTTTCTTTTTTTTTTAACATCTTTATTGGAGTATAGTTGCTTTACAATGGTGTGTTAGTTTCTGCTTTATAACAAAGTGAATCAGTTATACATATGTTCCCATATCTCTTCCCTCTTGCGTCTCCCTCCCTCCCACTCTCCCTACCCACCCCTCTAGGTGGTCACAAAGCACAGAGCTGATTTCCCTGTGCCATGCGGCTGCTTCCCACTAGCTATCTATTTTACATTTGGCAGTGTATATATGTCCATGCCACTCTCTCATTTTATAACAGCTTACCCTTCCCCCTCCCCATATCCTCAAGTCCATTCTCTAGTAGGTATGTGTCTTTATTCCTGTCTTACCCCTAGGTTCTTCATGACCTTTTTTTTTTTGTTCTTCTTAGATTCCATATATATGTGTTAGCATACGGTATTTGTTTTTCTCTTTCTGACTTACTTCACTCTGTATGACAGACTCTAGGTCCATCCACCTCACTACAAATAACTCAATTTTATTTCTTTTTATGGCCGAGTAATATTCCATTGTATATATGTGCCACATCTTCTTTATCCATTCATCTGATGATGGGCACTTAGGTTGTTTCCATCTCTGGGCTATTGTAAATAGAGCTGCAATGAACATTTTGGTACATGACTCTTTTTGAATTATGGTTTTCTCAGGGTAGATGCCCAGTAGTGTGATTGCTGGGTCATATGGTAGTTCCATTATTAGTTTTTTAAGGAACCTCCATACTGTTCTCCATAGTGGCTGTACCAATTCACATTCCCACCAGCAGTGCAAGAGTGTTCCCTTTTCTCCACACCCTCTCCAGCATTTATTGTTTCTAGATTTTTTGATGATGGCCATTCTGACCGGTGTGAGATAATATCTCATTGTAGTTTTGATTTGCATTTCTCTAATGATTAATGATGTTGAGCATTCTTTCATATGTTTGTTGGCAGTCTGTATATCTTCTTTGGAGAAATGTCTATGTAGGTCTTCTGCCCATTTTGGGATTGGGTTGTTTGTTTTTTTGTTATTGACCTCCATGAGCTGCTTGTAAATTTGGAACTTAATCCTTTGTCAGTTGCTTCATTTGCAAATATTTTCTCCCATTCTGAGGGTTGTCTTTTGGTCTTGTTTATGGTTTCCTTGGCTGTGCAAAAGCTTTTAAGTTCATTAGGTCCCATTTGTTTATTTTTGTTTTTATTTCCATTTCTCTAGGAGGTGGGTCAAAAAGGATCTTGCTGTGATTTATGTCAAAGAGTGTTCTGTTTTCCTCTAAGAGTTTGATAGTTTCTGGCCTTACATTTAGATCTTTAATCCATTTTGAGCTTATTTTTGTGTATGGTGTTAGGTAGTGTTCTAATCTCATACTTTTGCATGTACCTGTCCAGTTTTCCCAGCACCACTTATTGAAGAGGCTGTCTTTGCTCCACTGTACATTCTTGTCTCCTTTATCAAAGAAAGGTTACCATATGTGCGTGGGTTTACCTCTGGGCTTTCTATCCTGTTCCATTGATCTATGTTTCTGTTTTTGTGCCAGTACCATACTGTCTTCATTACTGTAGCTTTGTAGTATAATCTGAAGTCAGGGAGACTGATTCCTCCAGCTCTGTTTTTCGTTCTCAAGATTGCTTTGGCTATTCAGGTTCTTTTGTGTTTCCATACAAATTGTGAAATTTTTTGTTCTAGTTCTGTGAAAAATGTCAGTGGTAGTTTGATAGGGATTGCATTGAATCTGTAGATTGCTTTGGGTAGTAGAGTCATTTTCACAATGTTGATTCTTCCAATCCAAGAACATGGTATATCTCTCCATCTATTTGTATCATCTTTAATTTCTTTCATCAGTGTCTTATAATTTTCTGCATACAGGTCTTTTGTCTCCATAGGTAGGTTTATTCTAGATATTTTATTCTTTTTGTTGCAATGGTAAATGGGAGTGTTTTCCTGATTTCATTTTCAGATTTTTCGTCATTAGTGTATAGGAAGGCCAGAGATTTCTGTGCATTAATTTTGTATCCTGCTACTTTACCAAATTCATTGATTAGCTCTAGTAGTTTTCTGGTAGCATCTTTGGGATTCTCTATGTATAGTATCATGACATCTGCAAACAGTGACAGCTTTACTTCTTCTTTTCTGATTTGGATTCCTTTTATTTGTTTTTCTTCTGATTGCTGTGGCTAAAACTTCCAAACCTATGTTGAATAAGAGTGGTGAGAGTGGGCAATCTTGTCTTCTTCCTGATCTTAGTGGAAATGGTTTTAGTTTTTCACCATTGAGGACGATGTTGGCTGTGGGTTTGTCATATATGGCCTTTATTTTGTTGAGGAAAGTTCCCTCGATGCCTACTTTCTGCAGGGTTTTTATCATAAATGGGTGTTAAATTTGGTCGATAGCTTTCTCTGCATCTATTGAGATGACCATATGGATTTTCTCCTTCAATTTGTTAATATGGCGTATCACATTGATTGATTTGCGTATATTGAAGAATCCTTGCATTCCTGGAATAAACCCCACTTGATCATGGTGTATGATCCTTTTAATGTGCTGTTGGGTTCTGTTTGCTACTATTTTGTTGAAGATTTTTGAATCTATGTTCATCAGTCATATTGGCCTGTAGTTTTCTTTCTTTGTGACATCTTTTTCTGGTTTTGGCTTCAGGGTGACGGTGGTCTCGTAGAATGAGTTTGGGAGTATTCCTCCCTTTGCTATATTTTGGAAGAGTTTGAGGATAGGTGTTAGGTCTTCTTTAAATTTTTGATAGAAATCGCCTGTGAAGCCATCTGGTCCTGGGCTTTTGTTTGTTGGAAGAATTTTAATCACAGTTTCAATTTCAGTGCTTATGATTGTTTATATTTTCTATTTTTTCCTGGTTCAGTCTTGGAAGGTTGTGATTATCTAAGAATTTGTCCACTCCTTCCACATTGTCCATTTTATTGGCATAAGGTTGCTTGTAGTAATCTCGTGATCTTTTGTATTTCTGCAGTGTCAGTTGTTACTTCACCTTTTTCATTTCTAATTCTATTAATTTGAGTCTTCTCCCTCATATTCTTGATGAGTCTGGCTAATGGTTTATCCATTTTGTTTATCTTCTCAAAGAACCAGCTTTTAGTTTTATTGATCTTTGCTAGTTTCCTTCATTTCATTTTCATTTATTTCTGATCAGATCTTTATGATTTCTTTCCTTCTGCTAACTTGGGGATTTTTGTTCTTCTTTCTCTAATTGCTTTAGGTGCAAGTTTTGGTTATTTATTTAAGATGTTTCCTGTTTCTTAAGGTAGGATTGTATTGCTATAAACTTCCCTCTTAGAACTGCTTTTGCTGCATCCCATAGGTTTTGGGTCATCGTGTCTCCACTGTCATTTGTTTCTAGGTATTTTCTGATTTCCTTTTTGATTCTTCAGTGATCACTTCATTATTAAGTAGTGTATTGTTTAGCCTCCATATGTTTGCATTTTTTACAGATCTTTTCCTGTAATTGATATCTAGTCTCATAGCTTTGTGGTTGGAAAAGATACTTGATACAATTTCAATATTCTCAAATTTACCAAGGCTTGATTTGTGACCCAAGATATGATCTATCCTGGAGAATGTTCCATGAGCACTTGAGAAAAATGTATATTCTGTTGTTTTTGGATGGAGTGTCCTATAAAAATCAATTAAGTCCATCTTGTTTAATGTATCATTTACAGCTTGTGTTTCCTTATTTATTTTCATTTTGGATGATCTGTTCATTGGTGAAAGTGGGGTGTTAAAGTCCCCTACTATGAATATGTTACTGTCGATTTCCCCTTTTATGGCTGTTAGTATTTGCCTTATGTATTGAGGTACTCCTGTGTTGGATGCATAAATATTTACAATTGTTATATATTCTTCTTGGATCGATCCTTTGATCATTATGTAGTGTCCTTCTTTGTCTCTTGTAATAGTCTTTATTTTTAGTCTATTTTGTTTGAAATAAGAATTGCTACTTCGGCTTTCTTTCTTTTTTTTTTTTTTTTTTTGCAGTACGCAGGCCTCTCACTGTTGTGGACTCTCCCGTTGCAGAGCACAGGCTCTGGATGCGCAGGCTCAGCAGCCATGGCTCACAGGCCCAGCCGATATGCGGCGTGTGGGATCTTTCCGGACCGGGGCATCAACCTGCGTCCCTTGCATCGGCAGGCGAATTCTCAACCACTGCGCCACCAGGGAAGCCCTCCAGCTTTCTTTTGATCTCTCTTTGTATGAAATTTCTTTTCCATCCCCTCACTTTCAGTCTGTATGTGTCCCTAGGTCTGAAGTGGGTCTCTTGGAGACAGCATGTATATTGATCTTGTTTTTGTATCCATTCAGTCAGTTTGTATCTTTTGGTGGGAGCATTTAATCCATTTACATTTAAGGTAGTTATCGATATGTATGTTCCTATTCCCATTTTCTTAATTGTTTTGGGTTTGCTATTGTAGGTCTTTTCCTTCTCTTGTGTTTCTTGCCTAGAGAAGTTCCTTTAGCATTTGTTGTAAAGCTGGTTTGGTGGTGCTGAACTCTCTCAGCTTTTGCTTGTCTGTAAAGGTTTTAATTTCTCCATCAAATCTGAATGAGATCCTTGCTGTGTAGAGTAATCTTGGTTGTAGGTTTTTCCCCTTCATCACTTTAAATATGTCCTGCCACTCCCTTCTAGCTTGCAGAGTTTCTGCTGAAAGATCAGCTATTAATCTTATGGGGATTCCCTTGTGTGTTATTTGTTGTTTTTCCCTTGCTGCTTTTAATATGTTTTCTTTGTATTTAGTTTTTGACAGTTTGATTAATATGTGTCTTGGCGTGTTTCTCCTTGGATTTATCCTGTATGGGACTCTCTGTGCTTCCTGGACTTGATTAACTATTTCTTTTCCCATATTAGGGAAGTTTTCAACTATAATCTCTTCAAATATTTTCTCAGGCCCTTTCTTTTTCTCTTCTTCTTCTGGGACCCCTATAATTCGAATGTTGGTGCGTTTAATCTTGTCCCAGAGGTCTCTGAGACTGTCCTCAGTTCTTTTCATTCTTTTTCTTTATTCTGCTCTGCAGTAGTTATTTCCACTATTTTATCTTCCAGGTCACTTATCCGTTTTTCTACCTCAGTTTTTCTGCTATTGATCCCTTCTAGAGTATTTTTAATTTCATTTATTGTGTTGTTCATCATTGCTTGTTTCCTCTTTAGTTTTCTAGGTCCTTGTTAAATGTTTCTTGCATTTTCTCTATTCTGTTTCCAAGATTTTGGATCATCTTTACCATCATTACTCTGAACTCTTTTTTAGGTAGACTGCCTATTTCCTCTTCATTTGTTAGGTCTGGTGGGTTTTTATCTTGCTCCTTCATCTGCTGTGTGTTTTTCTCTCTTCTCATTTTGCTTATCTTACTGTGTTTGGGGTCTTCTTTTTTAGGCTGCAGGTTTGTAGTTCCCGTTGTTTTAGTGTCTGTCCCCAGTGGCTAAATTTGGTTCAGTTGGTTGTGTAGGCTTCCTGGTGGAGGTGACTAGTACCTGTGTTCCAATGGATGAGGCTAGATCTTGTCTTTCTGGTGGGCAGGTACACGTCTGCTGGTGTGTTTTGGGGTGTCTGTGGACTTATTATGATTTTAGGCAACCTCTCTGCTAATGGGTGGGGTTGTGTTCCTGTCTTGCTAGTTGTTTGGCATAGGGTGTCCAGCACAATAGCTTGCTGGTCGTTGAGTGAAGCTGGGTCTTGGTGTTGAGATAGAGATCTCTGGGAGATTTTCGCCCTTTGATATTACGTGGAGCTGGGAGGTCTCTTGTGGACCGGTGTCCTGAAGTTGGCTCTCCCACCTCATAGGCACAGCATTGACTCCTTGCTGGAGCACCCAGAGACTTTCATCCATATGGCTCAGAATAAAGGGGAGAAAAAGTAGAAAGAAAGAAAGAAAGAAAGAAAGAGGATAAAATAAAATAAAGTTATTAAGATAAAAAATAATTATTAAGAAAAAAAATTTTTTTAAGTAAAAAAAAAAAAACTGACGGACAGAACCATACGACAAATGGTGAAAGCAAAGCTATACAAAAACTCACACAGAAGCATATATATACACACTCTGAAAAAGAGGAAAAGGGGAAAAAAATAATATATCTTGCTCTCAAAGTCCACCTCCTCAATTTGGGATGATTCGTTGTCTATTCAGGTATTCCACAGATGCAGCGTACATGAAGTTGATTGTGGAGATTTAATCTGCTGCTCCTGAGGCTGCTGGGAGAAATTTCCCTTTTTCTTCTTTGTTCGCACAGCTCCCGGGGTTCAACTTTGGATTTGGCCCCGCCTCTGCATGTAGGTCACCAGAGGGCATCTGTTTTTCTCTCAGACAGGACAGGGTTAAAGGAGCAGCTGCTTCGGGGACTCTGCCTCACTCAGGCCGGGGGGAGGGAGGGGTACGGAGTGCAGGGCGAGCCTATGTCGGCAGAGACCGGCATGATGTTGCACCAGCCTGAGGCACGCTGTGCGTTCTCCCGGGGCAGTTGTCCCTGGATCACGGGACCCTGGCAGTGCGGGCTGCACAGGCTCCCGGGAGGGGAGGTGTGGATAGTGACCTGTGCTCGCACACAGGCTTCTTGGTGGTGGCAGCAGCAGCCTTAGCATCTCATGCCCGTCTCTGGGGTCCGCGCTGATAGCCACAGCTTGCACCCGCCTCTGGAGCTCCTTTAAGCAGCGCTCTTAATCCCCTCTCCTCGCGCACCAGGAAACAAAGAGGGAAGAAAAAGTCTCTTGCCTCTTCGGCAGGTCCAGACCTTTTCCTGGACTCCCTCCCGGCTAGCCGTGGTGCACCAGCCCCCTTCAGGCTGTGTTCATGCCGCCAGTCCTTGAAGCCCACTGCTGGTGAGTGCTTGTCGGCACCTATCCTCTGTGCGGGAATCTCTATGCTTTGCCCTCCGCACCCCTGTTGCTGCACTCTGCTCCATGGCAATGAAACTTCCCCCCTCCACCACCCGCAGTCTCCGCCCACAAAGGAGCTTCCTTGTGTGTGGAAACCTTTCCTCCTTCACCGCTCCCTCGCACTGGTGCAGGTCCCATCCCTATTCTTTTGTCTCTGTTTATTCTTTTTTCTTTTGCCCTACCCAGGTATGTGGGGAGTTTCTTGCCTTTTGGGAGGTCTGAGGTTTTCTGCCAGCATTCAGTAAGTGTTCTGTAGGAGTTGTTCCACGTGTATATGTATTTCTGATGTATCTGTGGGGAGGAGGGTGATCTCCGCATCTTACTGTTCCGCCATCTTCCCTTTCACCCCCCTGCAACTTTCTTTTCTTTCAACAAAAATGCATCTCTATTCTTCATACCTTCTTTTACTGAAAACACACATCCTACTTTCCTTGCATACAGAGATGTTTCCCTTATTAGTTCTAATAGTTTTAATTACATATATTGTTACCAAGTCCAAGCTCACTCTGCTCACCATATGACAGGCCAAGAAATCGGGAGACAAGGTGTTGAGGCAAGGAATAGCGACTTTATTTGGAAAGCCAGGCATCTGAGTAGGTGGCAGACTAGCATCCTAGAGTACCATCTTATCAGGGTCTTGATGCAGTTTCTTTTATAGAACAGAGAGGGGGAGGAGGTGAGTAAGTAAAGTAAAAAGGCCATAAGTCTTGCAAAATATCTCTTGGCTTGGCCAGCATCAGAGAGGGGATGTGTTCATTTCTTCTTTTCTGCAGCCATTCACACATGGGCAGGGTCAGATTGTCTCCCTGTGAGCTGAAAAAAGGCACTTTAGTTTAACATTTAGGCATAGGGGTCAGGTCCCCAAGGGAGACCATTATGTATGCCAATAGCTATAGACAACATCCTTTTAGTGATTATGGTAACAAAAAGCAACAGAGAGCAAAGGTTAAAGTAAAAGAAACAGATCCAACATGGAGTCAGATTTTGTTCTTCCCTGTTACAATATGATAATTCTTTACCTTTAGAAACTTTAATTTTTAGTGATAACTGAATAGTAAACAATTGTGGATTGTCTGTTACACCAGTATTCTTTAGATTGGCAAATTTATGAATGCATACGTTTATGAATGTACCCTTTTTAATAGCACAGTCTTTCAGTGTGGCACAGGAAATGTTTACTAATATACCCAAGTATCTTTATTTCCTCTGTAATAGAAAGCCAAAAGTAGATAAACCTATGTTTAGTAATTAATGTTTCACTATTTTATTTTATTTGGAAATGATCTAGGTATTCAGCAAATTCCCATCATTTAAATTAACTTAGAAAAGCTCCAAAGTCTCAAGTTACCAAAAAGATTTTGGATGCTATTTTTAAGTATACATACCATAAAACATAATTATTGTGGCTTAAAAATCTTATCACATTTACATCTATCTAAATCATTTGCTCCCAAAAATTATGTTTAGACTACTCACAAAAACTTTATGAGACATTAGACAAAGTCAACCATCACCCCAAGCTATTTTTCTTGCTGACAAATTTTGTGAGATGTAAGATGAACTTATTTGACTAATAAACCCATGCAGAATAAAGGTTGTAAGTCTGCATTATATTCAATGTTGATAATTCTAAAGAGATGTCTATTTGAGTTAAACCAACAAACTCAAAGTAGCCTTTATTTACCAAAATTATTGTAGATCATGTGAACTAGAAAAACATTTGGATTAGTTTCTGTATTTCTGAGAGTTTTAGAATACCCAGTCTTTACAAGCACTTGACTTCAATCCAACTGAATAGAACTCTTTATAAATATAGATGAATTTTGGCAATGCCATTTGAAGGTAGAAAAATATCACACATCTATAACATACATATATAGACACACGTAAACACACAGACACAAACAGAGACCTTATAGTTACTAATATTTGTGGAGAAGATTTTTCATTTGTCCAGTTTTCAAATAACCACTCCTTTTTTTTGGATGAGAAACATCTTCCTACGGTTTGAATTACAAAAAGTATGGCTCTTAGGTCCTAGAGAAAATGGGGGTGGAAAAATCTACACATGGAGGCACAGAAGAAGTATCCAAGTTTCCTCCAAGATGGAGTTTTGGGGGCATATTTGCCTATTATCAAAGGTCTAGGGTAATTACTATTTAATTTTTTTTTTTCTAAAGTCCAAGACAATTCTGTTTCTAATGTCTCAATGCCTATTTTGAGATGAATAGAGGAGGTTCGGGGATTGGTAAAGATAGGTGGGGTTTGAATTGCTCCTAGAGCCACATTTCTGGTTTTGTAGGGATTTGCAAGACAAAGACATTTGTTTCCATTTCCCTAAAGAACTGGACTGCTGCCTGAATATCTAGGGGCTGACCCACCTATCTAAATTATCTCCAATGTGCTTCTTTTCCTTTGGGTACATAATTTTATTGTATTTAGCTTGGGGAAGAAGGCCAAAAAAAAAATCCTCTCAGGCTCTCAGGCTCTGAATATCAGCTATGGTCAGGCGTTCAGACACACTGGTAACCTCTCATCTTATTTTCTGCCTTTTTATCTATCCACTAATCTCAGGAGGTAATCCATTTATAAAAGCTTTTTTAGGATCCTCCCTGGGCTTAAGAAATTTTTAAAGTACAGCACTTAGTTTGGGCTCTGACTTAAGAGAATCGCCTGTCACCTCTGTGATCTTATTTTAAAAAGTAACTGTTTAGTAGTTTCTTCAGAGTGTAAAGGCAATTTAGACAAAGGATTATTAGAATGAGCACTCAAAGGAGGATAGAGGGGATTAGTAGGAGTTACATCAATCTTTTAGTCTTTTGTTTTGGGTACCTCTTATATCTTTAATTTTTCATTGATCTTTTACAACAAATCTTTCAATGAAGCTATTTTGGAATTTTGAAGCCTTTTGGAGGCTTCTGCATATCCCATTATGTTTGAATTGGAAGCCCTTGATTTTAAGAGCACTTCTTAAATGATCTTATCCAATTGGAACTTCCTCATAATGGCCACTGTAATTCTAGATTGTAATGACCCTGAGGACTGGCAGCAGTTTGGTAGGACCCTAGCCACAAATGGAGTTTAACTCACATTTTCTGTCCAGCCATATCTAGCCGCAAATGGGGTGCAGTCCACATTTCTATCTGGCCATATTTTAGAACCTCCAACCTGGAAGTTACCAAGCCAAGTTGTCAGGACACAAAACAAGCTTGGTAAGATTTTGCCACTTTTGTAGATATCTACTCCTTCTAGGAGTGCAGTTCTTAGACAAAAGATAACCAGGTGTGTTGGAAGGTGGTGTGCTTAACTCTTTGGATTTTAAGAAGGGAGGATTTACATTGGATGGGGAGTGTAATTTTTCTTTTGTTTTTTTTTGTTTTGTTTTTCATTTTATTAAAGGAGTCCCTAGGGCTAGCTATTATACTTCCCTGTATCCACTTTTTAAAAAATTTATTTTTATTTTTTATTATTATTAGTTTTTTGGCCACACCACATGGCTTGCAGTTCAGTTCCCCGATGAGGGATTGAACCAGGCCATGGCAGTGAAAGCCTGGAATCCTAACCACTAGGCCACCAGGGAACTCCCTGTATCCACTTATTTTCTTAATATATTTATTTATTTTGGCTGCGCTGGGTCTTAGTTGTGGCATGCAGACTTCTTAGTTGCAGCATGCATGCGGGATCTAGTTCCCTGACCAGGGATCAAACCCAGGCCTCTGCATTGGGAGTGAAGAGTCTTACCCACAGGACTACCAGGGAAGTCCCTCCCTGTATCCACGTTTTAATTTGGTCTTTCCATAGGTACAAATAAGACAATTTTTTAGGCTGAGAGGTCTGTAAAAAACTTGTTTTTAAATATTCCAATTCAAAAGATCCATTGTCTGGCCATTGACAAGTAAGCTCTATTAATCTCAATAGCAACTCAAACTGATAAGCCTTTTTATGACTTAACCAAGGATGCAGGAAGTGTTTCACAAGAGAGTGCAAAAAATAGCATCCCTCACAAGGTCCAGAGAGTTCACTCCCAGAGTTAGAGTAAGAAAGCAAAGACTTCATTGTCACAGGCATTAAGAACAGTGTACTAGTGTAAGTGTATCTTTGGCTTCCCACAAGAATGTGAGATGCCTCCACTCACAGACCTGCTAATCTGTGACAAGAGGCAGGTGCTACTGAAATGGGACTTTTCCAGCACTAGTGAGACAATGAAGGTTGAGACCACAAAGGCCCTTTATGGACTGGTACCCCTTATGACAAACTCCTCTGAGAGCCTGCAGAGTTGAACAAATGGAATGATGCTTCTTGGATCTGCAACCTATTGGGATGCCCGCCAGATGCACGCTGGTACATGCATACTTCAATTGGTGGAGACCAGAGAATATTCTCGCTTGTCATAAAGCCAAGCTCTCAGGACATATGAAAAGACAACAGAGACCAAAGAAAGCAATGACCATCTCTGGGAGGATAAAGATCATAGCAAAAAAGAGTACTCATAAATTTTTACCAAAGTCTCTATACCCAAGAAAGTAATTCCACAAATATTTTCTCCTGTTAATGTAAATTTAGGGGGAAAAAAAGGATTTGTAACACTCTCACTTCCATTAGACCCTGTAGGCAGAGATCCAGTAGACTGACATGGTAAGAAATCTTACCTTCTGACAGGATATCAGCTGCAGCACCCTTGGAGAGGGTAGTGTCCAGTCATTGAAGTATCCTGCCAATTATGCCAACTGTTGGTGAGGGAAAACTTTCCCTTTTTCCCTTATAGGTTCTTTAGCTGGTTTAATAACTAAATTGATATAAGGCAGATTAAGAGGAGAAGAAACAAATAAAAGTTTAATAACATGTATATGTGGGAGAGAGCCAGGAAAACTGAGTAACTCTCCAAAGTGGCAGAAGCCCTCACTTTTAATACCATCTTTGGTTAAGGACAAGAGGAGCTGTTGGGGGCAGAGAGTCAGTAATGGGAGATGACCAGGAAAAGCACAGTAAACGGGGTAAGGTTGTTATGCAGATATTTTTTTTTAGTTAATTATATCCAATTATGGATGATATTGCAATCAATTTATTTCATTTTAAAATTTAATTTAATTTATTATTTATTTTTTAATTGGGGTCGTTCCACAATGTTGTGTTAGTGTCTACTGTACTGTTATGCAGATTTAAGTTGATGCCTTCTGCATTGATAAGCGTTTCTAGAGATAAGGTCATACCCCTCTTCCTGGTATGGTGAGGGTGACAACCTTACAAATGGAGATCTCCCTTATACATGTATTGTCTCTTACAAAAAGGGTAACTTCTAATCAGTTTTCAGAACTTTTCCTGTGTCTGCAGTTTCTTAAAATAATCAGCCTAAAATAATCCTTATGTCAAAGAGACATATTGGAGTGGCAAATTCTGCTCCCCTACATCATCTTTATACTGAGGTATTGGAGAGCATCCTATTTAACGTTTTAACTTGTCATCCCCCCCCTCACACACACTTCATATCCCTTTCCCTGCTTTATTTTTGTTTTCTTAGCATGTATCATTATGTAGAATATAAACGTGTGTGTGTGTGTGTGTGTGTGTGTGTGTGTGTGTATTGCCTGTATCCCCAGCTAGAATGTAAGCTCCTTGAGGGTAGGGATTTTTGCTTGTCATGTTCATTTGTCATAGTCCTGGTGCCTTGAATAGTACCTGGCATACTTAACAATGAAAAAATTGAATGAACAAAAGAAAGGGAGGACTAAAAGGAAGGAAGAAGGCAATAGGAAGGCATTGATTCCAGGGTCCAGAGGTTCTTTTTACTTTTAAAATTTGGGCCAAAATGTTTTCAACATTTATTTTTCATTAGGATACAGGTGATTCAGGGAATACTATACTTCCTCATGAATGGAGAGGACTTCAGTCAAATAGAGCTATCTACTCTTAGATGGAGGGTGAAACTGAGCAGGACCCTGTAGGGCCCTCCTGGGTGCAAATCCTTTTCATGTCTCCCCTTTCCTGTTTGTAGGAAATAGGCTTCATTCAACCTCCTAGACCTTCCTAAGTACCAAAGGGCAGATTCAAACAGTTGCTAATCATGGAAGGGAGGGAATGCACAAACAAAGGAGGAACAATCAAGAAACAATAGTACAACAATTAAAGTAGGGTCCTGGTTCCTCCTCAAGGAATATACATGACAGTATCTTTGAGCTCTTCTGCAGGAACTAAGCACCCCCCCCCCCCCCAGGTTGAGGATGGTAACTTCAGGCTGAGCACAGATTCCTGGAGCACTGCCCTGCTATCTCACCACCCAGAAGAAAGCCAATCAGAAGAAAGCCACACCCCTTGCAGCCCTCACCCCAAATTTTGCCTATGAAAACTTTTCCCCGAAAACCACTGGGGAGTTTGGGTTTTTTGATCACGAGCCTCCCATTCTCCTTGCTTGGGCCTGCAATAAATCTTTCTCTGCTCCAAACTCTGATGTTTTGGTTTGTTTGACCTCACTATGTGTTAGGCACAAGAACTTGCATTCAATAACAGTAGTACTTGTTTCAGTCTGCTTACAGAGGGGCCCATATCTTCTCTCTCCATCTCTTCTCTCTCTCAGTATGGGAGAGGCTTATTCGCCATTGTATCCCCAGAAGCTAACCCATTTGATATTTATTAATTGTTGAAAGGATGAGCAATATAAAGGAATTATAAAACAAGTCGAGAGGATCAGAGACCAAAAGACTAATTCTATTACTAGAAAGTAATGAGACTGGATTTATTGTTTTTGTGTTGCTTGTAAACTACCTCTGAAAGCAATTTAATAAAGGTTTAAAAAGTGTTTGAACTATGATAACAGCATTTTAAATGTTTATCTTGGCCAAATGTAATTACTTTTAAGGAAAATATTCATTTGAATGTAGAAGTTATGGCACATTTGTCACCAAAAAAGTATCATTACATTATTGTATTCAAACCTTAAAATTGTTTCTAAAAAGGAAAAACAGTACTCTAGTGACAGTTGCAATCTACCATTAAATGACAATATGCAGAACTTGTGCCTGAGATGGAAAAGCTTTTTTTCTGTGGATTTGGGATCAAGCTCAGCCCTGGGTGCCTTTAAGTTTGGCCAAACCAAGGCTTTGAGGTTTTTTGACAATGAGAAGCAGGAACATGGTAAGGGATCAAAGGATGAAAATTTCAGTGCAAATCAAGGTTTGTTCATAAGGTCTGCTTTTGTGAAACATCAGGATATGAATGAAAAGGTTGGTACTGAAGAGATGGCAGTTCAACTTCTTAGCCTTTCTGTTTGAAGGCAGCAGAAGAAGCAAGAAATTGTTTGCTACATGGCAATTTGCCTTAGCAAAAAAAATGCAGACACCTCTATGATCATTTCACAAGAAATCATCAAGGGGCCCTAGGTACCCCCTCCCCAAAACACTCCTTAAAAATGCCTGTGAAAATCTCCCCAAGGCAGAACATCTGAATAAACTCTTCTAATGACGGTATTATTTCCAATTCTAATGTTTTTTGTCATAAATATAAAGTGGAAATTATGAAGAGTAAGCTAAGAGATATAAATGTATTACTAAATACAATTTTATATATTATCCTGACTAATCAATTTACATACTCTTTAAAAATCTTTATAATATGCAGGCATAAGGGAGGAAAAAAGTCTTCTTCCCTTTACCCTTCTACTTTTCAGCTGGGGTGCCTGTAACAAAAGACAGATTAACAAGAGAAAAACAAGCAGAAGTTTATTAATAAATATATCTAATATGTACTTGGGAGAAACCCAGAAAAACTGAGTAACTCAAAGAAGTGGCTTAGAATTTGAACTTAAATACCATGTTAGGCCAAAACAAAGGAAGAAGGGTATGGGGGAGGCAAGTTATGGGAAAGTAAGCAGGTGACAATGTAAACAAGAGTAGGGTTTGTTATGCTGATTTAAGTCTGTGCCTTCTTCATTGATAAGAGTTTCTAGAGATTTGTGGTAATCCTTCTCTTCCTGGTACAGAGTGGGAGACATCCTTACAAAGGGAGATTTTCTGTGTAAATGTGAATTTCCCTCACAAAAGAGTAATTTATGCTGTTTTCAGAGCTTCTCCTGTTTCTCAAAATAATCACCTCAAAATAATCCTTATGCCAGAAGGGCATATTCAGGGTAGCACATTCTGGTCTCCTATCAAGGTCCATAATTTTAGTTAATAAAATATAAAATTTGTGATTATTTAAAAAAAAGGGAACAGATCCTTGGTTAGGAAGGCTTCATTGTTTAATTAGGAAGATCAGATTTAATTTAATTTTCATTTACAGCACTTTCTCCAGCATTAAAATTCATTATAAGCCCAGGAGTTCCTGTATTATGTTTTGAAATTAAAAGTAAGAAAAGGAACTGTACCTTGTTTACTTCTCTATCTCTAGCACCTAGCACAGTGGCTGGCATATAGTAGCCACTTAATCAACATTTAATTAAGATTGGTTAGTGCCCTGTAGCTTTAAATGCCATAAGTTAATACTGCGGGAAGAGTTGATGGATCACTGGAAATTGATATACCATAATTTGAAGACTGCCAACATAGTAACAAGGAAGAAGTGTTCTAATTACAGACTTTGTTGTCAGAAACTTTGTTGTTACTGGTTGAAATAAAATAGGAGGTAAAGTTATATGCTTCAGAATCTCAGAAAAGATATCCAGTGAGCTCCTTCTCCTTGCCTTTCAAGTATGGTATAATATGACTCTTGAAACAAATACTGTTGATTGTTCACCCAACATGTGCTCCCTACTTGCCTTACTCTTTCTAATGAAGTTCAGATTTTGTCCAGGTATCAATCCTCTTTGATAAGGCCAACCCCATTTCAGGCCATAGGAGTTGGGTCCTAATTGATCTAAGATAATCTTGATAGGCCTATTTTCCTTGCCAAAGATTGATTGGTAGAAGCAAAAGTATATGAAATAATTCAGGAAAGCCTTCTGGAAAATGTTTCTTTATTCTGCCTCTCAGAACTATTGCCAGTGTCATGCTACACACCTGGGGGGGAAGTCCACAGATAGAGAAGGGCCAAGAACAAGGAACCACGGAGAAGTAGATACAGAGCCTTGACGTACCATACTAGTGTCTGCCCTACCTATGTAAGATTTAAAACATCTTGCTTTTAAAGTCTGTTTGATGCAGGGTTTTCTGTTACTTGCAAACAAAGGCAACCTAACTGTTAACAGCTCCCACATCTCTTGACTGGCATTGGGGTGTCCCTCCTTCTCTGACAGATGGCACTGTTACCATATGCAAGTTTATGTGCCCGATGCACAGTGAGGTCAAACAAACCAAAATGTCAGAGTTTGGACCAGTGAAAGATTTATTGTAGAGCGAAGCAAGGAGAATGGGTGGCTCATGCTCAAAAACTCCGAACTCCCCAGTGATTATTCAGTGAGAAGTTCTTATAGGCAACATTTGGGGTGAGGGCTACAGGGTGTATGACTTTCTTCTGATTGGTTTGTGGTGAGGAGGCAGGGTGGTGCTCCAGGAATCTTGTGCTCAGCCTCAAGTTGCCATCCTCCACCTGGGTGAGGGCCTTAGTTCCTACAGAATAACTCAAAGATATTGTTACGTATATCTCTTGAGGAGGAACCAGGATCCTGCTTTAATTGCTGCACTATTGTTTCTTGACTGCTCTTCCTTTGTTTCTGCATTCCCTCCCTTCCTTGGTTAGCAACTGTTCGAATCTGCCCTTTGGTATTCAGGAAGGTCTAGGAGGCTGAAACCTTTTCCTACGAATAAGAACCAGGGGACATGGAAAGGATTTGTACCCCGGTGGGCCCCACAGTGTTCTGCTTGGTTTCAGCACTAGCACAGCGATGAGGAGGCCATAAACCATGACTTGATGGTTACTCCCCTATGTCTAGGGATGTTTTTTCTAACTTAAGGTTGCAAGTGTAGGGGCAGAAAAAATTTTCCTTCCATTCTAGGTTCTTCAACTGGTCTAATAATCAAGTTGATATAAGAAAGATTAACAGGAGAAAACAAACACAATTTTGTAGCATACCGAAGCCCCTTAAAAATATGAAGACTCAAAAGGCAGCCAGGGGATTGAAGCTTATATAATATCCTGAGCTAAGGACAGTAGTTGGGATCTGGGGATACAAAGGGGAGGAAGGCCACTTACAGCGAGATGAGAGAAGATGTTCAGAAAACAAAGGTTACCCTGTTATGCAGATAAGTTTCTTAGGTAGAAAGTTACGTCTGGTCCAGGTCCCCTTTCCAATGTAAATTTAGACAGTTGAGGGGGAGGTAAAGAGCTTTCCCTGAATCTGCTGGGTTTTAGCTCAAAATAATACTCATGCCAAAGTGGCATATTTTGGGGTGACAAATTCTGATCCCTTTCACAAGGAACAGCAGCAATCTCAATTTTACTCAGTCAGTGTGGCTATTGTAAAGGTAAGTGAGAAAGTGAGGAAGCACTGAAACCATTTCAGTACTCAGATAACCCATCTGCACATTTCATCTTTCATTTGACTGAAAGATCATATTCAGAATACTGTACAACCCTAGTGCACCCAAAGCAACTCTAGTACTAAATAATTCTCAGGATTCAGGTTCTCTCTTCTGCTCCTACTTCTTCCTACTGTGATTCTGCCTATGTCTATTGCTGCCACATCCCCTCAGCTCTCAACTTAATGGCTTTCCACTGCCTTGTAGACTCTGCTTACTGTATTGTTGTCATTTGCCTTTAAGCTTCTGTTCCTATTCTGTTGTCTGTGTCTCTTGATCCTTTCCATGGTCTTTAGAGTTTCAAATCCCCAGGTAAGATAATACCCTCATCTCCAGTATGAACCTGTCTTCATATTTGAGATGGTGCCATTATCCAATACAAAACTAGTGTTCCACAGAGGAATGTGTTCAGAAAATGGCAGCGTTAGCATGATCTGAGGGTGGAGTTTTTGACCCTCTAATGTCGAAAGGTCATCCATCAGATACTTATACAGGCCCAGTTGAACAGTTGGTGGTCTCAATTGGTTTGAACTGGGCAAGACAAGGCCCATGTTCCTGGAAAAACAGCTTAAGCAACTTACTATAGCGAGCCATACATATCATCTATAGGGGGCGGTCAAAGGAGTCTTGTGATATATTGTCTAAGCTATGTGAAGCTTGGAGGGTATGCAATTTGCAAGAACAGTTAAGGCGAACTTGCTTCGTGAAGGCAGGTTATGGAATATTATTTATTAAGCAAGTATGATTTAAGGGATCTAGCTGATGACTGTCCTCGGTTTCAAGTGTGGCCAAGTTTGCAGTGTCATATAATACAAAACATGGAGGTTTTCTCACAGGAAACTACTTCTGGATGTTTCATTCAGAAGATGACTACATGTAGCAAATGCTTTAGACTATCAGAGCATCATGGCATCGTGGCTTAGTTAGTACATTAGGAGATGAGAAAACATGAACCAGAGAAATATGCCCTTCTTTTTGACCTCCCATAGAAGTACACATACTTGAGATGTCATGATTTCTTCTTCTTCTACTAGTTTTTTCTCTTCCATTTTCCAAACATTTTCACTTGGCTAACTAGCCCTCCCCAAGTCTAGCAGTCTCCTTACCCAAATCCTCATCCCTATGTCCTACCATGATTAGCTAACTTATCATGCTTCCCCTTTTCTCTACCCTGATCATGACCATTCTATTCCCTTGGTCAAAACATGGCAAAGGGAGATGTGTGTCCAACCACTGGAACTTTTCTTGGGTGTACTAGTAGGTGGAGGAAGAACTATCATTTATTCAGTAACTACTGTATAGTAGGCATTGTACCCAGTGCTTTATGTGGTGAGAAAATAGCACCATTAGAGGCAGCTATCATGCGTATCCAGTTTGTTGCGAAAAAGTAGCCATAGCAGGCATTTAAAAATTATTTTTGGTGATTATGATGATGAAGTGTTTTTGTTGTTATTTGTGTTTGTAGTGCTAAATTGTATATGGGATTCATTTTCCTTAAGAGTAGTCAAAATATGTTCAGAGTGATACTCTTAATATGACATTGTTTTAGCCCCTTTCCGACTCACTTTGGAACTTTTCATTCCTGTTTTTATAAATGAGGAAGAGAAAAAGAAATCCTTAGCATAGTTATTTTCCTTGTTACTTTCTCTGATTGTTTAGTTTCTGTGTGCATCCTGAATATACCAGGTGCTGAAATGAACATGTACTTTCTAGGGGAGTTATATTTTGAAGTAATTAAAACATCCAATCTTGTAATTTTAAAAAATTGTTTGCAATGCTATGAGGGCTGATTTCCAGACATAGAAATTAGTTGAAGAAAATTTACTTTTAGAAAGTAAGAAAAAAGCTCCAACCCAGGAAGCAGATAGGATTCTCAGGCTGATTTGTAAGACAAAAAAGGGGTGGGTGATAGAGATAAGACCACTTGTAAGTAAAACAATATCTGTCTCAAGGTTATTCTTAAATAACCACACAATTCATTTACAGGTTTATTTCTATCTATCTATTATGGTGCCTGTCACTAAGACATAGATATAAACCTGGAATTGCATTATTGAAGTTGCTTTCTCAATTACCTTTCTAAGATAATTACCTTTGTAATAGGGAGTTTTAAAAATCAATAGTGTTCTTTGCAATATCTTGGTAACAGTTAATTAATATTACAACTCATTTTAACCAACAGTTGTTCTGCTTAGTAAAAAGATCTGTACTTTGAATGTCCCCAACCAGTGAGAAAAGCAACTGGGTAAAGTATATTTTTTGAAGGATGTAATTTAAAATAACTGCCTATTTCTGGTAGAGTTGAAAGCAGACTCCACAAACATTAAAGACTCCAACTGATGGGAACAATGAATGAAGCTGTCATTAGTTATTTTAATATCAGAGGCTCTGTAAATATTCTAACATGTCTTTGGTTTGTGTCGAGGCTTGATTGATTTTAGCTTGTTCAACCATCATATTCTTGTGGTACCAAGAATCCTATCAAGTATTACTTGATAGAATTGCAAGTAATGTAATATACCAATACTAGTGATATAGCTATTTCAACTCTTCTGATTCTGATCAATACGTGTTAATGATTATCTTCTAATGAATGGTCAAAAAAATCTGGCTGTCTATAATTGGTCTCAAGTTTTTCACCCTTAGAATAGGGATAGACACTGAAGGTCTTAGTTGGATTGATATGTGGAATAACCAATACAAGTGAATTACTAAGAGGTTTGCAAATACAAAAGTTCTGTAATAGATATTAATGATAATTTTAGATAGACACTTGTAATTGTAACTTTGGGTAAATACTTCAAGGGTTGATCCTCCTTTACATTAGAGTTTGCTCAAATCTTTTCAAAACAGCTCCTTGTTCATTGACATTTTTTAATTCTATTTGACAGAAAGAGTCAAAACCTTTCCTTCAACAGAATGTTCAGTAACCTTCACCAAATAACCATTAATTAAGCAATTAAAATAAATTTGAAGAAAAAAGAACTTTGAAAGAATAGAATTAACTCAAAAGATAGTTTAAAAATAGTTTTCTAGCACTTCAGTCATTATTGACCAAAAACTTCCTAGGGGATATTAACAATAAATTTGATAGTTGCCAAGGAAACCTTAATCTTTCCTGAGAATGTCTGCCCTTCTGCATTGTGCCTGATTGTCAGAATAACTTCAGCAACTGATTATAACTAAGCCATTTTCAACATCAAGCTTTTTCTTGTCAATCCCTTTTCAAAGAATGAGCTTAAGTATTCAGGATATCTTGCTCTGTATCTGTATTTCTGTTACTGAGGATTTGTGCTTCAAATATGAAGATTCTTTATTAACAATTTCCCCAGTCTTTGCTCTCATGTGAAACAAATCAATCCTAATTTAGAGACAAGGGAACTGAAGTACTTAAATGTTTTTATTGTGTGAGAATGATTCTGTCATAATGCTTACTGGCTTCCTTTGTTCAGAACATGTCTTAGTCCAGTCGGACTGCGATAACAAAATGCCACAGACTGGGTGACTGATAAACAACCAACATTTATTTCTCACAGTTTTGGAGGCTGGAAGTCTGAGATCAGGGTGCCAGCATGGTCGGGTGAAGACGTCTCATTGTGTCCCCACATAGCAGAAGGGGCGAGGGAACTCTCTCGGGCCTGTTTTTATAAGGGTATGAATCTCATTCATGAGGGCTCCACCCTCATGACCTAATCACCCTCAAAGGTCCCTATCTACTAACACCATCACTGTGGGTATCAGGATTTCAACATAAGGAATTTTGGAGGAACACAAACATTCACACAACAAAGCACAACAACTAATCAAATATCTAGCAGTGCTTAAAAGTAGTCTGTTTTTTTTCTAAGTAGCACTACTTAAAAAAGTTTGTTTTCATGTGTGTCGATTAACCAGAACCACGAAACTCTGAGGTAGTGGAAAAAGCACCAGCCAGGGAGTCAGGGGATCTGGTTATACCACCTAACAGGTATATGACCTTGACTAAGCTAATTGATCTCTGTATTTCTTCATGTATTAAATGGCAGTGATACTATCCATCTCATAGGGATGTTGAGAGAATTAAATGACATAGTATATGCAGAACACCTGACATGGTTAACATACTCAGCATCTAAAATCTAATAATTATTATTATTGCTTAAGGAGTATATATCATATGAGCACATACTCTATTCTGAATACTGACTTGAGGGTTATGATCTGTAGAAATCTATTATGGTGTTAGGAGAGACACATACCTGATATTGGTACTATACTGGAGATTCCAAGTTATACGGTCATCATAGGCATAATATTGTACTGCATAGGTAGGGTAGGAAGGGAACTACTATTTATGGATTAGTGTGCCAGATACTATGCTAAATATTTTGCATTCTGTTGTCTCATTAAGTCCTCACAACCTAATGAGATAGGTGTTATTATTTCCACATATGTAACATTAGTAGGCTTTAAAATAAAAAAAGGAAGGGAGCACAAATGCAATCTTTGGGGAAAACTGGCAGAATTACTTTTTGCTGTAATAGAACAAGTTATATCCATGAAAATTCTGCTAATCACCTGTGCAAGTCTGCACATGAGATTGATACCAATGGAAAAGAAAGGTAATGAAGGGTGATATAGTAAGTAGATTCTTTCTTTGTAGATTTGAGAAGATTTGAAATGGAATGAAAGCCGCAACATTCTAGGTTGAAAATTGAGTGTTTCTATTTTTTTATGTTGTTAAGACAGATAATTATTTGTGTATGTGAAAACTGAAGCAAAATCAAATTTAATAAACAAAAAACACCCACACTAAACATATGTCCCTAGGTTATCTAGGTCCCTGGTTTTTATTTTCTGTCTTCTTTGTGGTTGAGCCTGCAATAAAGGAGGACACCTGTGTACATTTATAGGCATTCATGTAAATGTAAAAATTCTGTTAAAGTGTGACAAACATTATGTAAAGAACCAACAAAATGGGCACTTTCTCCAACTTCTATCATGTCATGTTTTGCATAGATTTAGTGTTTTTCCCATGGAGTCTATGAGTGAGTCTAAGATACTTTTATTATTGTGCTAAAATATATATAGCATAAAATTTATCCTTTTAATAATTTAAACTGTAAAATTCAGTGGCATTAAATACATTCATATTTTTGTGCAACCATTACCACTATCAATAACTTACATTAAACAATAACTCCCCGTACCTGTTTCCTTCCAGCCCCTGATAACCACTATTCTACTTTCTATCCCTATGAATTTTATATTTTAGGTACCTCATATAAGTGGAATCATACAATATTTGTTCTTTTGTGTCTGGTTTTTTTCACTTAGCATGATGTTTTCAAGGTTCATCCAGGTTTTAGCATGTATTAGAATTTCATTCCTTTCTAAGGCTGAATAATATTACAGTTTATGTATGCACCACATTTTGTTTATCCATTCACCCATCAATGAATGTTTTCACTTTTGGCTATTTGTGAACAATACTGTTATGAATATTATTGTACAGATATCTGTTTGAGTCCCTGATTTCGATTGTTTTGGATGTATACCCAGAAGTAGAATTGTTGGATCATATGGTCATTCTACGTTTACGTTTTTGAGGAGCTGCTATATTATTTTTATGGCGCATCATTTTACATTCCCACTAGCAACCCACAAGGGTTCCAATTTCTCCACATCCTAACACTTGTTATTTTCTGTTTTTTTTTTTTTTTTTTATATATAATAGCCATGCTAATAGGTGTGTAGTGGTATCTCACTGTGGTTTTGATTTGCATTTTCCTAATGATTAGCAATGTTGAACATCTCAACTTTCAGTGCTTACTGACCATTTGTATATCTGCTTTGGAGAAATGTCTATTCAAGTCTTCTGCCTATTTTTGAATTGAGTTGTTTATTTTTTTGTTGTTGAGTTGTAGGAGTTCTTTATAAATTCTGGATATTAATCCCTTATCAGATATATGATTTGCAAGTGTTTTCTCCCATTCTGTAGGTTGCCTTTTCACTCTCTTCTTAGTATCCATTGATTTATAAAAGTTTTTAATATTGATGTACACCATTGATCTATTTTTTCTTTTGTTGCCTATATTTATGGTGTCATATCCAAGAAATCATTGCTAAATCCAATGTCATGAAGCTTTTCCCCTGTTTTCTCCTAAGAGTTTTATAGTATTAATGCTTGCATTTAGGTATATTACACTGAATGATTTTGGGGTGTTGAAATGTCCTTGCATTCCAGGAATAAATTCTACTTGTTCATGGTGTACAACCTTTTTAATATGCTGCTGAATTTAGTTTGCTAGTATTCAGTTGAGGACTTGTGCATTGATACTATAAGGGATATTGGTCTGTGATTTTCTTTTCTTGTACTGTCTATGTCTGGCTTTAGTGTCAGGATGATGCTAGACTCATGGAATGAGTCAGGAAGTGTTCCTTCCTCTTCAGTATTTTGGAAGGTTTTGAGGAAGGTTGATGTCAATTCTATTTCAAGTGTTTGGTTGAATTCACCAGTTAAGCCATCTGGTCCAGGGCTTTTCTCTGTTGGGAAGTTTTTGATTACTGATTCAATCTCCTTACTATTTATATGTCTATTCAGATATTCTGTTGTTTTATGATTCAATCTTAGTAGGTTGTATATTTTTAGGAATTTCTCTATTTTACCTAAGTTATCCAATTTGTTGGCATACAATTGTCCATAATAATCTTTTATAATCCTTTTTATTTATGTAAAATAGGTAGAATGCTACTTTCATTTTTAAAAATTTATTTTATTGAAGTATAGTTGATTTACAATGTTGTGTTAATTTCTGCTGTACATCAGTGATTCAGTTATACATATACATATATTGTTTTTCATATTCTTTTCCATTATGGTTTATCACAGGATATTGAATATAGTTCCCTGTGTTATACAGTAGGACCTCGTTGTTTACCCACTTTCATTTTTTGATTTTGGTAATTTGAGTCTTCTTTCTTTTTTTTCTCAAATTAGGTGAAGATTTGTATACTCTATCAATCTTTTCAAAGAATGTTTGATTTCCTTGCTTTTCTCTGTCGTTTCCCTATTCTCTGTTTTATTTATCCCCCCTCTAATCTTCATCATTTCCTTCCTTCTTCTAGCTTTGGGTTTAGTTTGTTCTTTTTATAGTTCCTTAAGATGTAAAGTTAGGTTGTTGATTTGATATCTTTCTTCTTTTTAAATATAAACACATATAGCTATAAATTTCCCTCTTAGCACTGTTTTCTCTGCATCTTGTACGTTTTGGTATATTGTTTTTTCACTTTCATTTGTCTTAAGGTATTTTCTAATATCCCATGTGATTTCTTTGGTCCACTGGTTGTTTAAGAGTGTGTTGTTTCTACATATTTGTGTATTTCCTCATTTTCCTTTTATTGATTGCTAGTTTCATTCCAGTGTGATTGGAAAAGATATTTTGTATATTTTCAATTTTTGAAAATGTATTTAAAGTTATTTTGTGACCTAATGTATGGTTTATCCTGGAGAATGTTGCCTGTGCACTTGAGAAAAATATGTATTCTGGTGTTGGGAGGAGTATTCTGTATGCGTCTTTTAGGCCCAATTGGTTTAAAATGTGTTCAAGTCCTCTGTTTCCTTGTTGATCTTTTGTCTGTTTTTTCTCTCCAATTATTGAAAGTGAATTATTGAAGTCTCCAATAATTATTGTATATCTATCTCTTTTTCCCTTTAATTCTGTCAATGTTTGCCTCATATATTTTGGAGGTCTGATGTTTGATGTGTAAATGGTTTTAATTGCCATATCCTTTTGGTGAATTAACCCTTTTACCAACATACAATGTACTTTTTTGTCTCTAACAGTTTTTTATTTTACCCCTATTTCATCTGGTATTAGTATAGCTACCCCAGCCCTCCTTGGTTACTATTGGCATTGAGTATATTTCTGCATTCTTCACTTTCAAGCTATTTCAGTCCTTAGGTCTAAAGTTAGTCTCTTGTAGACAGCATTAGTTAAATCATGTTTTTTAAACCATGCTGCTAATCTATGCCTTTTGGTTGGGCAGTTTAATCCATTTAAAGTAATTACTGATGGGGAAGGACTTACATTTACCATTTTGTTATTTGTTTTCTATATGTCATATAGCTTTTTTTGTCCCTTGTTTCCTCCTTCCTATAAAGTTTTATTAGTCATTTTTTTGGTTGTTTTTTTGATGTTTCCATGGGAAAACAATGGATTGGAGTTTCCTAGTGTGCCATTTTGCTGATGTCACTCTGGATTTAGATATTTCAAACTGGAAGAACATGACTCATATACAAGATGATAAACATATCTTGAGTTTTATCCCAAGGGTCAGAACAACTAAATATATAAAGAGTCAGGAAAGGCAAGGAAGGGATTCCTAACCTATATCGATCTTTAGGGACATCATGGATAGATTTTAAGGCTTCTATGAACCACCCTGAAATTGTAAACCCAGTTTTGTGTTTATTTCTGATTGGTTTGGGCAGTAGGGAAATGTTCATAGATTTTATTAGATTCTTAAAGGGAATATACTTAATTTTTCCTGATTATAAATGTAATATATACTTCTCAAATGATCTATGGTCTACAAGGTACCAGAGAAGCTCTATTAAACCATAAAGGATCAGATCATTATGTTACATGTATTAATAGTTAGTGAACCTGGTGATTAAACCTACTGCAGAGCATACATAAAAAGGGAAATCTTCCAGGTTCACTTTAACAAATTAATATAACCTTGAAATCTAAGTTGAAAAAAATTTCAAAAAAAAAAAAAAAAGGGAAACTACAGACTAACATGTAAAGATTCGTGCAAACAACATAGAAACTTCTGTGTTTCTCCTGTTAAGCCAGATTTCCACCCTCTCAGAGACTAATCAGTTCCCCTATCTCCATCTGTATTTATTACTATATCTCCAGCTTTATCCTTATCCATTATCATCTCCCTCCTTTTCACCTACTAACCATTAGAGCTTCTTACATCTCTCAAGGCTAAGTTTATCTAGTTTATGCTAATTTTCAAAGGCTGTGCCTTTATTCACCCTCTTTATGATAAATGCATAGTCTACATGGTTTATTTTTCCAATCGTGCATTGCTTTATATACGACGCTATCAAATACAGTTTTCTTAGTTACCTTAAAAACTGACTGAGTGTGTTTATCAATTTACGTTCTGTAATAGAGTAGGGTCATCCTGAGATAATTCTCTGCAGAGTAGTTCTTAGGCTGGTTCCATAAACTCTGTGAACTTATATACAGAATTCTTTGTCTGTGGTGTGTGTGTATTTGTGTGTTCATGAACACACACACATTCACATGTTTTCTTGGATAAAGTATGTAGCTTTCCTTAGATTTTACGTTTCCAAAGAGTGAAGAAATAGTTTAGATGAATTGTCAGATTCTCCAAAGGCTTAAACCCTCCACCCCCAGTTAAGAACCATCTGTTAATTTAGATTAATTCACAAAAAAACTAGTAATTTATGAAGGTTTTGGAGAAAATTTACAGGACTGCTGCCATAGTTTCCACAAATTGTCTCTGAATGCCTTGACACAGATAGAATCTTGGATGGAATGTACATAAAATTGTCCCAGAATTTCTTCTGTTTTTCACTCTCTTAGTTAATTAATTTACTTCCCTACTATGGAGATTTTCACAGTAATTTTAGTAGAATTTTCTATATGAAACAGATACTTATTTTAGAGGGATTCAGTTGAGTAAAATGTAACCTTGTGGTTCTAGGCACTATGTGTAACACAAAAGAAATTTTAAAATACCCTCAGCCTTTCAGAGTAACTAGTTATTGATTCAAATACTACAAAACATGGTGTGCTGACTCACTCTTTGTCTAAATATGACTTACTCTAGCAGATATTTTTTTTTTTTGGTGGCATTTTATTTTATTTATTTATTTAGTTAGTTAGTTATATAGCAGGTTCTTATTAGTCATCAATTTTATACATATCAGTGTATACATGTCAATCCCAATAGCCCAATTCACCACCCCACCACCCCAACCACCACCACCACCCCCCCCGCCGCTTTCCTCCCTTGGTGTCCATAAGTTTGTTCTCTACATCTGTATCTCAATTTCTGCCCTGCAAACCGGTTCATCTGTACCATTTTTCTAGGTTCCACATACATGCGTTAATATATCATATTTGTTTTCCTCTTTCTGACATACTTGACTCTGTATGACAGTCTCTAGATCCATCCACGTCTCAAAAAATGACCCAGTTTCATTCCTTTTTTTGTCTGAGTAATATGCCATTGTACATATGTACCACATTTTTTTTATCCTTTAGTCTGTCGATGGGCATTTAAGTTGCTTCCATGACCTGGCTATTGTAAATAGTGCTGCAATGAACATTGGGGTGCATGTGTGTTTTTGAATTGTGGTTTTTCTCTGAATATATGCCCAGTAGTGGGATTGCTGGGTCATATGGTAATTATATTTTCAGTTTTTTAAGGAACCTCCATACTGTTCTCCATAATGGCTGTATCAGTTTACATTCCCACCAACAGTGCAAGAGGGTTCCCTTTTCTCCACACCCTCTCCAGCATTTGTTGTTTGTAGATTTTCTGATAATGCCCATTCTAAATGGTGTGAGGTGATACCTCATTGTAGTTTTGATTTTCATTTCTCTAATAATGAGTGACATTGAGCAGTTTTTCATGTGCTTCTTGGCCATCTGTATGTCGTCTATGGAGAAATAACTATTTAGGTCTTCTGCCCATTTTTGGATTGGATTGTTTGTTTTTTTAATATCAAGCTGTATGAGCTGTTTATATATTTTGGAGATTAATCCTTTGTCCATTGATTCGTTTGCAAATATTTTCCCCCATCCTGAGGGTTGTCTTTTAGTCGTGTTTATGGTTTCCTTTGCTGTGCAAAAGCTTTTAAGATTCATTAGGTCCCATATGTTTATTTTTGTTTTTATTTTCATTACTCTAGGAGGTGGATCAAAAAGCATCTTGCTGTGATTTATGTCAAAGAGTGTTCTTCCTATGTTTTTCTCAAAGAGTTTTATAGTGTCCAGTCTTACATTTAGGTCTCTAATCCATTTTGAGTTTATTTTTGTGTATGGCGTTTCATTCTTTTACATGTAGCTGTCCAGTTTTCCCAGCACCACTTATTGAAGAGACTGTCTTTTCTCCATTGTATATCCTTGCCTCCTTTGTCATAGATTAGTTGACCATAGGTGTGTGGGTTTACCTCTGGGCTTTCTATCTTGTTCCATTGATCTATGTATCTGATTTTGTGCCAGTACCATATAGTCTTGATTACTGTAGCTTTGTAGTATAGTCTGAAGTCAGGGAATCTGATTCCTCCAGCTCCGTTTTTTTCCCTCAAGACTTCTTTGGCTATTTGGGGTCTTTTGTGTCTCCATACAAATTTTAAGATTTTTTGTTCTAGTTCCTTAAAAAATGCCATTGGTAATTTGATAGGGATTGCATTCAATCTGTAGATCGCTTTGGGTAGTATAGTCATTCTCACAATATTGATTCTTCCAATCCAAGAACATGGTATATCTCTCCATCTGTTGGTATCATCTTTAATTTCTTTCATCGCTGCCTTATAGTTTTCTGCATACAGGTCTTTTGTCTCCCTAGACAGGTTGATTCCTAGGTATTTTATTCCTTTTGTTGCAATGGTAAATGGGAGTGTTTCATTAATTTCTCTTTCAGATTTTTCATCATTAGTGTATAGGAATGCAAGAGATTTCTGTGCATTAATTTTGTATCCTGCTACTTTACCAAATTCATTGATTAGCTCTAGTAGTTTTCTGGTGGTATCTTTAGGATTCTCTATGATAGTATCATGTCATCTGCAAACAGTGACAGTTTTACTTCTTCTTTTCCAATTTGTATTCCTTTTATTTCTTTTTCTTCTCTGATTGCCAAGGCTAGGAATTCCAAAACTAGGTTGAATAATAGCAGTGAGAGTAGATGTCCTTGTCTCGTTCCTGACCTTAGAGGAAATGCTTTCAGTTTTTCACCATTGAGAATGATGTTTGCTGTGGGTTTGTCATATATGGCCTTTATTATGTTGAGGTAGGTTCCCTCTATGCCCACTTCCTGGAGAGTTTTTATCATAAGTGGGTGTTGAATTTTGTCAAAGATTTTTCTGCATCTATTGAGATGATCATATGGTTTTTATTCTTCAATTTGTTAATGTGGTGTATCACATTGTTTGATTTGCGTATATTGAAGAATCCTTACATTCCTGGGATAAATCCCCCCTGATCATGGTGTATGATCATTTTAATGTGTCCTTGGATTCTGTTTGCTAGTATTTTGTTGAGGATTTTTGCATCTATATTCATCAGTGATATTGGTCTGTAATTTTCTTTTCTTGTAGTATGTTTGTCTGGTTTTGGTATCAGGGTGATGGTGGCCTCATAGAATGAGTTTGGGAGTGTTCCTTCCTCCACAAGTTTTTGGAAGAGTTTGAGGATGGGTGTTAGCTCTTCTCTAAATGTTTGACAGAATTCACCTGTGAAGCCATCTGGTCCTGGACTTTTGTTTGTTGAAAAGTTTTTAATCACAGTTTCAATTTCATTACTTGTGATTGGTCTGTTTATATTTTCTATTTCTTCCTGGTTCAGTCTTGGAAGGTTATAACTTTCAAAGAATTTGTCCATTTCTTCCAGGTTGTCCATTTTATTGGCATAGAGTTGCTTGTAGTAGTCTCTTAGGATGCTTTGTATTTCACTCTAGCAGATTTTCTTGTAGAAAAGACGAAGGAATGATCATTGCGGGAAGTTACGTTAATTATTTTTTTCACTCAGACTAGATAAGATTTAATTTTTGAGTAAGTAGAAGCTTCTCTTTTTAAATGTAGATACTTTCCCTTTCTCCAAGGCTAAATGTGTTAGTTATTGACACCTTAAAAGTGGTAAGGGGCCTAAAGGAGGGATCATTCTGGAGAAGGAGGTGTGGTTGAGTCTTTCAGTGTCACTGTGAATTAGGTTGCTGCCCATCTCTATGTGGATGACTACATTGATAAAGAAGCCTACCTTTCAAACTCCTGAGGTATCTGGGTCTCGGTCTTGAGTTTCCTTATCTGAATGTGACAGAATCAATAAATCTGGTGAGGCTAGTTAGACAGGGCCAGGATAAGCAAGTAGCTTAAATTGGCATCCATAGGTGCCTGGTGTCATAAAAAAAATTACACTAGAGGATCACGATGAGCTGTGGCAGGGATAAGGGAGGATGGTGGCATTGGCTGCTTCTTCTAGACACTAGGGAATGTAGGTGGACCTGGATCCAAAGCAGGGTCTCCATATCAACCAAGCCCAGAGGAAACTGCCCAGCTGGAAGACAGAGCGGAGCACAGAAGGCCGGCCACCCTGTGCCCTTGGATTGGAGATTTAACTCATTTACATGTAAGGGTTTGGTGTTCAGGCCGGGTGTCAGGCCTGATCCTCTGAGGTGGGAGAGCCAAGTTCAGGACACTGGACCACCAGAGACATCGTGGCCCCACGTAATATCAATCAGCAAGAGCTCTCTCAGATGTCTCCATCTCAACGCTAAGACTCAGTTAAACTCAACGATGAGCAAGGTCCAGTGCTGGACACCCCATGCCAAACAACTAGCAAGACAGGAACACAACCCAACCCATTAGCAGAGCGGCAGCCAAAAATTATAAGTTCACATATACCCCAAAACACACCACCAGACATGGTCCTGCCCACCGGATAGACAAAATACAGCTTCATCTGCCAGAACACAGGCACCAGTCCTCTCCAGCAGGAAGCCTACACAGCCCACAGAACCAACCTTACCCACTGGGGGCAGACACCAGAAACAATGGGACTACAAACCTGTAACCTGTGAAAAGGAGACCCCAAACACAGTAAGTTAAGCCAAATGAGAAGACAGAGAAATATGCAGCAGATGAAGGAGCAAGGTAAAAACCCACCGTACCAAACAAATGAAGAGGAAATGGGCAGTCTACCTGAAAAAGAATTCAGAGTAATGATAGTGAAGATGATCCAAAATCTTGGTAATAGAATGGAGAAAAAAAAAATTAACAAGACCTAGAAGAACTAAAGATGAAACAAACAATGATGAACAACCCAATAAATGAAATTAAAAATTCTCTAGAAGTAAACAATAGCAGAACAACTGAGGGAGAACAATGGATACGTGACCTGGAAGATAAAATAGTGGAAATAACTACTGCAGAGGAGAATAAAAGAAAAAGAATGAAAAGAATTGAGGACAGTCTCAGAGACTTCTGGGACAATGTTAAACACATCAACATTCGAATTATAGGGGTCCCAGAAGAAGAAGAGTAAAAGAAAGGGACTGAGAAAGTATTTGAAGAGCTTATAGTTGAAAACTTCCCTAATTTGGGGAAGGAAATAGTCAATGAAGTCCAGGAAGCACAGAGAGCCCCATACAGGATAAATCCATAGAGAAACACGCCAAGACACATATAAATGAAACTATCAGAAATTAAATACATAGAAAAAATATTAAAAGCAGCAAGGGAAAAACAACAAGTAACACATAAGGGAATCCCCATAAGGTTAACAGCTGATCTTTCAGCAGAATCTCGGCAAGCCAGAAGGGAGTGGCAGGACACATTTAAAGTGATGAAAGGGAAGAACCTACAACCAAGATTACTCTACCCAGCAAAGATCTCATTCTGATTCAATGGCAAAATTAAAACCTTTACAGACAAGCAAAAGCTAAGAGAATTCAGCACCATCAAATCAGCTTTACAACAAATGCTAAAGGAACTTCTCTAGGCAGGAAGCACAAGAGAAGGAAAAGACCTACAATAACAAACCCAAAACAATTAAGAAAATGGGAATAGGAACATACATACCAATAATTACCTTAAATGTAAAGGGAATAAATGCTCCAACCAAAAGACACAGACTGGCTGAATGGATACAAAAATAAGACCTGTATATATGCTGTCTACATGAGACCTACTTCACACCTAGGGACACATACAGACTGAAAGTGAGGGGATTGAAAACAATACTCAATTTAAATGGAAATCAAAAAGAGCTGGAGTAGCAATTCTCATACAGACAAAATAGACTTTAAAATAAAGACTATTACAGGAGACAAAGAAGGACACTACATGATGATCAAGGGATCTATCCAAGAAGAAGATATAACAATTGTATATATTTATACACCCAATATAGGGGCACCTCTATACATAAGGCAAATGCTAGCAGCCATAAAAGGGGAAATCGACAGTAACACAATCAGGTATGGGACTTTAGCATCCCACTTTCACCAATGGACAGATCATCCAAAATGAAAATAAATAAGGAAGCACAAGCTTTAAATGACACATTAAACAAGATGGACTTAATAGATATTTATAGGACATTCTATCCTAAAACATCAGAATACACTTTCTTCTCAAGTGCTCATGGAACATTCTCCAGGATACATCATATCTTGGGTCACAAATCAAGCCTTGGTAAATTTAAGAAAATTGAAATCATATCAAGTGTCTTTTCCGATGACAGTGCTATGAGACTAGATGTCAATTACAGGAAAAAAACTGTAAAAAATACAAACACATGGAGGCTAAACAATACACTACTAAATAACCAAGAGACCACAAAAGAAATCAAAGAGGAAATCAAAAAATACCTAGAAACAAATGACAGTGAAAACACGACGGCCCAAAACTGATGGGTTGCAGCAAAAGCATTTCTAAGAGGGAAGTTTACAGCAATACAATCCTATCTCAAGGAACAAGAAAAATCTCAAATAAACAACCTAACTTTACACCTAAATCAACTAGAAAAAGAAGAAAAAGACCCCAAAGTTAGCAGAAGGAGAGAAATCATAAAGATCAGATCAGAAATAAATGAAAAAGAAATGAAGGATACAATAGCAAAGATGAATGAAACTAAAAGCTGGTTCTTTGAGAAGATAAACAAAATTGGTAAACCATTTGCCAGACTCATCAAGAAAAAAAGGGAGAAGACTCAAATCAACAGAATTAGAAATGAAAAAGGAGAAGTAACAACTGACACTGCAGAAATACAAAAGATCACGAGATTACTACAAGCAACCTTATGCCAATAAAATGGACAATGTGGAAGGAGTGGACAAATTCTTAGATAATCACAACCTTCCGAGACTGAACCAGGAAAAAATAGAAAATATAAACAGACCAATCATAAGCACTGAAATTGAAACTGTGATTAAAATTCTTCCAACAAACAAAAGCCCAGGACCAGATGGCTTCACAAGTGAATTCTATCAAACAATTAGAGAAGAGCTAGCACGTATCCTTTTCAAACTCTTCCAAAATATAGCAGAGGGAGGAGCACTCCCAAACTCATTCTACAAGGCCACCATCACCCTGAAACCAAAACTAGAAAAAGATGTCACAAAAAAAGAATACTACAGGCCAATAACCCTGATGAACATAGATGCAAAATTCCTCAACAAAATACTAGCAAACAGAATCCAACAGCACATTACAAGGATCATACAGTGGGGTTTATCACAGGAATGCAAGGTTTCCTTAATATATGCAAATCAATCCATGTGATACACCATATTAACAAACTGAAGGATAAAAACCATTAAATCATCTCAGTAGATGCAGAAAAAGCTTTTGACAAAATGCAACACCGATTTATGATAAAAACCCTTCAGAAAGTAGGCATAGAGGGAACTTACCTCAACATAATAAAGGCCATACATGACAAACCCACAGCCAACTTCGTTCTCAATGGTACAAAACTGAAACCATTTCCTCTAAGATCAGGAGTAAGACAAAGTTGCCTACTCTCACCACTATTATTCAACATAGTTTTAGAAGTTTTAGCCACAGCAATCAGAGAAGAAAAAAGAATCCAAATCAGAAAAGAAAAAGTAAAGCTGTCACTGTTTGCAGATGACATGATACTATACATAGAGAATCCTACAGATGCTACCAGAAAACTACTAGAGCTAATCAATGAATTTGGTAAAGTAGCAGGATACAAAATTAATGCACAGAAATCTCTTTCATTACTATACACTAATGATGAAATATTTGAAAGGGAAATTAAGGAAACACTCCCATTTACCACTGTAGCAAAAAGAATGAAATATCTAGGAGTAAACCTACCTAAGGAGACAAAAAACCTGTATGCATAAATGTATAAGACACTGATGAAAGAAATTAAAGACAATACAAACAGATGGAGAGATATACCATGTTTTTGGATTGGAAGAATCAATATTGTGAAAATGAGTATACTACCCAGAGCAATCTGTAGATTCAGTGTAATCTCTATGAAACTACCAATGGCATTTTTCACAGAACTAGAACAAAAAATTTCACAATTTGTATGGAAACACAAAAGACCCTGAATAGCCAAAGCAATTTTGAGAAAGAAAAACCGAGCTGGAGGAATCAGGCTCCTGGACTTCAGACTATACTACAAACCTACAGTAAGTAAGACAGTATGGTACTAGCACAAAAACAGAAATATAGATCAATGGAACAGGATAGAAAGCCCAGAGATAAACCCACGCACAATTGGTCACCTTATGTTTGATAAAGGAGGCAAGAATATAACAATGGAGAAAAGACAGCCTCTTCAATTACTGGTGCTGGGTAAACTGGACAGCTACATGTAAAAGAAATAAATTAGAACACTCCCTAACACTATACACAAAAAATAAACTCAAAATCGATTGAAGACCTAAATGTAAGGCCAGACACTATAAAACTCTTCGAGGAAAACATAGAACACTCTATGACATAAATCACAGCAAAATCCTTTTTGACCCACCTCCTAGAGAAATAGAAATAAAAATAAACAAATGGATCCTGATGAAACTTAAAGCCTTGCATAGCAAAGGAAACCATAAACAAGACAAAAACTCAACCCAGAGAATAGGAGAAAATATTTGCAAACGAAGCAACTGATAATGGGTTAATATCCATTATATACAAGCAGTTTATGCAGCTCAATACCAAAAAAACAAACAACCCAATCCAAAAATGGATGGAAGACCTAAATAGATATTTCTCCAGATAAGATATACAGATAGCCAACAAATACATGAAAGGATTCTGAACATCAGTAATCATTAGGGAAATGCAAATCAAAACTACAATGAGGTATCACCTCATACCAGTCAGGATGGTCATCATCCAAAAATCTGCAAACAGTAAATGCTGGAGAGGATGTGGAGAATAGGGAACCCTATAGGGAATGTAAATTGATATATCCACTATGGAGATCAGTATGGAGGTTCCTTAAAAAAGTAAAAATAGAACTTCCATAGGATGCAGCGATCCCACTACTGGGCATATACCTGGAGAAAACCATAATTCAAAGAGAGTCATGTACCACAATGTTCATTGCAGCACTATTTACAATAGCCAGGACATGGAAGCAACTTAAGTGTCCATCAACAGATGAATGGATGAAGAAGATGGGGCACATACATACAATGGAAGATTACTCAGCCAAAAAGAGAAACAAAATTGAGTTATTTGTAGTGAGGTGGATGGACCTAGTGTCTGTCATACAGAGTGAAGTACGTCAGAAAGAGAGAAACAAATACCATATGCTAACACATATATATGGAATCAAACAAAAACAAAAACAAAAACAAAAAGTGGTCCTGAAGTATCTAGGGGCAGGACAGCAATAACGACCCAGATGTAGAGAATGGAGCTGAGGACACAGGTAGGGGTAAGGGTAAGCTGTGATGAAGTGAGAGAGTGGCACTGACATTTATACACTACCAGATATAAAGTCAATTGATCGTGGGAAGCAGCCACATAGCACAGGGAGATCAGCTCCGTGCTTTGTGACTACCTAGGGGGGTGGCATAGGGAGGGTGGGAGGGAGATGCAAGAGGGAGAGGATATGGGGATATATGTATACGTAGAGCTGATTCACTTTCTTATACAGCAGAAACTAACACAACATTGTAAAGCAATTATACTCCAATAAAAATATTAAAAAAAAACAAATAACAATGTAATGCGTAAACTTTGATTGGGCCCTGGACTCAATAAATAACCAGCTCTGTAAGATATATATAAAAAAAAAATTAGGCTATGGAGAAGATCAAGGGAAGGACATGAGGTTGTATGAAATGATATGAGGTTATATGTTATCACTTGATCAAATCAAATCAGCATCATTTGTGTGTGAGTGTGCACGCACATGTGTGTGACAATGGGAATATTCAGCACAGATGAGAACTTCTGATTTAAAATAATTTCCTACCATGTATTTTCTGAAAATCCTGATGAGTGTTGATGTGGCTCAATATGGTCAAAGAAAGCTCACACTATATTGAATTTGAACCTTAGGTTGTGATATGATTGAATCTCCCCAAGCAAACCAACCTCAGTGATAATGGCTTGAGTGAACTAATATGGATGTGTCATGAATTATTTGTGTCTTCTTTTGCTTAATGACTGACCTGTGTATTAGAAGTTCAGCTGCCTCAAAACACAAAAGATCACTTTATATGGATTAGAGGGGCAGAGGTTGATAGAAGAATTTATTTGCCCTTCTTAACTCTTGAGAATGAAAAAGGGCAGGGATTCTCCCCATTACAGATCCAGTTCTTCAAAATTCAAAAGCAAGAACGAAGGTACTTATGGACAAAATCAAGTATCAAAAGTATAGATTTATCTATGCTAGTTTCCTCTCAAACTTAAAAATAAGTTTTTATAGGGACGGAAGAGTATTAAGCCCTGTTGGTTGAAATACAACTGCTTTTATGAACTAGAAAACATTTTTCTTTCAAAATTAATTTTAAACTCAAAAATAGTTGGTCTAAGGAAAGGGTTAGTGGGAGGAGAACAAACAGAAATGCTTTTCAGACTTCAAATTGAAGAAAGGGTAGACTAAACCACTTTGAACCTAAAATAGGAGTTTACTCTGTGAGTTGATCAACGTAACTACCTAAATATTCCTTTAAAAATGAGAGAATTAATTCCTTCTTATGTATTTAAATAGAAATTGCATTGGTATATGGTTGTCTATAAATGCACATTTTTGTTTCAACAAAAAATAGGCTATTATCTTACTGAAACAGATATTCTAAATGCAGTAATAAAGCTACTTTGCATTCCTATAAATCTTTATAGTGTATAAGGCATTTTCATGTATATTTGTACTAAAACTGCATATCAACCCTACGAGGTACCATTTCTGTTGAACTCAAGGTTCTGGAAAGTTTTATGACTTACCCAAGACAAGGAACAAATAAAGCATCAGAAGTAGGATTAAACCCAGGAAATCTATCTCTAAATTGCATTTTTAAAATACCATGTTGCTCAAAGTCTTGAAATAAAAGTGAGAGAAAAGGCAGATTTACCTAAAAATACAGTTGTTATTGCGTAATGTGAAAACTAGTGGAATATCTACTAATTAATATCTTTGGATTAGGTGAGCTACTAATTTAATATCTTTGGATTATGTGAGAAGTAGAACCATTTCTTCATTGCTTAATCTAAGCAATCTACTATAATGATAATTAAAAGAGGGAGGTTGAAGATGAATTCCAGAGAATTTACAGATTCTATACACTACATAACAATTCAGCTAAGACCATAAAATCCCCTTTTGGAAAAGTCTTCTCGTCCTCTTATCTACAGTATGAATATAAGAATGAATCTTGACCCTTCTGAGTAGTAATTGTTCATTTATATATCTGGTGGTAATGAGGGCTGTCTCTGATATATAAAATCAATATGTTATAAAATCAAATGGGTCAAAAGGCTTATGAGATATTAGTGTTTTTCCTGACTCCTAGTAGCTGTTGATACTAAACTATATTAAGAACATCCTTTTGGCAGTTGTCATTGTATAGTTTTATCAAGCTCAAAAGAAACTTCACTAGGATAAAGAAACAAAGAATGTTTTATTAATGAACATAATTATATCTTGGCAATTTTGCACATTTTAAAGTCATATTCTGTGAAGACATTTAGAAGAATTTTGACATATTTAGAAGTCAGACTTTTGTTTCTGAAGGAAATTTTTGTGTAGCGATATTATCGATAGACGATATATTAAAAATACACTTAGTCAACTTTAAAGTAAATTCAACTTTCTCTTTAATAATATATGAAAGTACATTCTTGAGATATTTAGGCAACACACCATAACTCTCCACGTTATACTTTATTAACTTGTTATTGCTATCTGATTTGACAGTATGTAATATTGTTATATATATAGGACAATAGGCAAGGTTTCAGGGGCACATTCTGCCCTAAGTGCTTTTTATGCACTTTTTTTTTATTGAACTTTCATAACTCTGAGTAGGTTTTATTATCGTTCTCATTTTATGGATGAGGAAATTGAAGCATAGAGAAGGAAAGTAAGTTGCCCAAGGTCACAGACCTAGTGAATGGTTGAATGGGTCTTCAGGCTCAGTATATTCAGCTCCAAAACCTGTGTTTTTAACCCTTATGCAGTGTTTTAAAAGTAGATACAATTTGCTTTCTCATTTTCTCTGTAACAGCCTTTATAGATAGTGATAAGAGTGCCAGCTCTGGAGTTTGTCTGCCCTTGTTTAAATCCCAGCCCAGTTTTTGGCTAATTACTTAATTTCTCTGTGTCCGAGTTGCTTCATTGGCAAAGTGGGGATATTAATAGTATTTACCTCATAGGGTAATGGTTAAGATAAAGTTAGATATTGTATGTAAGGAGCTTAGAACAGTGCCTGGCAGATACAGTAAGTGCCTAATGAATGCTATCATTAACTCATCCTCTTCCTCCTCCCCTTCTTCTATTATTGTTGTTGTTGTTGTTATTATTAATCTCATCATTACTCCTTCCATGTCTCCTTCTCAGAACTCCTGCTTTCTTCACTACCCAAGGTGCTGTTTTGCATTTTAGCTAAGGATTTCCCACTTAGGTATTTTCTGTTCTTGACTTATAGTGGTGTTACTCCTCTATGATTAAAGCAACGACAACAGAATAACATTTGCAAGAGGCTGCCTTAAATTTTGCTAAGATTTCTCTGTAAGTGTTGCTTTAAGAAAAATATTTTCTAGGTAAGGTAGTTTGTATTCATAATTGAAACTTACAAAAAGAAAGCCGAAGAGAAACTGTCAAATTTGCAAACAACACAGTTTACTGCATTTTAATTTCAAATAACAGCCACTAGAAAGCTGTGGTAAGAAAGGCACATTTTTTTAAGAGGAAGATATTTTTCCAAGAAAATTCCAAGAACCCCTAAAACTTCCCTCATCACAGATGAGGTTGGCAGTTGATCAGACCATAATAATTTTATACTGTATTAAAGTCTTTGAATGTATATATTCTTATTTTGACAATCTTTTTATTTTGTATTTAATGTTAATGGACTGAGTCTGATTCAGAAAATAATTGTAATGTTCTTATTCAGTATTATATAGCAGTACAGTTTTGTATTTACATATAAATATACCAACATGATAAAAAAGATAATAATATATATGTATATATTATTAATATATCTTATGGGAGTATTCACAGTTTCTGGGGTATATTTTATATTGAAAAGAGCATAGTTTGCAATGAAGATGAACCTTATGAACTTTTATGAACCTTATATTATATTGAAATATTTAAAGCAAATATTGTTAAAACTGCAAAGATAAATTTTTACAAAACAGAAATCAGAGTGGAGGGAATACCTCTCAGTCCATTTGACTAAAAATAGTGACATTGAAGGACTTACTAATGGAATATAATGTATACCTTTAAAGAGATCACATTATTTTCAACTGTATATTGAACATTTATTTTAAAATATATTGACTGCATATAAGGTGATATAAAAATTTCAGTAAACTCCAAAGAGTAGAAATCATGCAATCAGCATTCTCTGATCTCAACACAGCAAAGCTAGAAATAAATAACAATAAAAAATATATAACTACTTGAAAATTAAACTATATTCTGTACATAGCTGTTGGGTCAAAGAGGAAATGAAAACTAGAATTTCAGACTGTTTAGAAAGCAACAATAAAGACATTACATATAAAAACTTGTGAGATGTAGTCAAAGATGTACTCTTGAAAATTCATAGTAGTTAAAAATTTTCTTATTAAATGAGAAAGAATACAAATAAATAAATGAAGCATTTAACTCAGCAGTCTATAAGAAGAGTAACAAAATAAGCCTAAGTAAAGCAAAAGGAAGTAATAATAATAGAAGGTACAATTAAATGAATTAGAAAATTGTAAGTTCAAGGAACAAATCTAAGAACTAATTCTCTGGACAGTTATTTCTCACAATTTTAATCAAGAAAAAAGAGGTAAACTTCAAATTTACAATAGGAATGAGAATGGCAATGTATCCCCAGACACTGAAAAGATTTTTACAAATAAAGATAATGCAGGACAAACTTATACTGCAAAATATTAAAAGGTATTAACTAAAACAGTTTAAAAAGTGTAATAAGAGAATAGACAGTGCCATGAGTTGAACTGAAAGCCTAGAAAAAACTATAGAAGAAAGTAGAATATAATATTTACGATATTTCAAACCAATTGGGAAAATATAAATTAATCAATATATGGTATTGGGACCACTGGCTAACTCTAATAAAAATTAAAGTAAGTCCCTGCATCATTCTCAAATAAATTCAATACTAAATCTATATTAGAATGGAAGAATGCAAATATGCTAGAAGAAAATAAAAGTGATTATTTATGTAATCAGGGGATGAAGGTCTTTCTGAGTGTGCCACCAAAGCCAGATGCTGTACAGAAAACCACTGGTAGATGTACTACAAAAAAAAATAAAACACAAAACTTTTATACATTAATAATTACTATAGCCAAAATTAAAATGCAAGTTACACACTTAGAAAAAATTGCGACATATGTGATAAAGAATTAATACTCCTTTGTAAAAATATAATTTTGATATTAGAGAAAAGTTCCAAAAACAGTATACAGAATTCCTGTATATCCTTCACCCAGATACCCCAAATGTCAATATTTTCTGTATTTGTTTATTTGCTTTAGTCTCTCTCTCCCTTCCTTTTCCCTCCCCTCTTCACCCAAGCTCATTCTTTTTTCTCTATTCACCCCTCTGTCACTCTCTTTTTCTACACACACACACACACACACACATACACACACACGCACACCATCTTTTTTTTCCTGAACTGTTTGAGAGTGACTTGCAGACACAATTCCCCTTTATCTCTAAACACTTTAGCGTATACTTCCTAAAAACAAATAATTCTCTTACATGATTTCAGCACACTTATCAAAATCAGTAGCTTAACATTGATATAATGCCATTATAAAGTATACAGACCTTATTGAACTTTTGCCAATTGTCGTAGTAATGTCCTTTATAGTAAAAAAAAACAAAAACAAAAACAACATCATGTGGTGTGTTCAGTTGTCATGTCTCTTTGGTCTTCTTTTTTTTTTTTTTGCGGTATGCGGGCCTCTCACTGTTGTGGCCTCTCCCGTTGCTGAGCGCAGGCTCAGCGGCCATGGCTCACGGGCCCAGCCGCTCCGCGGCACGTGGGATCCTCCCGGACCGGGGCACGAACCCGTGTCCCCTGCATCAGCAGGCGGACTCTCAACCACTGTGCCACCAGGGAAGCCCTCTTTGGTCTTCATTTATATGGAAAATTTCCTCAGCCTTTATTTGTATTTATAACATTGATATTTTTGAAGTGTATAGCCTGTAATTTTGTAGAATGTCCCTTAGTTTGGTTTATCTGATGTTTCTCATGATTAGTTTCAGGTTAAGCACTTTTGGTAGAAATAACATAGAAGCATTCTGAATTCTTCGTGCATCATGTCGGGAGAATATGTGCTGTTGCTGAGGCCCATTACTGGCAATGTTCAATTGCATCATTTTGTTAAGATGGTGTTGAAGGGGAGGAAAAATAATTTTCCATCCACTCTTCTAGGTTCTTGGTTGAGACCAGTCTATAATAAAAAACATTAACAGGAGGAAAACAAACAGCAGTTTAATAGCATGTATAACTCCTTTGTACTTGGGAGATACTCAGGAAAAACTGAGTAACTCTCCCAAATGGCCCAAGTCACCGCCTTAAATATTATTTCCAGCTAAAGACAGAAAAGAAGATGCTGGGGAGGGGGGAGGCCAGTTAAGGGAGGTGACCAGGAAAAGCACAGTAAACAAGGGCGTAGTCATGCAGAGTTAAGACCAAGCCTTCTCCATTGATAAGAGTTTAGAGATTTAGTCTTTCCTCTTCCTGGTACAGAGGGATATACCCTTAAAATGGACATCTCCCTTATAAATATAAATGTCTCTTACAAAAGGGTAGCTTTTATTCTGTTTTCAGAGCTTCTCCTTTGTCTGCAGTTTCTTAAAAATAACCAGCTTAAAATAGTCCGTATGCCGAAGAGGCATATTTTGGGGTGACAAATTCTACTCCCCTTCAGTGTCTACAAGGTATCTCTGCCATGAAGTAATTAACAAGCATCTTGTGAGGATATACTTTGAGACTATGTAAATATCTTGTTTAGAACCAACAATTTGGAATCACTTCAATATTGGAGACTGGTTAGATAAATTATGGCATATGCAATGGAATACAATGCAGCCAATCTAAATAATGTTGTAAAAGAAAGTTTAGATTGTGGAAAGATGTTTATTGTATATTTTTAAGTGAAAATAAAAGTTGATTACAATCCAGTAGGTACAATATAGGCTATTGTCCTATATTTTACACATACATCCTCCAAGCCTGGACAGATATATGTTGCTATAGGTTGGGTTCCCAAGAAAGCAGAGTCTGAAACAGATATTAGCATAAAGGATAAATCATTTTTTCCTGAAATGGGGATCTGGTTGGCACAGCCCAGCATCCGCGACTTACACCATAATGCTACTGTTGTTATTACTGATTATTTCCATTTCTTTTTTTTTTTTTGCCTCTTTATATTTTACAAATGCTTTACCATAAACATGTATGTTAACAATGTTAGAAACAAGTCAATAATTTTTTTTTTCAAAGAGAAAATTGCTTTACTGCTTTAGAAAAGAAATGCTTGTGGTCCTGGGACTTGAATATTTCTTTAGAAGTAGAATGGCATCATGAGGTTTGGTGCTACACAAAACTGGTTTTAAATCCATTCAGGTTTGTGGCCTTAGGCCTTAGCCCTTAATACCTTACTAATATCTCAGAGTTTCAGATTCCTCATTGTGTGAATGTGATAATTAGAAATAATATTGCTAAAGTGCCTGCCACATAGTAAGACCTTAATAAATGATAGCCATTATTTGTTCATTTATTTACATTATATATTTTGTTAAGGCATTTGGATTTTGCTCTTTGTTTAAAAATATTATCTACACATTTGATATCTTCCCAGAAGTTATCCCTGCACTAAAGGCTAGAACAGCTTAAATAATAGAAATTGTTTTCAAAAGTATTCAGTTTTAGAATCTCTCAGGAATAGAGTCAAGGCATTCTCTAGGTATTTGTTTAACCCTTTATTTTCAGCTAAATGTTCATTTATCAAACAAATGAACTGAGAGCAAGGGAAAAGCGATAGATTGTGTTCTGTCATGTATAGGACAGTTTTCTAGATTTAAAGGTATATAATTTTTCTTGGTTTTGTTCAATACTGCACTTGATTTAAAAATGTTCCTTTAATACCATGTTTTAGGCATTATAGTATAATCAACCATCTGTACAAAATTTAAATCTTCATGACTACTTGTTGAAAAATTTGTAAGAAAGCATAATGTGGTCAATTAAAAGAAAATGATTTGAATGCAGCTTTGGTACTGGGCAATATTAATTGCAATTAAAGCTTAGAAAATTTAGTTGTGATTTTTATGTCATGCATTCTTTCCCACCCTTGCTACCTCTGTGAAAATTCCAGCCTACTTTTTAATTCCATAAGTTATTTTTCCTTTAATTCATTTAATTCTCACTTTAAATCATTGACTTGAGCTGATGAAAAATAAAATAAAATTTTGTATTGGTGTCACTTTATTCCTCTATTTATCTGATATACTCCATAATGCTCTTTAATCCAATTTAAGGATTAATGGTGGGAAAGATTGCTCATAGGTTTTCAAACCTAGTACTGTATAGGGACAACCTTCTGTGTTTGAGAGCTTTGCCCCTTTTCAAGAATTACTAGGCTGTAAGAATTCCACTCAATTTGCCTGTAGCCACAACTGACTATTTAGACAAGACTGACCAATTTAGTCAAACAACTGGACACTTTGTTAAAAAACAAAGGAAAACAGTACTAAACTCACACACAAAATCCTCACTCAAATTAGTTGTTTGGTATTACATAGAAACATAAAACATTAGCGTTTTGCAGTTTTAATAAATCATGGTAGCATCATATATGCATAGTATATAATTTTATTTACATTCATTTGTGATGGTGGATTTTATGTGTCAACTTGACTGGGCCACAGGGTGCCTAGGTATTTGGTCAAACATTATTCTGGGTGTATTTGTGAGGGTGTTTTTGGTCGAGATTAACATTTAAATTGTCAGGCTAGGTAAAGCAGTTTGCTCTCTCTAACATGGGTGGGCCTCACCCAATAAGTTGAAGGCTTGAATAGAACAAGAAGGCTGGCTCTCACCTGAGTGAGATGAATTTTTCCTGCCTGAGAGCCCCTTTGTGTGTGTGTGTATGTATGTGTGTGTTGTTAGAAGACTTAACATGAGATCTAACAAATTTTTAAGTTTACAATACTAAGTGTTAACTATAGGCACAATGTTTTATATCAATTATACCTCGATAAAACTGTTTAAAAGAAGAATTCTTCCTGCCTGACAGCTTTCAGACTGAGACATCAACTTTTGTCCTGTCTTTGGACTCTCCTGAGTCTCTAGCTTTCTGATTCAACCTACAGATCTTAATACTTGCCAGCCTCTCCATAATTGTATGAGCCAATTCCTTATAATCTCTTTCTATAGATACATACATCCCGTTGATTCTGTTTCTCCGGAGAACCCTCACACACCATTATAATAATGTAATTAGTCATGTGTTAAGTGTTTATAATATGCCATTCACTAGTGTTAAGTGTATTAAAACATAACCAAAAAAATTAATCCTCACAACAACCTTATGAGTGAGGCACAGTTTTTGTGCCCATTTTTAGTGAGAGAACTGAGGCTTTGTAAGTGTAAACAACATAGAAAATGCCACACTTCTAATAAGTATTTGGGCCAGTGTTCAAACCCAGGCTGTCCCACTCTAGACGTGAAACTTAGTATGCTATATTGTACCTTCTTCCCCCTTGAAAAATCATAGGTAAACTTCAGAGGAAGTGACAGTGTATTCATCAAATATCTTCTTGGGTCTTCCCTTTAATGGATATTAGGTATTGAACAGGTGAGTTTGTGTTTACTCTCCTAGTTGAATTTGTGTTGCTCCTTTAGGCCAAAAGTTTGTGGTTTTTTTTGATTCTTTTAAGAATAACGTTTATTGTTTTTAATGATTATAAAAGCAATTCATGTTCACAATATTGCCCAGCAATATAGAAAAGTGTAAAGAAGAAAAATTATCATCACTTAAATCTGACTAGAAAAAAATAATTGTTTAACTTTTGGTACATTTCCTTTCGATCATTTTCATTGCATGTACTTCATCTTTTTATATACAAATGGGAATGTATTAATCATATAGTTTTTAATCCTTTTTTTAAACATGAGCCATTACTCCCATAAGTAATAATTTTTGAAAAAATGTTTTCCAAGGATAGCATGTTATTTCATTTTACTGATGTCCCATAATTTATTTAACCACTTCCTTAAGATTAAATATTAGCAGTATTTCTAACTTTTCACTTTTATATATATCATTGAGATGAAAATTCTGAAGCATGAATGTTTGTGGGCATTTCTGATTTTCCTCTGAGAGATGAGAACTATGTTAAGTCTTAACACAGATTACCAAATTGCTTTGCAGAAGATTTGCAAGAATTGATACTTGACCACAGGACAAAAGTTCTTGGCAAGGCCAAAAGTTGAAACCATTCCCTGACTCAACTATCTTCACAACTGCCCGGTGAGGAAAATATAGACAAGTGTTATCTCTTTTATAAACCTGTGGCCGAAACATGAAAGGCAAGATAAGTCAGGGTGAGATTAAGCCTCAGCGTGACTGATTCATGGATAGTATAATTTACCACTGTGTGTAGGCCTGGTATATTTAATTTAGCTCAAATCAGTGTAAATACTTGGTAATTTAGGCTAAATATAGAAATATGAGGCCAAATATATTGCTAAATATTATTGAACATCTTATTGTACTTTGAATGGATCCTCAGTGATCCTTCAAGGAAATCAGTCATTATCCTTTTTCAGCACCACATAAGGGATTGATTTTGTTGAAGTTGTTAATCAGCCCAACATTGAATGTCATACACCCTATTATAAACACTCCAAATCAAGTTTTTGTTATTAGGATTTGGCAAGAATATAAAGTTCTGGATAGTTTGGGCTGTGATATAGTCAGGCCACTTGCATTTCAGCTTTGAACAGTTACAACTTCGTAAATAATGTTTGCTATATTTTGCACTCAAGAGAACTTAAAATAATATAGATTTCTTCCTGACTCCTCCTGTGCAAAGACTCATATTGAATTCGAAACTTTGTCCAGATCTTTGTTTTTCACTTTCAAGAATTGACGTATTGGCTACTGAATGGCCTGCATTTCTGAATCACAGAGAAGCAAACCAAAACTTCACTTGTGTTTGAAACTGCCCTTGGACAGATGCTCATGAATGCATGTTATGATGACCAATCAGTTTATTTTAGAAATGCAGGCAGATTTACTACTTTTAAGCTGCAAAGTTATTTCTTGATGACCGTGTTGGCCTGAATGGACTGAAAATACATGGGCAAGTCAGAAAATATAATCACCTTGAACACATTTCCCGAAAGTCTAGTAACTTCTAATTTCTCTTAGGCTAAATAAGAGTTAAATGCCTCATTTACCCCAGCAGCCAGAGTCAGCCTTAAGGGCACTTGGTCATCTAGCCATCTTAGGTTGCACCAAACATAGTAAAAATATATATATAAAACCTCAAATTATTTCACCATTAATGATTAAAATTCCTCTAGAAAACTTTCTAATGTTACTTAAAACACAAATACCTTGGGCAAATATAATGTTACTACATCACTTTATATATATAAATTTACATTTATATATACTTTATATATATATATATATATATATATATATATATATATATATATATATGTAATAGTGAAGAGGATTTTCTTTTCTTTTTCATAGATTCACCCTGCATTTAAGGTATATAATCACCAGAGAAGTGGGAAAAGAGGATAGTCACATAAATTGGTGCCTCATAAATCCTATGTGTTCTACCAAACATTTTTATATATGAATAATTCATTCATTTGACATAAATATTTTACGGTTAAAACCACTTAAGTAAGAGAGCCCCTTTCTCTCCTAGCATCCACATTGGCAGTTCTTAGGGAACAAAGTTGTTCTGCTTAGACTATATGCCCATGCTAGAACCATCTTTGAGGGCAAGGAGTTGGAGTCCTCTGCTTGACCAGGCCTTGTCCTGGCAAGATTAGATGGACCAGAACCACATGACATGGGTTCCCCACAGGAAAAATTAGAGCAATTAAGGGAAGAGAGAAGGAAAGTCTGGTTAGACAACAAATTGTAGAAGAGCTGGATGATAATACTGTGAAGCTTCATGTAACAGACACATATTAAAGTCAGTTGAAGGAAGAGAGAAAAATAGAAGCAGAAATTAATGACTAGAAAAGTAAAGCCAGTCAATAAAACTAAAAGCTAAAAATAACTGACAAGAGGAACCCCTGAGAAAGAGGAATAAGGAGAAAATGCACAAATAATATTGGAAATAAAAAGGGAGCATAAGGATAGATACAAGAAATCATAAGAGAGTAAATAATTTTGAAAACTAAGATGAAATGGTATATTGGACACCTTCTGTGCTCCACCTCTTATGTTTACAACCCACTGTTTACTCTAGTCATTGTTGTGGCAAACGGATTTGCACAGGTGAGACCTAATAGTTTTGGCTACTTCATCTTCTTTTCTGATGTATGGGAACCCATAGCACTCATATGCATATGCAGCCTGTAAGTAAGAGGGATTTAATAGCCCATGGAGCCATCCTTGACCAATGAGGAGCAAGAGCCATTGGGTGAATGGTGAACAATTCTGAAGTACATTCTGTACAGCTCCTCATAAGGTCACTAGTGGAAACTAGCCCTGGCTGGCCACAGTAGTGATCAGCTCAATTATACAACCTTGAATAAGCTTTTCTTTTTTTTTTTTTAACTTATTTTATTGAAGTACATTTGGTTTACAATGTTGTGTTAGTTTCCGGTGTACAGGAAAGTGATTCAGTTATACATATGTGTGCATATGTGTGTGTGTGTATATAATATATATATATATTCTTTATTAGATTCTTTTCCATTATGGTTTGTTACAGGATATTAAATATAGTTCTCTGTGCTATACAGTAGGACCTTGTTGTTTATCCATTCTATATATAATAGTTTGCACCTGCTAGTCCCTAACTCCCACTCCATCCCTCCCCCACCCCACCCCCTTGGCAACCACAAATCTGTTCTCTATGTCTGTGAGTCTGTTTCTGTTTTGTAGATAAGTTCATTTGTATCATATTTTAGATTCCACGTATAAGTGATATATGGTATTTGTCTTTCTCTTTCTGACTTATTTCACCTAGTATGACAATCTCTAGGTCCATCCATATTGCTGCAAATGGCATTATTTCATTCTTTTTTATAGCTGAGTAGTATTCCATTGTATATATGTACAACATCTTCTTTATTTATTGAATAGGCTTTTCTTCCTTCCTTTTTTCACTCTTCTCCGGTGCCACATAACAAGTCCCTGGGTTCATGCCCCCCAGATATATTATTTGTACACAAGCTCTTGTCTCAGGCTTCACCATATAGAGAATAATCCTAGGCTTAAACAGTTGCTAAATTTTCCAGATAAATATTATCAGAATGAAGCCAAAAGAAATAGAAAATATAAATAAGCTGATTATCATTAAAGAAATAGAACTGAAAGTGAAAAACATATTGCCTTCACTCTGACTCCATTCTAAAGGAATCAGGCCTGACTGCATGTGGTTTTTAATCACACCTTCAAGAAATAGATAATCCCAATTTCAGAAGTATTTTTCAGAGTCTAGATAATAAGGATATTCTTCCCAACTCACTTTATGAAATTATTAACTTACTATTGAAAAATAGACAAAATATAACAAAAGAAAATTATAATTCAGTCTGTTTTCTGAACATAAATACAAAAATCCTATTTAAACATGAGAAAATTGAAAGATATATGACAATATATATAATAAGGTTGAAAGTGATTCAGTATTCAATTCAGTAATTGAAATATCCTGATTCAATATTTAGATATATGATATACAGAAATTTGTGCACATATGCACAAGGTTGGTTGCTAAATCAATTTTTGTAATACAAAAAACAGGAGACAAATGTTTATCATTGTGAATGGATAAGTGATGATGTCTTGATGAGATAGAATATTATATAGCAGTTAAAATGAATGAATATTATATAAATAGCATGGATAAATTGGTACAAATTAATGAGCTAGGTTTTTACGTATCAACATGGATAGATTTCAAAAACATAATGTTGATTAAAAAAAGTAAGCTGCAGGGACTTCCCTGGTGGTCCAGTGGGTAAGATCCAGTGCTCCCAATGCAGGGGGCCCAGGTTCGATCTCTGGTTGGGGAACTAGATCCTGCATGCATGCCGCAACTAAGAGTTCACATGCTGCAGCTAAGAGTCTGCATGCCACAACTAAGAAGCCCGCATGCCACAACTGAAAGATCCTGCATGCCACAGCAAGATCCCGTGTGCTGCAACTAAGACCTGGCACAGCCAAAATAAATAAATAAATATTTTTAAAAAAGTAAGCTGCAGAATGGTGCATATGATATTTAACTTTTTTTTAAGACAGCCCAAACAATAATATATAATTTTTCATGAAAATAGTTAACATGTAAGAACATGATGGGACATGATGGGAAAAATATACATCAAATTCATGATTATTGATGATTCTGGGTAAGGAGGGAGGGGAATTGGTTTGGGGAGGGATACAAAGGGGCTTTAACTCCATCTGTAATATTTTATTTATTTTCAGAAAAAGAAAAGTTTTTGAGCGGTTGTGATAGCATTGATGTTTATTAGTTCTGGGAGGCAGATAATTATAATTGTTCTTAGTAGTTTTCTATACATTTTCTTAATAAAATTGCAACCCTCATTAGCAGATAACATTTCAATATTGTATACTCAAGCAGCACTTACAGTTGATTAGGAAACTGAGATACACTCTGTAGTCAATAGAAAAATGGGCAAATATTTAAGAAAAAATTTAAAAAACAGAAATATAAGTAACTGCTATTCACATAAAATGAATATTTCACCTACATATGTATGTATGCATGTACATATCTATGTATCTATGTATCTATCTATCATCTATCATCTATCTACCTACCTACCTACCAAAAAAATCCCAGTGATGTACCAAAAGACATATATTTATTATATATTTAGTTATAATAATGAAAATTTGGAAATAGATTAAATGGCCTACAGTAGGCCATTGCTTAAATGCCTTATGGTCCATTTATACTATGGAATTCTGAGTAACTATTTTATTTTTTAAAATTTGTTTATTTATTTTATTTTTGGCTGCGTTGTGTCTTCGTTGCTGCGCACGGGCTTTCTCTAGTTGCAGCGAGCAGGGGCTACTCTTCATTGTGGTGTGCAGGCTTCTCATTGTGTTGGCTTCTCTTGTGGTGGAGCAAGGGCTCTAGGCTCACGGACTTCAGTAGTTGTGGCTCATGGGCTCTAGAGTGAAGGCTCAGTAGTTGTGGCGCACGGGTTTAGCTGCTCCATGGCATGTGGGATCTTCCCGGACCAGGGCTTGAACCCGTATCCCCTGCATTGGCAGGTGGATTCTTAACCACTGCGTCAACAGGGAAGCCCTGTGTAACTATTTAAAATTAGAATATCTACCGATGAGGAGAATTTCCATATCTGAAGTGGGAAAAAACATACTAGGAATCCATGTGTATACCATATAAAGCATGTGTGAGTGCACACGTATACACACACACACACGCACACACACACACAATGTACATATACTGGAAGGAAATACAGCAAAATGTTGGTACTTGTAACATACGAGTTTTGGGATAATGAATGGTTTTTATAATATTATTTATTCTTTTCTAATATTCCAAATTTCTATAATGAATATGTATTTCTTTTAAGCAGAGAGAAAACCTGCTCCTAAAATATTAATATAATCCTTACCTAATACATCCATAGTGGGAGCATACCCTGCAATATACATTGCCATTTACTGTTATTTTTTAGTCAGCTATCAACTGTAATATCAACAATATCAACTATAATAGCAAATGGCTAGCTGGATTAGTATACAATCCAGCACTGTGTATAGGGTACCTAAATCAGACCCATTTTCTCATTTGTCTTCTTTTGCCTAAATAATGCTGCTAAATGCCTTGAGCCCATTAACGCTTTAAGGCTGTAAACAGTGGTAAAATTCTCCCTTTCCTTTTTTCCCCTAATTATCCATAGGAAAGGAAATGAAATTTATTTGGTATTCAGCGAGAGTGTCAGTCATTTCCAGAGAAAAGAAGATGATAGTGGGCTAAATTACTGAGTACCTAAAAGTTGAGTAAAATTATTCTCAAAGGCTCTGCTTGAATATTTTAATCACTAGCTAGTACTCCTACTATTATCGATTAAATATTGGGGTAACCCCTTAATGGTTCCATGAACTGTTGGAAATTGTCTAACTGCTTGAATGAAATACCTAGTAAGGTTTGTGGAAACTATATAAGACACTCAGAGAAATCTTGCCTTTTAAAAAAGAAAATAGAGAAAAAATTTAAATGCTTAATATTATTAATAATGTTGACACTTGTTTATGTGTATTTTAAAATATTTCCTAAAATACAATAATCCATGTAAAATAACTCTTCATATCTATTATTGTTTGGGATATGGCATAAAGAGAATATTGGGAAAGCAATCTAATTTAGATTATAAGCATTTAAGAAATGGTGGTAATATAGTAAGTAATGTCTTACTTATTTAACGTGAGGTGTTCCAGTTAATGTAATCTTATCTGTTTTTGTACTCAAAGTTTTATGGCTTTAAACTATTTTTTCATTTAAAAAGTCTTTTTACAATATAATGTGCTCTGGGCAAGGCTCAGGGAATGAGTGTATCAATAGGGGGTAATCTCATAATTTTGGCTTATATTTATTGACTTCATTCCTGGTTACCCCACCTAGATGTTCTTTGAGGAAATTATATGTTTTATTCCTTTCAGTACATAGCACAGTTCTTAGTATATAATACTTAATAAATGTCTAATGAATAAAAGTGCCTTTTTTATATTCTAATGCTTTTCATTGCTGTTATATCTTATGGGGGTCTGCTATTTATCCTTGTAATCTGATTTATGTTCTTTCATTTATATCTCTGTGCCTATTATGTGCAAGGTTCTGTTTAAAAGTTTTGAGATACAAAATGAGCAACAGATGGAACTTTCCCTCAAGGAGCTTATAAAGCTTCCTTTTTAGTTGGATCAGTTGGGAATATAAGACCTTATATTCTTATACACCTTATATTTTATACACCTTTATATAAGGTGTATAAAAATACCTATAATGAAAGCATGTGATAAGTGTCAGACACTGGACAAATCAAATAGCCTTTTCCTAGTCCTCATTACCTTGACCTTTCTGCAACCTTCACGGGGCTTTAAAGGATGGAGAAACAGTTCTTTATAGAACATAAACGAAGCAACTGACATTTGGGGGAATAGGATAAGTTAGATCTGGACCCTGCTGGCAAAGATCTTCCAGGTTGGTAAGGAAGATAACATATTTACATAAATAACTAGAATAATAAGGAGAAATTGTAAGTGCCATGACATAAGAACAGATAATAAGCTTTGGGAACTCAGGGGAAGGAGGGCTCATTTTGAGTTTTATTCTTATGAAATAAGTATGTGCTTTCTGACAACTGGTCTCTTAGAAGTCTTTTTTATAAAGGTTTGTGGCTTTTTTTCCCTGATGATTGAAGTTACTAGAAGTCTGTTCTTTGGATAAGTGACATGTACCTCTATAAGCCTTTTTTGGAAAGGGATACATTTATGTGCAGAGACAGAGAAATAGAAGAAAGAAGGAAATCTAAGAGCAGAGGGATATGCACTTGGTAAGAATAGGATTTCTTCATGACTGCAGCCCCTACTGGGGGGAGATGAATCATTGGAGGTGTAAACAATTACTTCTTTGCTGTGTTTGAAGAGTGAAAAAAAATTAATATAGATGTAGCTGATACAAAAAAGCAATGTGATCAATTTTATGTTTCATATGGAAAATCTGTTTCATTGTTTTATAATTGCCATTCATGGTTCTATTCTCTGTATGAGATTCTGTAGTTCAGGAAGCATACAGTAAGACAAAAGCAGTAAACTATGAACACTTTAGACTTGCCAGGATAAAAAGTTGCCATTTGGAGTATGAAGACCAGATCTTTTTGGTAAAATAGAAGCCCACAAATTGATTGAAAGCAGGTTAGTTTGCTTCATTGTCAGGAATTATTCCCTGAATATAACACTTTTCTGAGGGAGGGTGGTACTTTGAGGGGAGGAATTGGTCAGAATGGCTATTATCTGTGCAGAAGGAGTGAGTTTTGCAAAAGCAACATCTGGCACGATTAAACTTGACTGCCAAGGTAGAGCCAACAGTGAAGGCTAAGAGTGTAATAAAATTTTACTCATGTAGACAGAACCACTCTACTGGAAATAGCAAAGTGAACCAGAAGAAAGGTAATGTGAATATAATTCAGTCTAAAAAGTCAGCAAGACTGGCACGCTACATTATTCAGGGAAATTTCAAAATCCAATGTGACATAGCCTTTTCCTTAACAAATCCACATTGCTAAAGGTTCAAGGTGTTACTGGAAGGAAAGATAATGATAGATATTAATGTATAAGGAACTGCGGGTTTAGGAAAAAAGTTCATTTATATTTGAACTCCTAAAGGTAGACCAAAAATGGCCATAGGCTGGGGATTGTATATTTTGATGCACTGCAGTATCCACTGTCTGTTCCATGTATTGAGGCTATAAATACTTAGCAGTTAGCATGGTGAGGTCTGTTCATTCAGAGAGGTACCAGCAATGATCTTTGAAAACTTTAAGGACAGTGGTAAAATATCATCCCTGACAGATACATGTAGTTATTGCACTTTCTTTTCTTCTTTCCTTCCTTCTTCCCTCCCTCCCTCCCTCCCTCCCTCCCTCCCTCCCTTCCTTCCTTCCTTCCTTCCTTCCTTCCTTCCTTCCTTCCTTCCTTCCTTCCTTCCTTCCTTCCTTTACGTATGTGTGTGTGTGTGTGCGTGTGTGTGTGTGTTTAAAAACTGTATAGTGTTTTTATATATTTTTTCAACTCTGATTATCCCTCTTTGGCTCCATTGTTTCCCACTGCAGACAGGTTTCCTCTAAATGGCCACAAGCAGTTAAGCAACTCTGCTTAAGGAAAGGAATTTGGACAGTTTAGCTTGTTTGCATATCCATCCCTGGACCAATCACTGTGATTAGTTAGAGGAGAGTCCCAGATGCTTTTCATCATCTCCACCACTTAGTATTATCAGTCTCTTTGATTTTATTCATTCCAATACATTTTTTAGTGGTTATATATTTTTAAAAATAAGGAATATATACCAAATGTTGTTTTTGGTATCTATTGCAATTGTAAAAAAATGACTTATTTGACCTATTGGCACCATCTATTATATTGATAGATTGCCCAGTAGTGTATCTTGTTTTCATTGCTAAGATAAACCTTACTTGATTGTGGTGAGTGATTCTTTTATTATTGAATTTTCTTTTCCAGGATTTTACTCAGGGTCTTATATCTCTGTTCAGAAGTGAAATGAATCCGTTTTGAAATGTAGTCATCAGGATTTGTTATGAGGGTTACTCTAACTTTGTGAAATACAATGGGTAGCTATCTTTAAAGGTTCTTGAAAAAAGACTTAAGTGAAATCATCTGGCCTTCAGGAGTCTTTGGAGGTACCAGATTTAGTCTTAAAATATTCATATTTAGAATGATGGTAAAAGCAAAAGCTCTATTGGTGATATGAACCTTTTTTAAAGATAGGCTTAAATTATACTGTTTAGGTAGGTCTTGGAAAATATAGGCCTAGTCATTTTGTTAAAGATGAGTGGGAAGAACGTGACAGTGTGGACATAGGAGAAAAGAAGAGGAGTAGGAAGGAACTAAGTAGAGATTCTAATTGCCTGTATTTAAAAGAGCTTAGGATTAACATACACACTACTATATATAAACTAGATAACCAACAAGGACCTACTGTATAGCACAGGGAACTCTACTCAGTATTTTGTAATAACCTATAATGTAACAGGGAAGAACAAAATCTGACTTCATGTTGGATCTGTTTCTTTTACTTTAACCTTTGCTCTCCATTGCTTTTTGTTACTATAATCACTAAAAGGATGCTGTCTATAGTTGTAAGCATACATAATGGCCTGCCTCTGGGAACCCTGCCCCTCTGCCTGAATGTTAAACTAAAGTGCTTTTGTTCAGCTCACAGGGAGACATTCTGACCCTGCCCACCTGTGAATGGCTGCAGAAAAGAAGAAATGAACACATCCCCTTCCTGATGCTGGCCAAGTCAGGAGATATTTTGCAAGACTTATGGCCTTTTTACTTTACTTCCTCACCTCCTCCCCATCTCTGTTCTATAATCCAGGCCCCGATAAGATGGTACTCTAGGATGATAGTCCACTATCTTCTTGGATGCCTGGCTTTCCGAATAAAGTCACTATTCCTTGCCTCAACACCTCGTCTCCTAATTATTGGCCTGTCATACAGCGAGCAGACCAAGCTTGGATTCAGTAACAATAGGGAAAAGATTCTGAAAAAAAGATTCTGAAAAAAAGAATATGTATGTGTGTGTGTGTGTATATATATATATATATATATATATATATATATATATATATATAAATAAAAAACTGAATCACTGTGCCGCACACCTGAAACTACCACAACTTTGTAAATCAACTATACTTCAATTAAAGAAAAAGATGATAGGCAGCTCTCAGATTTATGAAGTTTTTGTGAATCTATGGGCTGTCTTGCAATCCTAACACTTAGATGTTTAAAATAATTTTTACCTATATACTTTATTCAATATTACAGAAATTTCCACTACACTTAATATACCTTTTGACAAACTTTTAAGGTTCTGACAATTAAAGGGGATGAAGTCACAGAGTTCCTAAGAACTGCACATTTTTTTTGGTATAAGCTGTTAGGAAGGCAGAGTCTCAGGTCTGGGAAGAATCAAAGTTGATTATTTATAAAGTCTCTGTGGGAAGACTCCCAAGGACTGTAGATCAAAATCTAAGTCAGAGTTTTGGCTTTTCCAATTATGAAGAAATGAATGTGTCAGCCTGCTGTGTGCCTGTGTAAGCTACATTTCCAGAGACCACACAGCTCATACTCTTTAGGGAACTCAGCAGGGCAAGGTGCTTAGGGATAATGGAAGCCTAGTGGCCATGATTCTGGACTCATAGCCCACAGCCTTGCTCCTCACCTCTTTTATCCCTTGGAGTGACATTTCCTTCAGTCTCTTTGACCTGCTGTTCTTGCCTCCCAGGGAAACGTGGAGGGAGGAGAATAGTTGAAATTACAGTGTTTTTGGTGGAGAAATATGTCCCAAAGTTGGTATTTAACTATAGTACTAGGATTTCTTATATTTGCTGTTCTAAGACTCTGGGATACAGCATTTATTTTTTTACTTTATTAGTATGAGAAAATTATAACAGGTAGTTTTGGAATTCACTGCATGGTGCATTGTGAAGTTCAATAAATAATTTTTGAGTGAATATAAGAATGATTGAAGCAGAAATTAACACAACATTGTAAATCAACTATACTTCAATAAAGTAAATTTTTAAAAAAGAATGATTGAAATAAACAATTTTATTATCTATTAGAATGACCCAATTATATGATTTTAAATAATTTCTCCTAGGAAAAATATAAGAATAGCTATTATACAGCCTAGAAAGACAACTTTATGGATATCTTCTTTCTCTTCATTTATCTCTGAAATATTTCTTGCTCAATCATTTCTTTACCCCTGCTGTCTCTTTTCTCTCCCTTCACACACACATATGCAGGGACATACACACACGTGTATATACATACACAAGTATATGAATGTGTGTGTGTATACATATAATTATATAAATGTATAATCTTTTAATCCCTCATATGTATTTTTCTTTATAGTCCACCTCTTTTTCAGTCCCCCTCTCCATTTCTTTCTTCCCTTTTTCTCTCTTTCCCTTTTGCTTTCAGTTTCCATGTTCACCCTCCCAAAGTCCATACATCTCTTTGATTTCTCTCACTCCTTTCCCATGCCAATCATTGTTTCTCTCCTTTATATTTCTCCAATTTCTCCCCATCTTTCTTTCCCTTTCTCCACACTCTTCCATGTTTCTCCTCCTAAGGTCCTCTTCCTCCCCCCCCATCTTTTTCTCTCTCCCTCTGCAGCTCAAGCTAACAGATTTCCCTCTCTCCTTGCTGTCTCTGCTAGGTTTTCTCAGTATCCCAGTCTCTCTTGGGATTTCTTTTTCTCTATTTTCCTGTGCCTTCTTCCTTATTTATCTGCCTCTGTGGTGTTGCATTCTTTTTGCTCAGGACTCCTCTCATTTCCATCTCTGGTTTTCTGAGTCTCTCTGCCTTTGGCTGTGCTTTTTCCTTTCCCTCTACTGCATTTCCCCCTCTACCTGGTAAATTTCTCCTTCCGCCAATCTGACTATACATATCAGCGTCTCTGTGTAGCCTGCCATGATCTCCCAGGAAAAATAACTTGCTCTTTTGTGCTTCCCAACACTTGTTTATATCTCTATAAGCACATGTACCACAATATATCACTTATTTATTCCTGAGTTGCTGGCAGAGTGGTCATTCTGCCGAGGCACAGGCCAGGGAGGACTATGGGAAGGAACAAACCTGGACTTAATTCCTAGCTGCACCAATTGGGCAGGTTTCATAACCTCTCTGAGCCTGTTTTCCTAACTGATAATTGTAAGTTGAGCCGTATAATTTATTATCCAAATTGAGGCACATTTGAGAGTGAAAGGTGGCTCTAAAAATAATTCAAGTTAAATAATAGTTGGAAATATTGATTGATTGATCAGCAAATTGGTTTTATTTTATTGATGGACTTGTAAAATAGTTTTATACAAAATCTTTCCAAAAATAAAGTTTTCTTAAAAGTAAAAATAACACATATTCATGTACATTAAAGAAAATTAAAACTTTATATTGATTACCTGAACTGCCTCTGTAATCAAGATGTAAAACAATTATAGCACTCCAAAAGATTTTCAGTTAATCCCCTCCCTGTTCCCCTGGAAAACCTTGATCTGCTTTCTATCACCACAGAATAGTTTTGTCTATTCTAAAATTTCATATAAATGGAATCATAGAACATGCACATATTTTTAATATTAATTCATGTTCATGCCTTTATTTTCTAGGTAATATTTCATTTTATGGACAGACAACAATTTGTTTATCTTTGATGTTTTAGTTAGGTTTGAGGGGGGAATGAAAGTAGATCCTTGTGTACAGTGAGCCATCTGTATCTGACAGTCTTATTTAAAAGAAATATTCTTCCATTCCTGGTTACTGAGATTTCTTATTATTGTTTTAATCCTACACAATTGCTAACTTGATTAGATCCTTTTTCTTCCCTGGCTCTTTTGAGATAATAATTCTTTCATTCCAACTTTTTTTCTGTTAACATGGTGAATTACATTATAGATTTCCTAATGTTAAACCAGCCTTGCATTCTTGAGATAACCACAGCTTTGTCAGGCTGTGTTATCCTTTTTATCCATTGCCGGATTTAGGTTGCTACTATTTTATTTACATTCTTTAACTTTATTTCCTACTTGAAATAGGCTGATGATTGTAAGTTCTCACACTCTTTTTTTGCCTAGTTTTGGTATCAAGGTTGTAACAGCCTCATAAATGAAATTTGTGAGTGATCTCTACTTTTCCGTGCAATATATTCTATGTGATTTATTTCTCTGTTCCTTATGCATTAGAGGAAAATTCTATATTAGTTTTCTTTTGCTGTGGTAAATAATTACCAAAAATGTAGTAGCTTGAGACAGAACCCATTTATTATCCATAGTTCTGTAGGTCAGAAGTCAAGTGGGCATGGCTGGTTTCTCTACTTTGAGTCTCACAGGCCAAAATGAAGGTGTTTGCAGGGTTGCATTCCCTTCTGGAGCTTCCGGGGTAGAATTCATTTTGAGGTTCATGAGATTGTGGTCAGAGTTCAGTTCTATGCAGCTGAAGGACTAAGGTTCCTGTTTTCTTCAATAAGCTCATTGACAACTTTAATTCCATCAGCAAAGTCCCTTTTGACTTGTCATATAGCATATTCACAGGCATAACACCAAGGGCAAAGATCATGGAGGCCTAAATCCTGCTTACCAAAAGTTTATCTGTAAAACCATCTGTGCCTGGTCTTTTTTCTGTGTAGAAAATTTTAACTGCTGGTCTTTACAAGTAATTATTATTTTAAGATTTTCTACTTCTTTTTTTGTTTGTTTTTTTGTTTATGTCGTATGCGGGCCTCTCACTGTTGTGGCCTCTCCCATTGCGGAGCACAGGCTCCGGACGCGCAGGCTCAGCAGCCATGGCTCACGGGCCCAGCTGCTCCGTGGCATGTGGGATCTTCCCAGACTGGGGCACGAACCCGTGTCCCCTGCATCGGCAGGCGGACTCTCAACCACTGTGCCACCAGGGAAGCCCTCTACTTCTTTTTGACTCAACTTGCAAAGTTAAATTTTTTCTAGTAATTTATCCATTTTATCTAAATTTTCAAATTATTTGTGTAGTTTTTCATAATACTATCTTTTAAATCTTTACAGTAACTGCAGTCATGACTTTTTAAAAATAAAAATTTATTTATTTATTTATTTTTGACTGCATTGGGTCCTTGTTGATCTGTGTGGGCTTTCTCTAGTTATGGCGAGCGGGGGCTACTCTTTGTTGGGGTGTGCAGGCTTCTCATTGTGGTGGCTTCTCTTGTTGTGGAGCACAGGCTCTGGGCACACAGGCTTCAGTAGTTGTGACACTCGGGCTCAATATTGTGGCTTGTGGGCTCTAGAGTGCAGGCTCTGTTGTTGTGGCGCAGTATGTGGGATCTTAGCATGTGGGGGCTTAGTTGCTCTGCGGCATGTGGGATCTTCCCAGTCCAGGGCTTGAACCCGTGTCCCCTGCATTGGCAGGCGGATTCTTAACCACTGCACCACCAGGGAAGTCCCAACATTCTTTTTATTCCTAATGTTATTTATTTGTACCTACACTTTTATTTTCTTGATCACTTTCACTTTCAAAAATAATTGTGGGAAACTGCAACTTTATATGTATGTCCACAGTCAACTTGATGGGGTCTTTATTGCTTGCTGGCTTAGGCAAACTTAATGCTATACAAGCAGTAGGATTATTTCTGTAGATTTCTGCAGTGTGGCATGGCTACAGAAATAAGCTGAAAAAACTTAATGGACCAAAATTTGCACCGTGACTACAATTGAATATACTAGCAAGAACACTGTGTGTTTGTGGTTCTAAGCATCTTGAAGAAAGTTGTGAATTTTTGGAGTGAAGGATAGAAAGAGATGACAGTATTTACGCAAGTCTATGGGACTTCTATATTCTGGAAAAGTATTTATTGAACAAATGTAACTACAGTATAATAAGATGGGATCACATGATTATAATACAGCCTAAAAAAGCTTAAAGTTGGATTTAGGAAGCATCTATATATAGTTATAGGATAGAATCTGACCTCAAGACCTTATGTCTGTCCCAACATTTTTTGTATAATTACCTACATATGGACAGATCAATAGTATAAGACACAGCAGAATTATATCTAGCTCACCTATGTTCAACTGAGAATTACATAATGTGGGTGGTGATTGGGGCCAACTTCTTTCACCAACAAAACAAAGCAAAACAACAAAAAATCTTGGGTTTCTTATTATCCCTATTCTTTAAGTCACATTTTGCTCCTGTCAGACCTGGTTATTCATTCTTTCTCTGGGATGATTATCAGGAGTTTCTTAGGATTTAAAAAAATACTTAGCTACCTCAATGAGGGTCTGTCAGCACTCCCTAACATACATTTGAGGGACGGGAGTAAGTCCATTGATAACATCTGTCTCCCCGTGGTCCTTATGTGTTAGCAGTTTAAGCATTGCATTTATCAGGTGCTATGTTTATTAGATGAGGCAAGTTGGTAAGGCATTCCCTTTGCATGTGATTTACCAGGATGTTGGGAAAAAAACTTTTCCTTCTTTTACTGTTTTTTTTTTCTTGTGGTTGACATCTTGGATGTCAGTGCTAGTGTTTTTAGAAGGATTGGCTGTACCTAACAGAGAAGTGAGGAAGGGGAATAATAGAACAGTTGTGATCATGTTAAATTAAACATAGATACTCAAATACTTTGAATTCAAACACCAGTGTTAAATTGGTGGTAAATACACAACTGAATTAGAGGTCCTATTTGAATTTACTTTTTAGAAAGTAAAATTGACTTACCTGGCAACACTCTACAAGGGTAATCATCAGATGGGGCTCTATCATTATAGAAACTGTACATGAAACATTTTTCTTTGTTCCTTTGTGAGCTACATCAATGTAGCTAGAGGTAGCTTTATTGTCAGGGTCAAGCAATGGGAAAGAAGAGAACCAGTTGCCAATGGCGGTCCTTGTCAAATTGCTCAATGTGTCCACTCCCTGCCCCCAGCATAATGTAAAGCTCAACAGCTCTAGGTAATGGGCTCACCATTTTGGGACTATCACAGAGTGGAAACAGAGAATTACATCCACAATGAAAACTTCTGTCAGGCTGAAGAAGGGAGAGGAGTGAGAAGGTAGGCATTCCTTGCAGGGTGTTTGCTCATAAGCTGTGCCATTTGTGATGAAATGACTCTCTGGCACAGTTTGAAAATCTCCTCCACATGAAGACCATTAAAAAATAAACAGTGTGGTTCAAGGCTTTTAAAATGTTTAGGAGGGGGAGAATTTACGTTGTCCCATCTTGGTTCTTATCTGCTCAATGCAACTTTTTTTTTTTTTTTCTACTGAAAAAATCATTCTTATTACTCTTTGAAAATATTTCAGATTAGTTTTTTTTTTAAATAAGCAGCTACCCTGTTTTTTTTGTTCCCTTTTTTTAAAATGGGAAAATAATATTTTATTCTTTTGCAAAATGTACAGCAAGTAATCAAGAATATTCCTCATGAGTCCTGTGCTATTTTCTCTTTAGTTCATTGCCCCTCACACCAAATCCCAAGTCTGCTTTAAAGAGTATGGAAAACTCACTTGTCCTTAGTTCGACAAAAACTAATGGACCAGGGTCCTTGAGGATAGTAGTACTCTCGAGCAAACTGAACATTCCCCTTGCAACTTTTAAAAAAAAAATTGAAGTGAAATTCATGTAACATACAGTTAATCATTTGAAAGTGTACATTTCAGTGGCACTTAGTGCATTCACAATGTTGTTACATCTACCACCTCACTCTAATGTCAAAGCTTTTTTGTCACCCCAGAAAAACACCTTCCCCACCTCAACCACTGGCAACTACTAATCTGCTTTCTGTCTCTATGGATTTGCCTATACTGCATATTACATATAAAAAGAATCATACAATATATAACCTTTTGTGTTTGGCTACTTTATTTTAGCATAATGTTTTTGAGGTTCATCTAAGTTGTAGCATGTGTCAGTACTTCATTCTTTGTTATTGCTGAATAATATTCCATTGTATGTATAAATTAAAAGTAGTTTACCCATTCGTCTGTTGATGGACATTTGGGTTGTTTCCTTCTTTTGGCTAATATGAATAATGCTACTATAAATATTAGTATGTAAGTTTCTGTGTGGACGCATGTTATCATTTCTCTGGGGTATACCTAGGAGTGGAATTGTAGAATCATATGGTAACACTTCTTTTAATCATTTGGGGAAGTGCCACACTGTTTTTCAAAGAAGCTGCAACATTTATATCCCCACCAACAGTGTATGATGTTTCCTATTTCTCCACATTCTCACCAACACTTGTTATTTTCCATTAAAAAAATAGCCATTCCAGTGGGTGTGAAGTTGTATCTCACTGTGGTTTTAATTTGCATTTCCTTGATGACCAAAGAAGTTGAACATGTTTTCATGTGTTTATTGGCCATTTGTACATTTTCTTTGGAGAAATGTCTATTCGACTTTGTTACCCATTTCTTAATTGAGTTGTCTTCTTGTTCTTGAGTTGTAAGAGTTCTTTATATATTCTGGATACTAGACCCTTATAAGATATATGATTTGCAAATATTTTCTTCCTTTCCTGTAAGCTGTCTTTTCAATTTATTGATAATGTCCTTTGATGCCCAGAAGTTTTAAATTCTTGTTTGTTTGTTTTTTATTTTTCTTATATAGGAGAATTATTTTTCTTCTATCCAACTCACTTTTCTAATTTATGTTATCCACCTGGCAAATATAGATAGATTGATAACCCTGTTCTACATGTGTATTATTGACATAGTCATGACATAAAAATATATTTAAACTATATTAACTGAAAAATGCAAAATACTGAACAATCTGTACGGTACAATTTCATTCGTGGAAAAAAAGAGGGTAGATAGAGAGATGATTGTATGTGTGTAGAAAATATCTATAAGGAGCCAACAAGAAACAATAGTGGTTATCTAGGGAGTAGGACCTTCATTTTTCAATTTATACCTTTTTGTATTGTTTGAATTTTATGTAGCAAGTATGTATTACTTTAACAACAAAATTCAGTAGATTTTAAAGCCATGCTACATTACCTTTCCCTGTAAGCTCAAGGTGACTTAATGAGTAAAGTGACCCCATTTTCCAAACCTACAGTCAGAAGACATGTTCTGATAGTCTTGAATGTACAGATCTTCCTCAACTTAAGCTGGGGCTACATCTCATCGGAAGTTGAAAATACTGCAAGTGGAAAATACATTTAATACACCTAACTTATCGAAAATCATAGTTTAGCCTAGCCTACCTTAAAAATACTCAGAACACTTACATTAGCCTACAGTAGGGCAAAAGCATCTATCACAAACCCTATTTTACATAAAGTGTTGAATATCTCATGTAATTTATTGAATACTGTACTGAAAGTGAAAAAGAGAATGGTTTTATGGGTACAGATGGTTGTAGTGTATTGGTTGTTTCCCCTTGTGGTCACAGGGCTGACGGGGAGCTGTGAGTCACTGCTGCAGCCCAGCATCACAAGAGTATGGTACTGCATATCGCTAGCCTGGGAAAAGATCAAAATTCAAAGTATGGTTTCTACTGAATGAGTATTGCTTTTGTACCATTGTAAAGTAGAAAAATCCCAGGTTAAACCATCATAAGTCATGGACTGTCTGTACATGTAGGGAACTGAGGTAAAATATTTGAAACTGGGTCTGATTTGTAAGAGTCAGAAATTGAGATTGCCATATAGAGGGCTTTTTGTTTTGTCGTTGTTGTTTGTTTGTTTTTTAAAACTAATATTTTTAAATTGAGATATACTTAACATATAATGTATTAGTTTTAGATGTACACATTTGATCTATGTATATATTGTGAAATAATTACCACAGTAAATTTAGTTAACATCCATCACCACATATAGTTACAAAATTTTTTTCTTGTGATGAGAACTTTTAAGATCTGCTGTCTTAGAAACTTTCAAATATACAATACAGTATTGTTAACCCTAACAACCATGCTGTACATTACATCCCCAGGACTTATTTATTTTAAAACTAGAAGTTTGTACTTTTTAACTATCTACACCCATTTTGCCCACCCTTTACCCCCATCCCTGGAAACCACCAATCTGTTCTCTGTATCTATGAGTTCTTTTTTATTTTAGATTCCACATATAAATGATATCATACCGTGGTACCATGATATCATGGTATTTGTCTTTGTCTGACTTCTTTCACTTAGCATAATGCCCTCAAGATCCATCCATGTTGTTGTTGTTGCCAATAGCAGGGTTTCCTTCTTTTTTTTTTAATGACTGAAAGGTATTCCATTGTATATCATTATATATCACATTTTCTTTAACCATTTATTCATTAATAGACACTTAAGTTGTTTCCATGTCTTGAGTATTATAAATAATGCTGCAGTGAACATGAGTTCTTCAACATAATGATTTAGTTTCTTTGGGTAAATACCCAGAGGTGGAATTGCTGGATCATATGGTAGTTCTATTTTTAATTTTTTGAGCAACCTCCATACTGTTTCCCATAGTTTCTGCACCAATTTACATGTCTACCAACATTGCATCAGGGTTGCCTCCCCTTCATGTCCTACCCAACACTTGTTATTTCTTGTCTTTGATGATAGCCATTGTAACAGATGTGGGATGGTATCTCATTGTGATTTTGATTTGCATTTCCCTGATGATCAGTGATGTTGAGCAACTTTTCATGTGCCCGTTGGCCATTTGTATGCCTTCTTTGGAAATATGTCTATGCAGATCCTCTGCCCATTTTTAAATCTGATTGTTTGTTTATCTATTGAGTTGTGTTAGTTCTTTATTTAGATATTAACCCTTTATTAGACATATGATTTGAAAATATTTCCTCCCATTTGGTACGTTGCGTTTTCATTTTGTTGATTGCTTCCTTTGCCGTACAGAAGCTTTTAAATTTTTATGTAGTCCCACTTGTTTATTTTTCTTTTGTTGCCTTTGCTTTTGGTGTCAAGTCCAAAAAATCATTGCCAAGACTGATGTCAAGGAACTTACCCCCTATGTTTTCTTCTAGGAGTTTTATGGTTTCAGGTCTTACATTCAAGTCTTTAATCCATTTTGAGTTGATTTTTGTGTGTAGTATAGGGGACCAGTTTCATTCTTTTGCATGTGGCTATTTGGTTTTTCCAACACCATTTATTGAAGAGACTGCCCTTTTCCCATTTTATATTCTTGGCTCCTCCTTTGTTGTAACTTAATTGACCACATATGCGTGGGTTTATTTCTGGCCTCTCTACTCTGTTCCATTGATATATGTGTCTGCTTTTATGCTAATAACATACTGTTTGATTACTATAGCTTTGTAATGTAGTTTGAAATCAGAAAGTGTACTGCCTCCCATTTTGTACTTCTTTCTCAAGATTGCTTTAGCTATTTGGGGTATTTTATGGTTACATACAAATTTAAAATTTTTTTGTTCTATTTCTGTGATAAATGCCATTGTAATTTTGATAGGGATTGCATTGAATCTGTAGATGGATTGGGCAGTATGATCATTTTAACAATATTAACTCTTGCAATGTATGAGCTGGGAATATCTTTCCATTTTTTGTGTCTTCTTTAATTTCCTTCATTAATTTCTTATGGCTTTCAGCATACAGTTCTTTTACTTCTTTGGGTAAATTTGTACCTAAGTATTCTATTCTTCTTTTTTTTGAGCAGAAAATAATTCTTTTATTATCTCATGGGCATTTAATTGAATGGGAATCCTAATGTTCAATTTGCTTTGTTTGCATGAAACCTTATAGCCAGATATGTGGCTCTTTTCTCCTTGCCCAAATTTTCTCATTTAGTATTTATTTAATATTTAGTTATACATATATATATATATATATGTGTATTTTTAACATGTTTATTGGAGTATAATTGTATTATATTTTTGTGTTAGTTTCTACTGTATAACAAAGTGAATCAGCTATACATATACATATATCCCCATATCCACTCCCTCTTGTGTCTTCCTCCTACCCTCCTTATCCCACCCCACTAGGTGGTCACAAAGCACCGAGCTAGTCTCCCTGTGCTATGCGGCTGCTTCCCACTAGCAATCTATTTTACATTTGGTAGTGTATATATGTCAATGCCACTCTCTCACTTCTTCCCAGGTTACCCTTCCCCTGCCCGTGTCCTCAGGTCCATTCTCTATGTCTACGTCTTTATTCCTATCCTGCCCGTAGGTTCAACAGAACCATTTTTCTTTTTTTTAGATTCCATATATATGTGTTAGCATATGGTATTTGTTTTTCTCTTTCTGACTTACTTTACTCTGTATGATAGACTCTAGGTCCATCCACTTGACTACAAATAATGCAATTCCATTTCTTTTTATGGCTGAATAATATTCCATTGTATATATGTGTCACATCTTCTTTATCCATTCATCTGTTAGTGGACACTTAGGTTGTTTCCATGTACTGGCTATTGTAAATACTGCTGCAATGATTATTGTGGTACATGACTTTTCGAATTATGGTTTTCTCAGGGTATATGCCCTGTAGTAGGATTGCTGGGTCATATGATAGCTCTATTTTTAGTTTTTCTAAGGAACATTCATACTGTTCTCCATAGTGGCTGTATCAATTTACATTCCCACCAACAGTAAAAGAGGGTTCCCTTTTTTTTTTTTTGCGGTACGCGGGCCTCTCACTGTTGTGGGCTCTCATGTTGTAGAGCACAGGCTCCAGACGCGCTGGCTCAGCGGCCATGGCTCACTGGCCCAGCCGATCCATGGCATGTGGGATCTTCCCGGACTGGGGCATGAACCCGCGTCCCCTGCATCGGCAGGTGGACTCTCAACCACTGCGCCACCAGGGAAGCCCTGTTTGTAGACTTTTTGATGATGGCCATTCTGACCAGTATGAGGTAATACCTCATTGTAGTTTTGATTTGCATTTCTCTAATGATTAGTGATGTTGAGCATCCTTTCATGTGTTTGTTAGAAATCTGTATATCTTCTTTGGAGAAATGTCTGTTTACATCTTCAGCCCATTTTCAGATTGGGTTGTTCGTTTTTTTTGATATTGAGCTTCATGAGCTGCTTGTATATTTTGGAGATTAATCAATCCTTTGTCAATTACTTCATTTGCAAATATTTTCTCCCACTCTGAGGGTTGTCTTATGGTCTTGTTTATGGTTTCCTTTGCTGTGCAAAAGCTTTTGAGTTTCATTAGGTCCCATTTGTTTTTATTTCCATTTCTCTAGAAGGTGGGTCAAAAAGGATCTTGCTGTGATTTATGTCATAGAGGGTTCTGCCTGTGTTTTCCTCGAAGAGTTTTATAGTGTCTGGCCTTACATTTAAGCCTTTAGTGCATTTTGAGTTTATTCTTGTGTATGGTGTTAGGGAGTGTTCTAATTTCATTCTCTTACATATAGCTGTCCAGTTTTCCCAGCACCACTTATTGAAGAGGCTCTCTTTTCTCCATTGTATACTCTTGCCTCCTTTATCAAAGATAAGGTGACCATATGTGCATGGGTATATCTCTGGAATTTCTATCCTGTTCCATTTATCTATATTTCTGTTTTTTAGGTAGTACCATACTGTCTTGATTACTGTAGATTTTGTAGTATAGTCTAAAATCAGGGAGCCTGATTCCTCCAGCTCTGTTTTTCTTTCTCAAGATTGCTTTGGCTATTGAGGATGTTCTGGGTATCCATACAAATTGTGAAATTTTTTATTCTAATTCTGTGAAAAATGCCATTGATAGTTTGATAGGGATTGCATTGAATCTGTAGATTGCTTTGGGTAGTAGAGTCATTTTCACAATGTTGATTCTTCCACTCCAAGAACATGGTATATCTCTCCATCTGTTTGTATCATCTTTAATTTCTTTCATCAGTGTCTTATAGTTTTCTGCATACATGTCTTTTGTCTACATAGGTAGGTTTATTCCTAGGTATTTTATTCTTTTTGTTGCAGTGTAAAATGGGAGTGTTTCATTAATTTCTCTTTCACATTTTTCATCATTAGGGTATAGGAATGAAAGAGATTTCTGTGCATTAATTTTGTATCCTGCTACTTTACCAAATTCACTGATTAGCTCTAGTAGTTTACTGGTAGTATCTTTAGGATTCTCTATTTCGAGTAACTTGTCATCTGCAAGCAGTGACAGTTTTACTTCTTTTCAAATTTGGATTTCTTTTATTTCTTTTTCTTCTCTGATTGCTGTGGCTGAAACTTCCAAAACTATGTTGAATAATAGTGATGAGAGTGGGCAACCTTGTCTTGCTCCTGATACTAGTGGAAATGTTTTTTTATTCACCATTGAGACTGATGTTTGCTGTGGGTTTGTCATATATGGCCTTTATATGTTGAGGTAAGTTCTCTCTATGCCTACTTTCTGGAGAGTTTTTATCATAAATCAGTGTTGAATTTTGTCAAAAGCATTTTCTACATCTATTGAGATTATCATATCCTTTTTATTCTTCAATTTGTTAATATGGTGTATCACATTGATTGATTTGTGTATATTGAAGAATCCTTGCATTCCTGAGATAAACCCCACTTGATCATGGTGGTGATCCATTTAATGTGCTTTTGTATTCTGTTTGCTAGTATTTTGTTGAGGATTTTTGCATCTATTTTCATTGGTGATATTGGATGGTAGTTTTCTTTTTTGTGACATCTTTGTCTGGTTTTGGTATCAGGGTGATGGTGGCCTCGTAGAATGTGTTTGGGAGTGTTCCTCCCTCTGCTATATTTTGGAAGAGTTTGAGAAGAATTGTTATTAGCTCTTCTCTAAATGTTTGATAGAATTCGCCTGTGAAGCCATTTGGTCCTGGGCTTTTGTTTGTTAGAAGGTTTTTAATCACCATTTCAATATCAGTGCTTGTGATTGGTCTGTTTATATTTTCTATTTCTTCCTGGTTCAGTCTTGGAAGATTGTTCTTTTCTAAGGATTTGTCCATTTCTTCCATGTTGTCCATTTTATTGGCATATAGATTACCTGTATTAATCTCTCATGATCTTTTGTACTTCTGCTGTGTCAGTTGTTAGTTCTTCTTCATCTCTAATTCTGTTGATTTGAGTTCACCCTTTTTTTCTTCATAAATCTGGATAATGGTTTATCAATTATTTTTATCTTCTCAAAGAATGAGCTTTTAGTTTTATTGATCTTTGCTATTGTTTCCTTCATTTCTTTTTCATTTATTTCTGATCTGATCTTTATGATTTCTTTCATTCTGCTAACTTTGTGGGTTTTTTGTTCTTCTTTCTCTAATTGCTTTAGGTGTACGGTTAGTTTGTTTATTTGAGATGTTTCTTATTTCTTGAGGTAGGATTGTATTGCTGTAAACTTCCCTCTTAGAATTGCTTTTGCTGCATCCCATAGGTTTTGTGTCATCGTGCTTTCATTGTCATTTGTTTGTAGGTACTTTTTGATTTGCTCTTTGATTTCTTCAGTGATCTCTTGGTTATTTAGTAGTATATTGTTTAGCCTCCATGTATTTGTATATTTTACAGATTTATTCCTGTAATTGATATCTAGTCTCATAGCATTGTTGTCAGAAAAGATATTTGATACAATTTCAATTTTCTTAAATTTACAAAGGCTTGATTTGTGACCCAAGATATGATGTATGCTGGAGCATGTTCCATGATCACTTAAGAAGAAAGTGTGTTGTTTTTGCATGGAATGTCCTATAAATATCAATTAAATCCATCTTGTTTAATGTATCATTTAAAGCTTGTATTTCCTTATTTATTCTCCTTTTGGAAGATCTGTCCATTGGTGAAAGTTTAGTGTTAAAGTCTGCTACTCTGATTGTGTTACTGTTGATTTCCCCTTTTATGGCTGTTAGCATTTGCCTTATGTATTGAGGTTCTCCTATGTTGGGTGAATAAATATTTACAATTGTTATATCTTCTTCTTGGATTGATCCCTTGATCATTATGTATTTTCCTTCTCTGTCTCTTGTAATAGTCTTTATTTTAAAGTCTGCATTTTCTGATATGAGTATTGCTACTCGATCTTTCTTTTGATTTCCATTTGCATGGTATATCTTTTTCCATCCCCTCACTTTCAGTCTGTATGGATCCCTAGGTCTGAAGAGCATCTCTTGTAGACAGCATATATACAGGTCTTGTTTTTGTATCCATTCAGACAGTCTGTCTTTTGGTTGGAGCATTTAATCCATTTACATTTAAGGTAATTATCGATATGTATGTTCCTATTACCATTTTCTTAATTGTTTTGGGTTTGTTATTATAGGTCTTTTCCTACTCTTGTGTTTCCTGCCTAGAGAGGTTCCTTTAGCATTTGTTGTAAAGCTGGTTTGGTGGTGGTGAATTCTCTTTGCTCTTGCTTGTCTGTAAAGATTTTAATTTCTCTGTTGAATCTGCATGAGATCCTCTCTGGGTGGAGTAATCTTGGTTGTAGGTTTTTCTCTTTTGTCACTTTAGATAAGTCCACTACTCCCTTCTGGCTTGCAGAGTTTCTGCTGAAAGATCAGTTGTTAACCTTATGGGGATTCCTTTGTATATTATTTGTTGCTTTTCCCTTGCTGCTTTTTAATATTTTTTCTTTGTATTTAATTTTTGATAGTTTTATTACCATGTGTCTTGACATGTTTCTCCTTGGATTTATCCTGTATGCAACTGTTTGCACTTCCTGGACTTGATTGTCTATTTCCTTTCCCTTATTAGGGAAGTTTTCAACTATAATCTCTTCAAATATTTTCTCAGTCCCTTTTTTTTTTCTCTTCTTCTTCTGAGACCCCTATAATTCGAATGTTGGTGAGTTTAACATTGTCCCAGAAGTCTCTGAGACTGACCTCAATTCTTTTCATTCCTTTTTCTTTATTCTACTCTGTGGTAGTTATTTCCACTGTTTTATCTTCCAGGTTACTTATCCATTCTTCTGCTTCAGTTATTCTGCTATTGATTCCTTCTAGAGAATTTTTAATTTCATTTATTGTGTTGTTTGTTTGCTCTTTAGTTCTTCTAGATCCTTGTTAAATGTTTCTTGTATTTTCTCCATTCTGTTTCCAAGATTTTGGATCATCTTTACTATCATTACTCTGAATTGTTTTTCAGGTCGACTGCCTATTTCCTCTTCATTTGTTTGGTCTGGTGGTTTTTTACCTTGCTCCTTCATCTGCTGCATATTTCTCTGTCTTCTCATTTGGCTTAAGTTACTCTGTTTGGTGTCTCCTTTTTGCAGGTTGCATGTTCATAGTTCCTGTTGTTTTTGGTGTCTGCCCCCAGTGGGTAAGTTTGGTTATTTGGGTTGTGTAGGCTTCCTGGTGGAGGGGACTGCTGTCTGTGTTCTGATAGATGAGGTTGGATCTTGTCTTTCTGGTGGGCAGGACTGCATCCGGTGGTGTGTTGTGGGGTGTCTGTGAAATTATTATAATTTTAGGCAACCTCTCTGCTAATGGTTGGGTTTGTTTTCCTGGCTTGCTAGTTGTTTGGCATCGGGTGTCCAGCACTAGAGCTTGCTGGGCGTTGAGTGGAGCTGGGTCTTAGCATTGAGATGGAGATCTCTGGGTGAGCTCTTGCCGATTGCTATTACGTGAGGCCAGGAGGTCTCTGGTGGACCAATGTCCTGAACTTGGCTCTCCCACCTCAGAGGCTCAGGCCTGACACCTGGCTGTAGCACCAAGACCCTGTCAGCCATATGGCCAGGTTCATGGGGAGTTTCTTGCCTTTTGGGACGTCTGAGGTCTTCTGCCAGCATTCAGTCAGTGTTCTTAGGAGTTCTTCCACATGTAGATGTATTTTTTTGGGAGGAAGGTGATCTCCACGTCTTTCTCCTCTGCCATCTTGAAGGTCCTCCCAGGTATTTTATTCTTTATTGTGCATTTGTAATTGTGTTTTTTCCCTTAATTTCTCTTTCTAATAGCTTGTTATTAAAATATAAGTCACACAACAGATTTTTTAAGATTGATTTTATTTTCTACAAATTTAATGTGTTCATTTATTAGATCTAACATTTTTTGGGTGGAATCTTTATGGTTTCCTATATAGTATATCATGTCATCTGCGAATAGAGACAGTTTTAATTTTTCCTTTCCAGTTTGGATGCCTTTTGTTTATTTTTCTCTCCTGATTGCCTTGGCTAGAATTTCCAGTGCTATGTTGAATAGAAGTGATGAGAGTGGGCATCCTTGTGTTTTTCCTGATCGTAGAGGAAAAGCTTTCAGTTTTTTGCCATTGCTTATGATATTATCTTTGGGCTTGTCATATAGGGCTTTTATTATATTGTGGTATGTTCCATCTATACTCACTTTGTTGAGAATTTTTATCATAAATAGATGTTGAAGTTTGTCAAACGGTTTTTCTGAGTCTATTTAGATGATCATATGGTTTTTACACTTAATTTTGTTAATGTGGTGTATCACATTCATTGATGTGCAGATGTTGAACCATCCTTACATCCCTGGAATAAGTCCCACTTGATCATGATGTATGATCCTTTTAATGTATTGTTTGATTTGGTTTGCTACTATTTTGTTGAGGACTTTTACATTTGTGTTCATCAGGGATATTGGCCTGTATTTTTCTTTTCTTGTGGTCTCTTTGTCTGGTTTTTGTATCAGGATACTTTGGGTCTCATAAAATGAGTTTGGAAATGTTCCCTTCTCTTTAATTTTTTGGAAGAGTTTGAGGATTGATATTCTTTAAATGTTTGGTAGAATTCACCAGTGAAGTCATGTGGTCCTGGACTTTTCTTTGTTTGGAGGTTTTTGATTACTGATTCAATCTCCTTACTAGTAATTTGTCTGTTCAGATTCTCTATTTCTTCATGATTCAGTCTTGGTAGTTTGTATGTTTCTTGAAATTTTTTCCATTTTTTCTAGGTTGTCCAATTTGTTAGTCTCTTATGATCCTTTGTACTTCTGTGCTATCAGTTATTTTGTCTCCCCTTTCATTTCTGATTTTATTTATATGCATCCTCTCTTTTTCTCCTGATGAGTCTGGCTAAAGATTCATATGTTTTGTTTATTTTTTCAAAGAACCAGCTCTTAGTTTCAGTGATCTATTCTCTTTTCGGGCTCTATTTCATTTATTTCCTCTCTGATCTCTGTTATTTCCTTCCTTCCATTAACTTTGGACTTATTTTTGTTCTTATTTTTCTAGTTCCTTGAGCTGTAAAGTTAGGTTGTTTATTTGAGCTCTTTACCTTTTCTTAATGTAGGCATTTATTGCTATAAACTGGACATTTTGAATACTATAATATGGTTACTTTGGAAATCATCTCCTCCTTCCCTAGGGATTGCCATTGTTTCCTCTTGAGGTCTATAGTTGTCCATTTGTGCAGGGGGCATCTCACTCCTTGTTTCTAAAGTGGGAGGGCATACCACACCCCTGCCAGTTCTTTCTTCTCCTGAGTCCAACCCCCATGTAACTCTGCATAGTGTGCAGTGTTCTCTTCTTACAGGCTGTGTTTGTGACTAATGAACTGCTGTCAGTCTCATCTGTCTCCAGGGTTGGCGGCATGTGTTCAGCCATCTTATACTATTCAGCGTGGGGGAATCCCATCTTTACCAATGGGGTACATAGAAGGTGGTCAGAACAATGTGAATGGATAAAAAATTATTGTAATAAATTTACATATATTAAATTTCATGCACTCATTTTGAGGGTATAGTTCAATGAGTTTTTACAAATAGCGCTATCCCGTTGTATGAATATATCCCACTTTATTAACCTATTCACCTGTTGATGGACATTTGTTGTTTTTTTTTCCAGTTTTCAACTACTATGAATGAAGTTGATATGAACATTTATGTACAAGTCTTCTTATGAATATGTGTTTTCATTTCCCTTAGGTAAATACTTAGGGGTGTAATTGCAGAATCACATGGTAAGGGTATATTTAAATTTAGAATAAAATGTTAAACTCTTTTCCAGTGTGGTTATACCATTTTACATTCCTGCCATCAACGTTGCAGATTTATTTTAAATATATTCTAATAATTTGTTTTTTGAGTGGTAAGTTTAATACATAGGCATTTCTTACATTACTGATATATTTGTATATATTTTTACCATAATATTTTGTGTTTTCTATTTACCATGTTTTTTTTTCTTTGATTTTTTTCTGCTTTTTCTCCTTTTATTTGAATTATTGAGTTTCCTTTTTCCACATATTCCACAATCTATTGATTTGGAAGTTAAACATTAAATTTATACTATTTTAATGATTACCCTTAAATTATCATTATGAATAGTTAGAAAAGAATAAACTTTAATCAACATCTCTACTCTTGTCCCTAAATAGAGTGAACTTTAAACTACTTTAACCTTGATTAACCCTATGCCTTATTAAATGTTAGTGCTGTCTCATATTTTAGTTTCACTATGTTTTTTTATCCTCAAATTTAGTAATTATTATTTTTCTTATTTCATATACAGGCATACTTTTTTATTGCACTTTGCTTTATTGCATTTCACAGATATTGGTTTTTATTGGGTTTTTTTTTTTGCAAATTGAAGGTTTGTGGCAACCCTGCATACAGCAAGGCTATCAGTGCCATTTTTCTGACACACAGCATTTGCTCGTTTTGTGTCTCTGTGTCACATTTGGTAATTCTCACGATATTTTAAGCTTTTTCATTATTATTATATTTGTTGTGGTCATATGTGATCAGTGATCTTTAATGTTACTCTTGTAATTGTTTCTGGGCTCTGCAAATCCTGCCATATAAGATGGTGAACTTAATAATTTTATGTGTTCTGACTGTTCTACCAGCTGGCCATTCACCTGTCTCTCTCTCCTTCTCCTGGGACCTTTCTATTCCCTGAGACACAACAATATTGAAATTAGGTCAGTTGATAGCCCTACAATGGTCTCTAAGTATTCAAGTGAAAGAAAGAGTCACACAACTCTCTAAATCAAAAGCTAGAAATGATTAAGCTTAATGAGGAATGCATGTTGAAGCTGAGACAGGCTGAAAGCTAGGCATCTTGTGCCAAATGGTTAGCCAAGTTGTGATTGTAATGGAAAAGTTCTTGAAGGAAATTAAAAGTGCCACTCCAGTGAATACACTGATTAAAAAAAAAAAAGAAGCAGCAAAACAGCCTTATTGCAGATATGGAGAAAGTTTTAGTGTCTCTATAGAAGACCAGACCATCTGCAGCATTTCCTTAAACCAAAGCCTAATCCAGAGCAAAGCTCACTCTTCAGTTCTGTGAAGGCTGAGAGAGGTGAGGAAGCTATAGAAGAAAAGTTTGAAGCTGGCAGAGGTTGGTTCGTGAGGTTTAAGGAATGAAGCCATTTCCATAACATAAAAGTTCCAGCTGAAGCAGCAAGTGCTGATGTAGAAGATGCAGCAAGTTTTCCAGAAGATCTAGCTAAGATAATTAATGAAGGTGGCTCTACTATACAACAGATTTTCAATGTAGACAAAACAGTCTTCTATTGGAAGAACATGCCAGATAGGACTTTCATAGTGAGAGAGAGGTCAGTGCCTGACTTCAAGCTTCAGAGGGCAGGCTGACTGTCTTGTTAGGGGCTTAATGCAGCTGGTGACTTTAAGTTGAAGCCAGTGTTCACTTACCACTCTGAAAATCCTAGTGCCCTTAAGAATAATGAGAAATCTAGTCTGTCTGTGCTCTATAAATGGAACAGTAAAGCCTGGATGATAACACATCTGTTTACTGCATGGTTTACTGAATAGTTTCAGCCAGCTGTTGAGATCTGCTGCCCAGAAAAAAAAGATTCCTTTCAAAATATTAGTGCTCATTGACAATGCACCTGGTCATGCAAGAGCTCTAGTGTGAAGATGTACAATGAGATTAATGTTGTTTTCATGCTTCAAACACAACATCCATTCTGAAGCCCATGAATCAAGAAGTAATTTCAACTTTCAAGTCTTATGACCTAAGAAATACGTTTTGTAAGGCTATAGCTGCCATAGATAGTATCCTTGGATGGATCTGGGCAAAGTCAATTGAAAACCTTGTGGAAAGGATTCACCATTCTATTGATAGATGCCATTAAGAACATTTGTGATTCCTGGGAAGAGGTCAAAATATCAGTGTTCACAGGAGTTTGGAAGAAGTTGATTCCAACCCTCATGGATGACTTGGAGGGGTTCAAGACTTCAGTGGAGGAAGTAACTGCAGATGTGGTGGAAATAGCGAGAGAACTAGAATAGAAGTGGAGCCTGAAGCTGTGACTGAATTGCTGCAATCTCATGATAGAGCTTTAATGGATGAGGAGTTGCTTCTTATGGATGAGCAAATAAAGTGGTTTCTTGAGATGGAACAACTCCTGGTGAAGAAGCTGTGAAGATTGTTGACAACAAAGGATTTAGAATATGACATGAACTTAGTTGATAAAGCAGTGGCAGAGTTTGAGAGGACTGACTCCAATTTTGAAAGAAGTTCTACTGTGGATAAAGTGCTGTGAAACCAAATTCTGTGCTACAGAGAAATCGTTCATGAAAGGAGTCAATCCATGTGACAAACTTCGTTGTTGTCTTATTTTAAGAAATTGTCACAGCCACCCCAGCCTTCAGCAACCACCACCCTGATCAGTCAGCAGCCATCAACATCGAGGCAAGACCCTCCACCAGCAAAAGGATTGGCTCATTGAAGTCTCAGATGATGGTTAGCATTTTTTAGCTATAAAGTATTTCTTAATTAAGGTGTACATTGTTTTTTTAGACATAATGCTATTGCACACTTAATAGACTAAAGTATAGTGTAAACATAACTTTTATATGCACTGGGAAACCAAAAATTCATGTGACTTGCTTTATTGAGATATTCACTTTATTGTGGTGGTCTGGAGCCAAACCTGCAATATATCTAAGGTATGCCTATAGTCAATTTTTGTCTATTCTTTTTTTGGTCAATTGTTACCCATCTTTTTGGCAAGTATTTTTCTATTCAATGCTTCTAATCACTCAGTTTTTAAAAAAATTTAGTTCAATTTAGTTCTGTTTTACTGATATATATGTATTTCTTACATTCACAGTGAGTCTATTAGTTTATAAATATCCATTTTATTAGAAAATATTTTTAGTTTTTGATTCTTTTTAAGTAGATGTTCAGCTGAGTGACAAGTAAATAGGTCAAGGCAGTACTACAGATATTAGATGGTGCAGCCCTTACCCTGACAAAGGGTGAGCAGCGTGACATTTATGTGGTCCTCCGGTGAGGCTTGGACAGGACGTGGGTTGATATATCATGACTATAGTTTAGAAAAGTCACTCTGCTACTTTCAAGCTACTTTTTACTACTTTCCTGCTACTTCCTACTGTTTGGTATCTTCTAACTTCTACTGGAAAGCAGGAGGTAAGGTCTTTTGCGAAGAGTAGGGAAGATATGGTGACATTAGAGATATGAGAAAAATGCAGAAGGTTTGAAATAGCTACTATGGAGACTGGAAGAGAGGTTTATGTAGTGTAAGAATGATATTTTATCAGATATCAATGAGACGTCACTCGAAGTTGAAGACCATGCATTTATAATGCCACTGATTTTCATAATTGCTTATTTTTCTCCAGCAACCAGGTATAGCCCTGGAGACAGAGATGGATCCATGGTTGCTGTTTTGCCAGTCAGATGACACGTTAGAACTGTTGTAAAAGGAATATTGGGATTTAGGCATGAGACTGCTTAATGTGATGTCCGATGGGATCTAAGCTGGCTAAGGAAGAAAAGCAACTTAGCTATGTGGTTGGAGAAAAGCAGGAGTACACAATTGAGCAAGTTAGAAGAATAAGGCACTGTAGCTATTAAGAATGTGATATTTTATATATTTCAAGAATTGGTGAGTTCCAGGAGATAACAAGATCTAAGGTGTGGCTGGAAGTGGTGACTGAGGTAGAATGAGGATAATTGGAATTAAGACGCTAAAGCAACTGAGAGGCTTGAAAGTTGGAGGGATCCTTCATATCTAAGGATCCCTGCTTTGAGAAATGTACTGACACAATAGAAGCAAGACATTACCCTCTAATAACTTGACTTTAATATGCAATTAACTGAGCCTCATAATCTTCTCTACAGGAGGGATATATCTCTGCATTCTTTTTCATATTCAAGTTTACCATGGAAAAAACATCAGACAACAATATAATTCATTTGGCATAAGGTTTCTTAACATTGTGTGCTTTTTCTATTCTTTCACTTCACCATCCAGGGGTGTAGCCTTTCATAACTAGAAGTGAATGATTCCCCAAAATAGTGTGAATGATTAGTTTCAATATTCAAGTAAAATTTAATTTTATATGACAATTTTGGATCACAAGGATAAAAGAGAATTTTGCCACAACTTACGAGCAAAATATCCAAAATACTAATAGCCTCTAGTCTTCACCTCACATTTTTTTTCACATCATAATGAATGAAGCGATTCTATATATGGATTATAGAGCATGTATAAAATCATTTTAGAAACTTTTGATGAAAGGTTTTTTATTTGGAAGATTCCAAGTCTCAATTAGTAGTTGTGAAGCTTTAGTTACTATGGTTCTGAATCATTTTGGACTTAAATAAAGTTTAGCTTTCACGTTAGATGATCTTCAGTCCAGAATGATTAGAAGGAAAATAACTGACAATTTGGAAACTCGTTTCATATAATGAAAATCCTGTCATGAATAGAAGTAATTTAAATTTTTTGCTCAGCAATGTTTTCCAACTCTCCTCAGAAAAATATCAAGAGAGTATTGTAATATTTGGCATAATTTACCAAATGTAACCTTATCCAGCACAGATAGAATTATTTCATAAGAACTTTTAACATTTGATGAACTTGTATTAATTCCTCAGCCATATATTATATTAAGGCATGTGAACAGATACAAGATAGAAATTAAATTTAATATTAATTATGATTTTAATTCATTTTCCCTTCCTCCATCCCTTTCTTTTATACTTGTACTCGTTAATTGCTACAGGGAATTTTGGAGATTGCCTTAAGTACTACACAAGGAACAAGTTAGTAATTTGACTGCATTTTGTATATGTCACTGTGTTCATTTTGCTAAGCTAATCAAGAAAGACATTGCACAAAAGGAGCAAGGTTCCTGAGGACCATAAATCTGGGAACTTTTCTCCCCCATTTGAGAAGAAATTAGAAGAAATCTAATCTCAGTTATGGTATAGTTGATAGTAATCAACTTATAGTTTCCATAGGGGGCTCAAGTTCTCATGTAATTACAAGGTGGATATCAGCATGTGGTTATTTATGTCATGCAGACTAAGCACATAAAAATATGTTAGATCATATTGAACTGAAAGTTTGCAAGCCAGGAATATGCATTTGTCATGAGTCGTCTGTTTAAGGGAGATCTTTCAATGTTCCTAATGTACCCTTGTAGGCCTCTGTATCAGAAATTACTAATATCTCTATATACAATGGGATATTCATCATCTATTGCAGAAATGTATTCTTTTATGGCTATTAATCCTGATTAAAACTTATGCTTATTTTAAGGTGCAATGGTTAATTAGACTTGGATTTATAATATAATTAGGGTAGGGACTTAGGTTTCCTGAAATGACTCATTTTAGCATAAAAGGTTGAAAGATAAAAGAAAGTCCTGTGACTTTACTGTAGCATCTAATGCTAAAAGATGTTAATAGTTAGAAAATAAGAACTGTTAGATAATTCAATAATTTGGCACTCAGGAAATTTGATGCTATTCAACACAGATTGAATTTTGAGAAATGAAGAGGATTCCTAAGTTACATCTATGTGAGTGGCAGAGGAATTATTGATGGCTCTATATATTTACAAAGCAAAGTCAGTTTGCATTAGGTACCTATTGATAACCCAGACTCAGAGCAAGAATTTCCTTTATGGTCATCTAAAATTTTAATATGTACGATGTAAACTAGACTGGTTTGAGTGATGGGGGTGGCAAGAGAAAAACCTATTTGCGAATATTGGTATCATTTTCTATAAATTAGTTCAGATTGCCATGACTCATTGCCTAAATCATGAGCTCTTAGGCAGAGGGACATTTTTTGAAGATTAGCCACCGAAAGAGAACTTTAGGTAAGCTACCCAACTGCACTATTAAGTAGACAAGCTTGATTCGTGTGCTTATTTAGTTTTATTTGTTCAGAATGCTAGGCTTAGTTCTTTGGCTTTATTGAACACATAGAAGAAGAAAGGTTATGAGCAGAGTGCCTTGCTTATATGATAATGAGAATGATGGATTCCTACACATATTATTCCAATGAGGTACAGAAATATGACCTTGGAAGAACCGCAATATGTTGAATCAGTATTGAGATGTTGATAGCAAAATTATTTCAGTGGTGTTGTTTGGTCTGAAATTTAAATTGAGCTAAGCTTTTTGCCTCTTATGAAATCCAAATGTCCTGGGGATAGTTGAAAAGTTACTACTAGGCATGAGAGTAGGGAAAAATACAGAGTAACCCAGTGTCTTTTCTTCAAGCCACTTAATCTTGGACAAGAGGGATGCAAATAGTTTTAATAATAATAATAAACATTTACAACACATACACACATATATTCTAGTCCATCTTTTCTTTCTACCACTTATACATTTTAATATATGGAACAAGTATCAACTTTTCTGGGCTTTAGTTACTTCACCTTATAAAGTTTGCATAGTGCCTGAAGATAAGGAGCTTTTAGGGTCCTTTCTAGTCCTATGATCTTTACTTTGATAAATGGCAAAGTGGTAAGAGATCTCATTAAATATCACTTCTCAGGACAAGTGTTATCATGCCAAAATTTTAGGAAAGCCTTTGATACTCTTCTGCTGAGCAGTATCATTCTGAAATATCACATGTTTAATGGGTAATTATCTGAAAGATGGAAGCATGAATTATGGCTTCTTTACATCTAAATAGTTAAGTTAGCATTTCAAACAGTGATGATACAAATGCATTAAAAAATACCAAGGATTGGGGCTTCCCTGGTGGCGCAGTGGTTAAGAGTCCGCCTGCCAATGCAGGGGACACGTGTTCCTGCCCCGATCCGGGAAGATCCCACGTGCCTCAGAGCGGCTGGGCTCGTGAGCCATGGCCGCTAAGCCTGTGAGTCCGGAGCCTGTGCTCCGCAACGGGAGAGGCCACAACAGTGAGAGGCCTGCGTACTGCAAAAAAAAAAAAACAAACCAAAAAACCAAGGATTTAAATAATATTTTCACTGATTCTTGTTATTTGTAGTATCCACACCACAATCATTAACTTTGTCTCACTTTTCTTAAAATGTTACATCCTCCCTAGTTACTAGACACAGAAAAGACAAGCATTTGCCTATAGGAGAAGTTCAGATTACCCCCTAGGCCCAAGTAATATGTGTGTGTACAGCTGATCTGCCTGTTTCAAGTGACCTTATACTCAGGAGCAGGGACGCTAGTGAATGGTTCTGCCCGTCTCTTTCAGTGAAAAGAATCAGCTGTGTTCTGTCACTCTGGTGATGCCTACAGAGAGACTGATACTTCTGGGTCTATGTCCATTCTGCTGCCATGTAGATAGTGTAGCCGATTAGATCAAACTGACGTGTTGAAAAATATTCCATTATGGCTCTATCATTTGGAGGGTTGACATAGCCACAGTGCCCCTGGAAGTTCAATCAAATACTTCATCAACAAACATCTGATTCTACTATACATGATCCAGTTGGTAAACACTGTAATTTTAAAACGTATAATCCAACACATGCATAACCCAGGTTTAACTAAAATTTTATTTTCTCCACCAGTTGTTTTGGATCTATTAAGCCATTCAGTTAAAAAACATGTGTTAAATATTTCATGATGAACCAGACATTATGTTAAAAAAATAAGGTATGCAAAATAATTAAATTCAAAATATTTGTATTGTATACAAAATAAATAAGGGATACAAAAAATAAATGATACAGTCCATGCTTTCCAGTCTAATGGGTAAGCTTTCATCCAAACAATTATAAAAACATGGCATTCTGGGGCTTCCCTGGTGGCGCAGTGGTTGGGAGTCCGCCTGCCGATGCAGGGGACACGGGTTTGTGCCCCGGTCCGGGAGGATCCCACGTGCCACGGAGCGGCTAGGACCATGAGCCATGGCCGCTGAGCCTGAGCGTCCGGAGCCTGTGCTCCACAACGGGAGAGGCCACAACAGTGAGAGGCCTGCGTACCACAAAAAAACAAAAACAAAAACAAAAAAACGGCATTCTGTTGAGAGCTTTAGTCTATATAATTTTTATTCAATTTCATTTAGGACTTCTACCTGACATTAAGACCCAGTTTGATTTCCTGTAGGGTCAAAGTGCATGTTTATTAATCAGTAGAATTCAGTTAGCATACTACACAGGTAGCATTAAAGCAAATCTGCTGATTTTCAGTTTTGATACACTTGATTAGTCTCCTTTTAAAAACCTTTGCCATTTTTACTACAATGTACTATATTTGATGAATAGGAGGAATACATAATCTGAAGGAGACAAGAAGAGGGCTACCAGTCGTATGTCCAGATCTGCTGAAATAAATGCTTTATTTAAACAAAAACAAAACAAGACCTTGTTTTTGAAGCTAAGATACTTGTGAAGGGGGTCAGCATTTGTTTAAATGTTGTTACTGGTTCAACAGTTTTCATTTTGGGGTAAAATGACATTATAGTGTTATAGTTCTATGGAACCATAGCAGAATACATATTTGTCATTTTATCTAGGTTGCAAAGTGAGGTAATGATTCATTTGAAAGATTTCAATTGTTTCTTGCTTGACATAATTCTGACTCCCAGATGTATCAGTTGCATATAACAGAGCCAAACCAGCCATTTGGAAAAGTGAACAATATGATCCAAGTCAACAAATTCAATTTCAGTCTTATTTTTCACCTATAGAGATTACATCCATCAGTGGAGGCAGAATCTTTAATTAAACAAGACTTTCTCTGCACAGGCTCCATTTTACTACTAATTGTCTCTGTGCTTCAGAGTGGGGTTTCAGGCTCTTTACTTAAAGATGCCTCCATAAATTATATTGGTTTTTAAGATTTAGGGTTTTTTTCCCCCTCCACCCAAAGAACTTATTATTATTTTCATTTGTTTTTTAGTTTATTGAAGTATAGTTGATTTACAATGTTGGGTTAATTTCTGCTGTACAGCAAAGTGATTCAGTTATATATATATATATATATATATATATATATTCTTTTTCAGATTCTTTTCCATTATGGTTTAATCATAGGATATTGAATATAGTTCCTTGTGCTATACAGTAGGACCTTGGTGTTTATCCATTCTGTATATAACAGTTTGCATCTCCTTTTCCCAAACTCCCAATCCATCCCTCCCCCCTTGTCAACCACAAGTCTCTTCTCTATATCTGTGAGTCTGTTTCTGTTTTGTAGATAAAGAACTTATTATTTTATAAATGAAGTGTTAGTGTTAAAATTGACAGAACATAGCATTCACCATGGAAAATCAGATTAAAGTGTCAAAGTTTTCTGAAAATGCAAGGAGAACCATAGGACCTACCTACTGTCACATGGTGACTTTGCTCAAATAACATCTCTCTTGCTGGATGTATTGGCTAGGGCTTCATGCCCTCTTTTCAAATTAAGTAATCCTAAGAGGACAGCCTTACCTAGTATGAATCATCTTTAGAAATATTTGCTTTCCACACACTCACTAATCAACTTCACTTGTTTTTAGAGATAGACATTTAATATAGCAAGGAAAACAGTTTCTTCAAACGTATCGTAATCGAGATGCACATCAGTAGTTTTACTAGATTAATTTTCTTGGCTAATGATAAATATAATTCCCTTTAATGTACAATATTATGGGAATAATTAAGGGATCAAAGTTTCTTTGAACTAAGTATTTCAACCTCAGGGTTAACAAAGTCTCTAGATATTTAATCTTAGCCAAATAATTTTTAAATACAAAATGAGACAATCACCCTGTGATATTGGGAATGATGAAATCTTGATCTAATTAATTTGAGTCATTATTCTGTTCTTAAAAGATGTTTTTGCAGCACCCAAGCTGGAAGTAAGAGAAATTTCTATGATGAAAATATATGCATATGTCAAAAGCTTGTAGATCGCAAACTCCTTCAGCTTTCCACTGATCATTGTACTGGAACAATTAGTGAGTTAAACTGCTGAATTAAGATAAAAATGAAATGACTGGCTCATTAAAACTGCAATCTGAAGAAATCACAATGCTTCAGTAAACCTCTTAATACAGCCCAGCTGAGATGAGATGGATTGCTAAGCCTGCTCAGAGTAACACTTTTTAATGGTTCCACTGCCAATACCTGCTCTAGTCATGTCCAAGAACCTCATGTTTGCTAACCTGCTTCTTAGAGGATCATTTCCTTAGATAACAAGATATAAAACCTCTTAAGACTTTGATATTCATTTGTTTCATTTGATTAGCAATGATCTCTCCTGACTCCATCTTTAAATTAAGCTGACCTGAAGAAATATAGGCACACATATAATTTTTTCTTAATATTTATTATAATAGAAGTCTTAGGAGAAGAATATACTATAACTGGTAACATTTTTTTCTGGTACAGACTGAATTGTGTCATTCTGCCACCCCCAATTCATATGTTGAAGTCTTAACTCCAATGAGATAGGGCCTTTGGGAGATAATTAGGTTTAGATGAGATCATGAGGGTGAGGCCCTCGTGATAGGATTAGTTTCCATGTGAGGATACATTGAGAAGGCAGAAAAAAGGCTCTCACCACAACCTGACTATGCTGGCACCCTCAACTTGGACTTCCAGCCTCCAGAACTGTGAGAAAATAAATTTCTGTTCTTTAAGCCACCAAGTCTGGTATTTAATTATGGCAGCCTGAGCTGACTAATATGTTTTCATAATAAGCACAAATTTTATTTATCTTAGAATTGAGACATACAGGTAAATAGTTTTAGTAGTAAAGTAAGAAAACAAAAAGAAGGAAACATATTTTTACTAAGTAAATGTTGTGAATAACCTTGGCATGAAGTTTGTGACCATTTGGGAATTTCTGTAAATTTTCTTCTCTTTCCTCTCAAAAATGTATTCAGTGTCCATTCTCCCAAGGTGTCATCTCCATCTGAAACATTTTACTATTCTTCACCAGCAGTCTGCTGATTTCAGTCAGTTCTCTACTTTCTGTCATCAAGAGAGTCAGTGAGTACAGGAAGCTTTTTAAAAATGGTAAAAATAAATCAAGACATCCTTTTGATCTTATTAGCACCTTACTAAGTGCACATTTTTTACTATTGCAATTCACATGAGTGCCTATTTAAGTTAATGTATGTTTCACAATTTTGTTAAGGTATATATGTTTGTTTAATGTCCCTGACAACTGCTTATCTCAACAAGGGAAGTGATCATTTTTCAGTTGGATCATATCTATCCCTGCTTCCCCTCCATTTTTTTTTTTACATCGGGCCAAAAGCTATTTCATCCAATTTCTGAAAAATTGGTTGTCTCACTAGCATCATTAAATTTTTTTTTTTTTTGGCTGAGTGTCCACATCAATTATTTGCACTTCTACATAAGAGATTTCTGTTCAACCTTACTCATTAAAACAAACAAAAAAAAAACCCTATGCAGTTACTTGTATTTACCAGCATGGACACCTGTGGATAGTTTTTTTTTTTTTGCTTTATTTTTTCAACTTTTTGTTATAATCCAGCAGTCCAGATTTTATTTTTAATTTTTGAATTTCATTTTATTTATTTTTTTATACAGCAGGCTCTTATTAGTCATCAATTTTATACACATCAGTGTATACATGTCAATCCCAGTCACCCAATTCATCACATACACCCCCCCCACCATGGCTTTCCCCACTTGGTGTCCATATGTTTGTTCTCTACATCTGTGTCTCAACTTCTGCCCTGCAAACCGGTTCATCTGTACCATTTTTCTAGGTTCCACATATATGCATTAATATATGATATTTTTTATTCTCTTTCTGACTTACTTCACTCTGTATGACAGTCTCTAGATCAATCTGCGTCTCTGCAGATGACCCAATTTCGTTCCTTTTTATGGCTGAGTAATATTCCATTGTATATATGTACCACATCTTCTTTTTTGTTTGTTTTGTTTTGTTTTTACATCTTTATTAGAGTATAATTGCTTTACAATGGTGTGTCAGTTTCTGCTTTATAACAAAGTGAATCAGTTATACATACACATATGTCCCCATATCTCTTCCCTTTTGCATCTCCCTCCCTCCCATCCTCCCTATCCCATCCCTCCAGGTGGTCACAAATCACCGAGCTGATCTCCCTGTGCTATGTGGCTGCTTTCGACTAGCTCTCTATTTTGGTAGTGTATATATGTCCATGCCACTCTGTCACTTTCTCCCAGCTTACCCTTCCCCCTCCCCCCATCCTCAAGTCCATTCTATAGTAGGTCTGCATCTTTATTCCATCTTGCTCCTAGGTTCTTCTGACCGTTTTCTTTCTTTCTTTCTTTCTTTCTTTTTTTTTTTTTTTAGATTCCATATATATGTGTTAGCATACGGTATTTGTTTTTCTCTTTCTGACTTACTTCACTCTGTATGACAGTCTCTAGGTCCATCCACCTCACTACAAATAACTCACTTTCGTGCCTTTTTATGGCTGAGTAATATTCCATTGTATATATGTGCCACATCTTCTTTATCCATTCACCTGTTGATGGACACTTAGGTGGCTTCCATGTCCTGGCTATTGTAAATACAGCTGAAATGAACATTTTGGTACGTGACTCTTTTTGAATTATGGTTTTCCCAGGGTATATACCCAGTAGTGGGATTGCTGGGTCGTATGGTAGTTCTATTTTTAGTTTTTTAAGGACCTCCATACTGTTCTCCGTAGTGGCTGTATCAATTTACATTCCCACTAACAGTGCAAGAGGGTTCCCTTTTCTCCACACCCTATCCAGCATTTATTGTTTCTAGATTTTTTGATGATGGCCATTCTGACTGGTGTGAGATGATACCTCATTGTAGTTTTGATTTGCATTTCTCTAATGATTAATGATGTTGAGCATTCTTTCATGTGTTTGTTGGCAATCTGTATATCTCCCTTGGAGAAATGTCTATTTAGGTCTTCTGCCCAGTTTTGGACTGGATTTTTTGTTTTTTTGATATTAAGCTTCATGAGTTGCTTGTATGTTTTGGAGATTAATCCTTTGTCAGTTGCTTCATATGAAAATATTTTCTCCCATTCTGAGGATTGTCTTTTTGTCTTGTTTATGGTTTACTTGCTGTGCAAAAGCTTTTAAGTTTCATTAGGTCCCATTTGTTTATTTTTATTTCCATTTCTCTAGGAGGTGGGTCAAAAAGGATCTTGCTGTGATTTATGTCATAGAGGGTTCTGCGTATGTTTTCCTCTAAGAGTTTGACAGTGTCTGACATTACATTTAGGTCTTTAATCCATTTTGAGTTTATTTTTGTGTAGGGTGTTAGGGAGTGTCGTAATTTCATTCTTTTGCATGTAGCTGTCCAGTTTTCCCAGCACCACTTATTGAAGAGACTGTCTTTTCTACACTGTATATTTTTGCCTCCTTTATCAAAGATAAGGTGACCATATGTACGTGGGTTTATCTCTGGGCTTTCTATCCTGTTCCATCAATCTATATTTCTGTTTCTGTGTCAGTACCATACTGTCTTGATTACTGTAGCTTTGTAGTATAGTCTGAAGTCAGGGAGCCTGATTCCTACAGCTCCGTTTTTCTTTCTCAATATTGCTTTGGCTATTCGGGGTCATTTGTGTTTCCATACAAATTGTGAAATTTTTTGTTCTAGTTCTGTGAAAAATGCCATTGGTAGTTTGATAGGGATTGCATTGAATCTGTAGATCGCTTTGGGTAGTAGAGCCATTTTCACAATGTTGATTCTTCCAATCCAAGAACATGGTATACCTTTCCATCTATTTGTATCATCCTTAATTTCTTTTATCAGTGTCTTATAATTTTCTGCACAAAGGGCTTTTATCTCCTTAGGTAGGTTTATTCCTAGATATTCTACTCGTTTGTTGTAATGGTAAATGGGAGTGTTTTCTTAGTTTCACTTTCAGATTTTTCATCATTAGTGTATAGGAACATCAGAGATTTCTGTGCATTAATTTTGTATCCTGCTACTTTACCAAATTCATTGATTAGCTCTAGTAGTTTTCTGGTAGCATCTTTGGGATTCTCTATGTATAGTATCATGTCATCGGCAAACAGTGACAGCTCTACTTCTTCTTTTATGATTTGGATTCCTTTTATTTCTTTTTGTTCTCTGATTGCTGTGGCTAGAACTTCCAAAACTATGTTGAATAATAGCGGTGAGAGTGGGCAACCTTATCTTATTCCTGATCTTAGTGGAAATGGTTTCAGTTTTTCACCTTTGAGGATGATGTTGGCTGTAGGTTTGTCATATATGTCCTTTATTATGTTGAGGAAAGTTCCCTATATGTCTACTTTCTGGAGGGTATTTATCATAAATGGGTGTTGGATTTTGTTGAAAGCTTTTTCTGCATCTATTGCGATGATCATATGGTTTTCCTCCTTCAATTTGTTAATATGGTATATCAGGTTGATTGATTTGCCTATATTGAAGAATCCCTGCATTCCTGTGATAAACCCCATTTGATCATAATGTATGATCCTTTTAATGTGCTGTTGAATTCTGTTTGCTAGTATTTTGTTGAGGATTTTTCCACATATGTTCATCAGTGATATTGGCCTGTAGTTTTTTTTTTCTTTGTGACGTCTTTGTCTGGTTTTCATATCAGAGTGATGGTGGCCTTGTAGAATGAGTTTGGGAGTGTTCCTCCCTCTGCTATAGTTTGGAAGAGTTTGAGAAGGATAGGTGTTAGCTCTTCTCTAAATGTTTGATAGAATTCGCCTGTGAAGCCATCTGGTCCTGGGCTTTTGTTTGTTGGAAGATTTTTAATCACAGTTTCAATTTCAGTGCTTGTGATTGGTCTGTTCATATTTTCTATTTCTTCCTGATTCAGTCTTGGCAGGTTGTGCGTTTCTAAGACTTTGTCCATTTCTTTCAGGTTGTCCATTTTATTGGCATAGAGTTGCTTGTAGTAATCTCTCATGATCTTTTGTATTTCTGCAGTGTCAGTTATTCTCCTGTTTCATTTCTAATTCTATTGATTTGAGTCTTCTCCCTTTTTTTCTTGATAAGTTTGGCTAATGGTTTATCAATTTTGTTTATCTCCTCAAAGAACCAGCTTTTAGTTTTATTGGTCTTTGCTATTGTTTCCTCATTTCTTTTTCATTTATTTCTGATCTGATCTTTCTGATTTCTTTCCTTCTGCTTAGGTGTAAGGTTAAGTTGTTTATTTGAGATGTTTCTAGTTTCTTAAGGTGGCTTGTATAGCTATAAACTTCCCTCTTAGAACTGCTTTTGCTGCCTCCCATAGGTTTTGGGCCGTTGTGTTTTCATTGTCATTTGTTTCTAGGTACTTTTTGATTTCTTCTTTGATTTCTATAGTGATCTCTTGGTTATTAAGTAGTGTGTCATTTAGCCTCCATGTGTTTGTATTTCTTTCAGATTTCTTCCTATAATTGATATCTACTCTCATAGCGTTGTGGTCGGAAAAGATACTTGATACGATTTCACATTTCTTACATTTACCAAAGCTTGATTTGTGACCGAAAATATGATATATCTTGGAGAATATTCCATGATCACTTGAGAAGAATGTGTATTCTCTTATTTTTGGATGAAATGTCCTATAAATATCAATTAAATCCATCTTGTTTAATGTATCATTTAAAACTTGTGTTTCCTTATTTATTTTCATTTTGGAAGACCTGTCTATTGGTGAAAGTGGGGTGTTAAAGTCCCCTACTATGATTGTGTTACTGTAGATTTCCCCTCTTATGGCTGTTAGTATTTGCCTTCTGTATTGAGGTTGGGTGCATAAATATTTACAATTGTTATATCTTCTTCTTGGATCGATCCCTTGATCATTATGTAGTGTCCTTCTTTGTCTCTTGTAATAGTCTTTGTTTTAAAGTCTATTTTGTCTGATATGAGAACTGCTACTCCAGCTTTCTTTTGATTCCATTTGCATGGAATATCTTTTTCCATGTCCTCACTTTCAATCTGTATCTGTCCCTATGTCTGAAGTGGGTCTCCTGTAGATAGCACATATATGGGTCTTGTTTTTGTATCCATTCAGCCAGTCTATGTCTTTTGGTTGAAGCATTTAATCCATTCACGTTTAAGGTAATTATCAATATTTATGTTTTTTTCTAACATCTTTATTGGAGTATAATTGCTTTACAGTGGTGTGTTAGTTTCTGCTTGTAACAAGTGAATCTGTCTGTTGGTGAATATTGGTGAGATATGTTCCTATATCTCTTCCCTCTTGCATCTCCATCCCTCCCACGCTCACTATCCCACCCCTCTAGGTTGTCACAAAGAACCGAGCTGATCTCCCTGTACTATGTGGCTGCTTCCCACTACCTATCTATTTTACGTTTGGTAGTGTATATATGTCCATGCCACTGTCTCACTTTGTACCAGCTTACCCTTACCCCTCCCCATATCCTCAAGTCCATTCTGTAGTAGGTCTGTGTCTTTATTCCCATCTTGCCCATAGTTTCTTCCTGACCATTTTTTATTTTTTCTTAGATTCTATATATATGTGTGTTAGCATATGGTATTCGTTTTTCTCTTTCTGAGTTACTTCACTCTGTAGAACAGACTCGAAGTCCATCCACCTCACTACAAATAACTCAATTTCGTTTCTTTTTATGGCTGAGTAATATTCCATTGTATATACGTGCCACATCTTCTTTATCCATTCATCTGTTGATGGACACTTAGGTGGCTTCCATGTCCTTGCTATTGTAAATAGAGCTGCAATGAACATTTTGGTACATGACTCTTTTTGAAATATTGTTTTCTCAGGGTATATGCCCTGTAGTGGGATTGCTGGGTCATATGGTAGTTCTATTTTTAGTTTTTTAAGGACCTCCATACTGTTCTCCATCATGGCTATGTCAATTTACGTTCCCACAAACAGTGCAAGAGTGTTCCCTTTTCTCGACACCCTCTCCAGCATTCACTGTTTCTAGATTTTTTGATGATGGCCATTCTGACTGCTGTGGATATGTATGTTCCTATTACCATTTTCTTAATGTTTTGGGTTTATTATTGTAGGTCTTTTCCTTCTCTTGTGTTTCCTGCCAAGAGAAGTTCCTTTAGCATTTGTTGTAAAGGTGGTTTCATGGTTCTGAATTCTCTTAGGTTTTGTTTGTCTGTAAAGCTTTTAATTTGCCTGTCAAATCTGAATGAGATCCTTTCTGGGTAGACTAAATTGGATGTAGGTTTTTCTCTTTCATCACTTTAAATATGACCTGGCACTCCCTTCTGGCTTGCAGACTTTCTGCTGAAATATTAGCTGTTAACCTTATGGGGATTCCCTTATGTGTTACTTGTTGTTTTTCCCTTGCTGCTTTTAATATTTGTTCTTTGTATTTAATTTTTGATAGTTTGATTAAAATGTGTCTTGGTGTGTTTCTCCTTGGAAGTATCCTGTATGGGACTCTCTGTGCTTCCTGGACTTGATTAACTATTTCCTTTCCCATATTAGGGAAGTTTTCAACTACAATCTCTTCAAATATTTTCTCGGTCCCTTTCTTGTTCTCTTCTTCTTCTGCGACACCTGTAATTTGAATGTTGGTGCGTTTAATTTTGTTCCAGAGGTCTATGAGACTGTTCTCTATTCTTTTCATTCTTTTTTCTTTATTCTGCACTGCACTAGTTATTTCCACTATTTTATCTTCCAGGTTACTTATCCGTTCTTCTGCCTCAGTTATTCTGTTATTGATCCCTTCTAGAGTATTTTTAATTTCATTTATTGTGTTGTTCATCTATGTTTGCTCTCTAGTTCTTCTAGGTCCTTGTTAAACGTTTCTTTTATTTTCTCCATTCTATTTCCAAGATTTTGGATCATCTTTACTATCATTATTCTGAATTCTTTTTCAGGTAGACTGCCTCTTTCCTCTTCATTTGTTAGGTCTGGTGCGTTTTTATCTTGCTCCTTCATCTGCTGTGTGTTTTTCTGTCTTCTCATTTTGCTTATCTTACTGTGTTTGGGGTCTCCTTTTTGCAGGCTTCAGGTTTGTAGTTCCCATTGTTTTTGGTGTCTGTCCACAGTGGGTAAGGTTGGTTCAGTGGGTTGTGTATGCTTCCTGGTGGAGGGGACTAGTGCCTGTGTTCTGTTGGATGAGGCTGGATCTTGTCTTTCTGGTGGGCAGGTCCACGTCTGGTGGTGTGTTTTGGGGTGTCTGTGGCCTTACTGTGACTTTAGGTAGCCTCTGTGCTAATGGTGAGGTTGTGTTCCTATCTTGCTAGTTTTTTGGCATAGGGTGTCCTGCACTGTAGCTTGCTGGTCATTGAGAGGAGCTGGGTCTTGGCATTGAGATGGAGGTATCTGGGTGATTTTCGCCATTTGATATTACATGGAGCTGGGAGGTCTCTTGTGGTCCAGTGTCCTGAACTTTGCTTTCCCACCTCAGTGGCACAGTCCTTACACCTGGCTGGAGCACCAAGAGCCTCTCCTCCACATGGCTCAGAATAAAAGGGAGAAAAAAAAGAAAGAAAGAAAGAAGAAGATAAAATAAAATAAAATAGTTGTTAAAATAAAAAATAATTATTAAGAAAAAGAATTTTTTAAGTAATAGAAAATAACAAAAAACAGACAGAGAGAACCCTAGGACAAATGGTAAAAGCAAAACTATACAGTCGAAATCTCACACAGAAGTATACACATACACACTCACAAAAAGAGAAAAAGGGGAAATAGTATGTATATCGTTGCTCCCAAAGTCCACCTCTTCAATTTGGGATGATTCATTATCTATTCATGTATTCCACATATGCAGGGTACATGAAGTTGATTATGGAGATTTAATCTGCTGCTCCTGAGGCTGCTGGGAGAGATTTCCCTTTCTCTTTTTTCGCACAGCTCCTGGGGTTCAGCTTTGGATTTGGACCCGCCTCTGCCTGTAGGTCGCATGAGAGTGTCTGTTCTTTGCTCAAACAGGACGGGGTTAAAGGAGCAGCTGATTCAAGAGGCTCTGGCTCACTCAGGCCGGGGGTAGGGATGGGTACGGATTCTGGGTGAGCCTGCAGCAGCAGAGGCCGGCGTGACGTTGCACCAGCCTGAGGCACCCCATACGTTCTCCCTGGGAAGTTGTCCCTAGATCACGGGACCCTGGCTATGGCGGGCTGCACAGTCTCCCGGGAGGGGAGGTGTGGATAGTGACCTGTGCTAGTGCACAGGCTTCTTGGTGGCTGCAGCAGCAGCCTTAGCATCTCCTACCTGTCTCTTGGGTCTGCGCTATAGCCGCGGCTCGTGCCTGTCTCTGGAACTCCTTTAAGCAGCGCTCTTAATCCCCTCTCCTCGTGCACCAGGAAACAAAGAGGCAAGAAAAAGTCTCTTGCCACTTCAGCAGCTCCAGACCTTTTCCCGGACTCCCTCCCGGCTAGCTGTGGCGCACTAGCCCCCTTCAGGCTGTGTTCACGCAGCCAAGCCCAGTCCTCTCCCTGTGATCTGACCGAAGCCCAAGCCTCAGCTCCCAGCCCGCACCCGTCCCAGTGGGAGGGCAGACAAGTCTCTCGGGCTGGTGAGTGCTGGTTGGCAATGATCCTCTGTGCGAGAATCTGTCCACTTTGCGCTCCGCACCCCGGTTGCTGTGCTCTCCTCTGTGGCTCTGCAGCTCCCCGCCTTGGCCACCAGTTGTCTCCACCTGCGAAGGGGCTTCCCAGTGTGTGGAAACCTCTCCTCCTTCACAGCTCCTTCCCACTGGTGCAGGTCCCGTCCCTACTCTTCTGTGTCTGTTTTTTGATTTTTCTTTTGCCCTACCCAGGTACGTGGGGAGTTTCTTGCCTTTTGGGAGGTCTGAGGTCTTCTGCCAGCGTTCAGTAAGTGTCCTGTAGGAGTTGTTCCACTTGTAGATGTATTTCTGATGTATTTGTGGGGAGGAAGGTGATCTCTGTGTCTTACTCTTCCACCATCTTGAAGCTCCACCCACATCTTGTTTATCCATTTGCCTGTAAATGGGCATTTAGGTTACTTCCATGACCTGGCTATTGTAAATAGTGCTTCAGTGAACATTGGGGTGCATGTATCTTTTTGAATTGTGGTTTTCTCTGGGTATATGCCCAATGGTGGGATTGCTGGTTCATATGGTAATTCTGTTTTTGGTTTTTTAAGGAACCTCCATACTGTTCTCCATAGTGGCTCTATCAGTTTACATTTCCATCAACAGTGCAAGAGGGTTCCCTTTTCTCCACACCCTCTCCAGCATTTGTTGTTTGTAGATTTTCTGATGATGACCATTCTAACTGGTGTGAGGTGATACCTATTGTAATTTTGATTTGCATTTCTCTAATACTTAGTAATGTTGAGCAGCTTTTCATGTGCTTCTTGGCCATCTGTATGTATTCTTTGGAGAAATGTCTATTTAGGTCTTCTGCCCATTTTTGGATTGGATTGTTTGTTTTTTTTAATATTGAACTGCATGAGCTGTTTATATATTTTGGAGATTAATCCTTTGTCCATTGATTCATTTGCAAATATTTTCTCCCATTCTGAGGGGTGTCTTTTCGTCGTTGCAAAAGCTTTTAAGTTTCACTAGGTCCCATTTGTTTATTTTTTCTTTTATTTCCTTTTCTCCAGGAGGTGGGTCATAAAGGATCTTGCTGTGATTCATGTCATGGAGTGTTCTGCCTATATTGTCCTCTAAGAGTTTTATAGTGTCCCATCTTACATTTAGGTCTCTAATTTCATTCTTTACATGTAGCTGTCCAGTTTTCCCAGCACCACTTATTGAAGAGACTGTCTTTTCTCCATTGTTATATTCTTGCCTCCTTTATCAAACATAAGGTGACCAATTGTCTGTGGGTTTATCTCTGTGCTTTCTGTCCTGTTCCATTGATCTATGTTTCTGTTTTTGTGCCAGTACCATATAGCCTTGATCACTGTAGCTTTGTAGTATAGTCTGAAGTCAGGGAGTCTGATTCCTCCAGTTCTGTTTTTTTCCCTCAACACTGCTTTTGCTATTCAGGGTCTTTTGTGTCTCCAAACAAATTTTAAGATTTTTTTGTTCTAGTTCCATAAAATATACCATTGGTAATTTGGGAGGCATTGCATTCAATCTGTGGAACGCTTTGGGAAGTATATGCATTTTCACAATATTGATTCTTCCAATCCAAGAACATGGTATATCTCTCCATCTTTTGGTATTATCTTTAATTTCTTTCATCAGTGTCTTATACTTTCCTGCATACAGGTCTTTTTTCTCCCTAGGAAGGTTTATTCCTAGGTATTTTATTCTTTTTGTTGAAATGGTAAATGGGAGAGTTTCCTTAATTCCTCTTTCAGATTTTTAATGATTAGGGTATAGGAATGCAAGAGATTTCTGTGCATTAATTTTGTATCCTGCAACTTTACCAAATTCATTGATTAGCTCTAGTAGTTTTCTGGTGGTATCTTTAGGATTCCCTATGTATAGTATCACGTTATCTTCAAACAGTGACAGTTTTACTTCTTCTTTTCCAATTTGTATTCCTTTTATTTATTTTTCTTCTCTGATTGCCAAGGCTAGGACTTCCAAAACTATGTTGAATAATAGCGGTGAGAGTAGACATCCTTGTCTTGTTCCTGATCTTAGAGGAAATGCTTTCAGTTTTTCAAAATTGAGAATGATACTTCCTGTGGTTTTGTCATATATTGCCTTTATTATGTTGAAGTAGGTTCCCTCTATGCCCACTTTCTGGAGAATTTTTACCAAAACTGGTTGTTGAATTTTGTCAAAAGCTTTTTCTGCATCTATTGAGATGATCATATGGTTTTTATTCTTCAATTTGTTAATATGGTGTATCACACTGTTTGACTTGAGTATATTGAAGAATCCTTTCATCCCTGGCATAAATCCCCCTTGATCATGGTGTATGATTAATGTGTTGTTGGATTTAATGTGTTGTTGGAGTCTGTTTGCTAGTATTTTTTGAGGATTTTTGCCTCTATATTCATCAGTGATATTGGTCTGTAATTTTCTTTTTTTGTAGTATCTTTGTATGGTTTTGGTATCAGGGTGATGGTGGCCTCATAGAATCAGGTTGGGAGTGTTCCTTCCTCTGCAGTTTTTTGGAAGAGTTTGAGAAGGATGGGTGTTAGCTCTTCTCTAATTGTTTGATAGAATTCACCTGTGCAGCCATCTGGTACTGGACTTTTGTTTGTTGGAAGGTTTTTTTTTTTTTTTTTTTTTTTGCGGTACACAGGCCTCTCACTCTTGTGGTCTCTCTGGTTGTGGAGCACAGGCTCCGGACGCACAGGCTCAGTGGCCATGGCTCATGGGCCCAGCCACTCCACAGCATGTGGGATCTTCCCAGACTGGGACACGAACCTGTGTCCCCTGCATCGCCAGGTGGACTCTCAACCACTGCGCCACCAGGGAAGCCCTGATGGAAGATTTTTAATCACAGTTTCAATTTCATTACTTGTGATTGGTCTGTTCTTATTTTCTATTTCTTCCTGGTTCAGTCTTGGAAGGTTATACCTTTCTAAGAATTTGTCCATTTCTTCCAGGTTATCCATTTTATTGGCATAGCATTGCTTGTAGTTGTCTCTTAGGATGCTTTGTATTTCTGCAGTGTCTGTTGTAACTTCTTGTTTTTCATTTCTAATGTTATTGATTTGAGTCCTCTGCCTCTTTTTCTTGATGAGTCTTGCTAATGGTTTATCAATTTTGTTTATCTTCTCAAGAACTAGCTTTTAGCTTTATTGATCTTTGCTCTTGTTTTCCTTGTTTCTATTTCATTTATTTCTGCTCTGATCTTTATGATTTCTTTCCTTCTGCTAACTTTGGGTTTTGTTTGTTCTTTCTCTAGTTCCTTTAGGTGTAAGGTTTGATTGGTTTTTATTTTTGAGATTTTTTCTTGTTTCTTCAGATAGGCTTATATAGCTATAAACTTCCCTCTTATAACTGCTTTTGCTGCATCCCATAGGTTTTGGATTGTCGTGTTTTCATTGTCATTTGTTTCTAGGTATTTTTTGATTTCCTCTTTAATTTCTTCAGTGATATATTGCTTATTTAGTAACGTATTGTTTAGCCAGCATGTGTTTGTGTATTTTATGTTTTTTCCCCTGTAATTCATTTCTAATCTCATAACGTTGTGGTCAGAAAAGATGCTTGATATGATTTCAATTTTCTTAAATTTACTGAGGCTTGATTTGTGCCCCAAGATGTGATCTACCCTGGAGAATGTTCCATGCACACTTGAGAAGAAAGTGTAATCTGCTGTTTTGGGATGGAATGTCCTATAAATATCAATTAAATCTCTCTGGTCTATTGTGTCATTTATAACTTGTGTTTCCTTATTAATATTCATTTTGGTTGATCTGTCCATTGGTGTAAGTGAGGTGTTAAAGTCCCCCACTATGATTATGTTACTGTCAATTTCCTCTTTTACATCTGTTAGCAGTTGCCTTATGTATTGAGGTGGTCCTATGTTGGCTGCATATATATTTATAATTGTTATATATTCTTCTTGGATTGATCCCTTGATCATTATGTAGTGTCCTTCCTTGTCTCTTGTAACATTCTTTATTTTAAAGTCTATTTTATCTGATATGAGTATTGCTACTCCAGCTTTCTTTTGATTTCCAATTGCATGGAATATCTTTTTCCATCCCCTCACTTTCAGTCTGCATGTGTCCCTAGGTCTGAAGTGGGTCTCTTGTAGACAGCATATATATGGGTCTTGTTTTTGTATCCATTCAGCAAGCCTGTGTCTTTTGGTTGGAGCATTTAATCCCTTCACGTTTAAGGTAATTATCGATATGTATGTACCTATGGCCATTTTCTTAATTGTTTTGGGTTTGTTTTTGTAGGTCCTGTTCCTCTCTTGTGTTTCCCACTTAGAGAAGTTCCTTTAGCATTTGTTGTAGAGCTGGTTTTGTGGTGCTGAATTCTCTTTGCTTTTGCTTGTCTGTAAAGCTTTTGATTTCTCCATCAAATCTGAATGAGTTCCTTGCCGGGTAGAGTAATCTTGGTTGTAGGTTCTTCCCTTTCATCACTTTAAGTATATCATGCCACTCCCTTCTGCCTTGTACAGTTTCTGCTGAGAAATCAGCTGTTAACCTTATGGGAGTTCTGTTGTGTGTTATTTGTTGTTTTTCCCTTGCTGCTTTCAATAATTTTTCTTTGTCTTTAATATTTGCCACTTTGATTACTGTGTGTCTCGGAATGTTTCTCCTTGGGTTTATCCTGTATGGAACTCTCTGTGCTTTCTGGACTTGGGTGGCTATTTCCTTTCCCATGTTATGGAAGTTTTCGACTATAATCTCTGCAAATATTTTCTCTGGTCCTTTCTCTCTCTCTCTTCTCCTTCTGGGACCCCTATAATATGAATGTTCTTGTGTTTAATGTTGTCCCAGAGATCTCTTAGGCTGTCTTCATTTCTTTTCATTCTTATTTTTTTATTCTGTTCTGCAGCAGTGAATTCCACCATTCTGTCTTCTAGGTCACTTATCCGTTCCTCTGCCTCAGTTATTCTGCTATTGATTCCTTCTAGTGTATTTTTCATTTTAGTTTTTGTATTGTTCATCTGTTTGTTTGTTCTTTAATTCTTCTACGCCTTTGTTAAACATTTCTTGCATCTTCTCAATCTTTGCCTCCATTCTTTTTCCGAGGTCCTGGATCATCTTCACTATCATTATTTTGAATTCTTTTTCTGGAAGGTTACCTATCTCTACTTCATTTAGTTGTTTTTCTCAAGTTTTATCTTGTTTCTTCATCTGGTACATAGCCCTCTGCCTTTTCATCTTGTATATGTTTCTGTGGATGTAGTTTTTGTTCCACATGCTGCAGGACTGAAGTTCTTGTTGCTTCTGCATCATTAAATTTATTTTTCATCATTAATATTGTGAAATAAATTTATTTTTTCATGGCAATGTTTTTTTTATCACAGATGTGACCTCATAATTTTAAGTCTTAGATGTAATAAATCTGTTTTAACCTATTTTATATTGAATTAGACAAGTGCTCCCTAAATTATTTGTATAAAGATAATGGTGATAATTGGGAAATTTCTGGAACAATGCAGTGAATAAATTTATCCTTTATATTTTACTCTAAAGGATTTATCTGATATATAGAACATCATTAATAGTAACAAAATATTTGAAAAGAACAACTTCATATTTTATGGAATTGTTCAAAAAACTCACTTTCCCTTCATGTTATGCACACACTTAACTAGGAAAAAGTTCTTTGACTTGTCTATTATATATAAATTAAAAATACAAAAAAGCAAGTGCTACATAAATTTAAAAAATAAGGAGCAATGTTGAGAAAAATTTCAGAGTAAGGAGCACCAAATTCTGCTCTTCCATAAAAGCCATAAAAAAATGGGCAAAATTTTTGAGAATCAAGTTTTGCCGAACTGTGGAAATTAACCAGAGGTTTGCAGCAACCTAGAGAATGCTCATTCAAGGAAAATGGTAGATTTGAAGTAAGAGCAATAAATTTTAACTTAGTCCCATTTTCTGCTCCTAAGCTTAGTAGTGTCTATGGAAACAACAACCCATATTTTCAGTAATTGAGGGAGTAGAACAGACTTCATTCAGAAGAATTGTAATTAATTGATTCTTATCATTCAGAAGAATTGTAAGTAATTATTTGTTCTGACCTGTCTGGTGACTTCCTAGAAGACTGGCTCAAAGGGTTTGTCTTTATTTCCCCTTAATTCAGAATTAGCCTACTGCTAAAGCTGCTTCCCAATGGGCATTTGTTTAAAATATTTACAGGCTAATGTATTAGTTACTTTTGTCAGAGGCATAAATTAGAGTTTGGGAAAATAATAGACTAATCAAAGTGCTTGGGACGAAAAACTGGGGAATGAGAAATCTTTAATGTCTTTGAAAAGTTCCAATGTATTCCTGGAAATCTAGAATTCCATGTAGATGGTAGGGACTCTCCACATGCTGAGGAAAGACCTCACAAGGCCCTAAGCTCTCATATCCTGCTCATCTTGAAGCTTTGTAGAAGCAGGAAACAAAGGCTAAGGCAGAGTAGTAAACTACCTGCCTGAGTGTTGAAGGTGTGGCCAACACACACAGAGCCTCCTGGCAAAGACTGGAAGATTTTTTGTTATTGATGTTTAAGGAAATCTCTGTCCATTCATTTAGTGACCACTAAACTATTGGAAAGGCGACTTCAGGGACCACACAGGAAAAGATAGACTGTACAGAATTAGTTCAGCAAGTCATTTACACAAACAATAACTACAAGCAGCAATCACAGCAAATAATGGGTAGGAGAATCTGATTTCCGGAGTTGCCACATTAAAATATTCAAAATATTCAGTTTTCAACTGGAAGATAATTTTCAACAAGAAAATTGGAGGTATAGAAAGAAAGAAGAAAACGTGGACCATACACAGGAATAAAAGAAATCAATAGAAGTTGTGCTTTAGCAAGCCAAGACTATGGAATTTGTAGACAATGGATTTAAAATAACTGTTTTAAATATGTTCAGCAAGCTAAAGGAAACCATGTTTAAAGAAATAAAGGAAAATATGGGAACAATTTCTCACCAAATAAAGAATATCAATAAAGAGATAGCATTCATGAAAAGGAATCAAATAGGAATTTTATTTTATTTTTTTTATTTATTTTTTTTTTTTGCGGTACGTGGGCCTCTCACTGTTGTGGCCTCTCCCGTTGCGGAGCACAGGCTCCGGATGCGCAGGCTCAGCGGCCATGGCTCACGGGCCTGGCTGCTCCGCGGCATGTGGGATCTTCCTGGACCGGGGCACGAACCCGCGTCCCCTGCATCGGCAGGCGGACTCTCAACCACTGCGCCACCAGGGAAGCCCCAAATAGGAATTTTAGACTTGGAAAGGACAACTGAAATGAAAATTTCACAAGAGAGGCTCAAAAACAGATCTGTGCAAGCAGAAGAAAGAAACAGTGAATTGAAGATAGATCTGTTGAGATTATCCAGCCTATGGAATAGAAAGAAATGAAGAATAGTCAAGAGAGGTTCAGAGACCTATGGGAAACCATCAAGCATATCAACATATGCATTCTGAGAATTAAAGAAGAAGAGAGGAAAAGATAAATGGGTAGTAAGCATATTTGAAGGAATAATAGCTGCAGACTTCCCAAATTTGATGAAAGAAAAAAATCCATATACTCAACAAGCTCAATGAACTCCAAGTAGCATAAATTCAAAGAGGTGCACACCTAGAAATATTATAATCAAATTATTACAAACTAAAGACAGAGAGAAACTTTAAAACAACAAGAGAGAAATGAATCATCACCAACAAGGGATCCTCAATAAGATTAACAGTTGACTTCTTATCACAAGCCATGGAGGCCAGTGGGCAGTGGGATGCCATATTCAAAATGTTGAAGCAAAAATAACTGTCAACCAAGAATTCTATATGCAGAAAAACAATCCTTTATAAATGAAGGATAAATTAAGGCAGTCCTAGGAAAAAAAAAAAAAAGCTAAGGCAATCCATTGTTTGTAGACCTGCCCTATAAGAAATGCTAAAGGAGTTCTTCAGGCTGGAAATGAAAAGTCACTAAATGGTGACTCAAAGCCATAAAAAGAAATAAATACCTCTGATAAAGGAAACTGCATATGCAAATATAAAACTAATATTATGCTTAGTTGTCCAACATATGAAAACTCTATATATTTAATAAACCATATTAGTAGATTAAAGGAAAAAAGGCACATGTTCATCTCAGTGAGACAGAAAAAACATTTGACCAAATCATGATTAAAATATTCAACATTCTCAGAATAGAAGGGAACTTTCTCAACATGGTAAAGGGCACCTATGAAAAATCATAGATAACACCATAGTAGTGAAATACTGAAAGCTTTTATCCTAAGACTTAGGAAAAGACCAAGAGGTCCAGTCTTGCCTTTTCTATTCAGTACTGTACTGGAGGTTCTAACAAGGGCAGTTAGGCAACAAAAATAAATAAAAGGCATCCATAATGGAAAGTGTTATGGACTGAATTGTGCCACCCCCCAAATTCATATGTTGAAGTACTAACCCCAAGTGCTTCAGAATGTGACCGTATTTGGAGATAAGGTCTTTAAATAGGTGACTAATTTGAAATGAGCTCCTTATGGAGGACCCTAATCCAAATTGTTATTCTTATAAGAAGGGAAGATTTGGACACATGGAGAGACACTAGGGGTACACACAAACAGAGGAAAGACCATGCGAGGATACAGTGAGAAGGTGGCCATCTACAAGCCACAGAAAGAGGCCTCAGGAGAAACCAAACCTGTCAACATCTTAATCTTGGACTTCTGGTCTCCATAACTGTGAGAAAATAAGTTTCTATTGTTTACATGACCCACTCTATGATATTTTGTTATAGCAGCCCTAGGAAACTTACATAGAAAGGAAAAAGTAAAGCTATCTCTATTTGCAGATGAGAAGATCTTATATATATAAAACCCTAAAGAATCTACAAAAATACTATTAGAGCTAAAAAACAAGTTCAACAAAGTGCAGGACTAATATAGTAAGTCCTGAACATATGAATGAGTTCCGTTCCGAGAATGCACTTGTTGAGTCCAGTTTGTTCGTAAGTCCAATGAAGTAAGCCTAGGTACCCAACTAACAGAATCAGCTATATAGTACTGTACTGTAATAGGTTTATAATACTTTTTGCACAAATAATACATAAAAAACAAATACAAAAAATAAAACATTTTTAATCTTACAGTACAGTACCTTGAAAAGTACAGTGGTAAAATACAGCAGCTGGCATACAGGGGCTGGCATTGAGTGAACAGACAAGAAGAGTTACTGACTGGAGGAGGGAGAGGAGGTGGGAGATGGTAGAGCTGAAGGATCATCAGCAATAGGAGACGAGGGCAAGCTGCAATTTCACTCACGCCTGACGTTGATAGCACAGGTTCTGGTTCCTTGCTGGAACAAGTGCACATTCACATCTTTGAAAGTTTGCAACTAGAAGGTTTGTAGGTAGGGGACTTACTATATACAAAAATCAATTGAGTTTAATTCACTAGCAATGAACAGTATGAAAATGAAATTAAGAAATAATTCCATCTGCAATATCATAAACAAAATACTTAGGAATAAATTTAACGGAGGAGCTACAAGACATACTGTGAAATTAAAAACATTGTTAAGATAAATTAGAGAATATTTAAATAAATGGAAATACATCTTATGTTCATGGATTGGAAAACTTAATATTGTCATGATGGCAATATCCCCCAAATTTGTCTACAGGTTTGATAAAATTCTTATAAAAATTCCAGCTGCCTTTCCTTTTCAGAAATGGACAAGCTAATACTAAAATTTGTATTGAATTGCAAGGGACACACAATAGCCAAAACAACCTTTAAAAAGAAGAACGAAGTTGAGAGACTCACACTTTCCAAGACCCAAAGTTACTGTGAAGCTACAGTAATCAAGACAGAGGCATTAAAATAGATATATAGATAAGTAGAATAGAATTGACAATCCAGAATAAAATTTGTCTATGGCCAGTTGATTTTATCTATGGCAGGTTGATTTTAACATGGGTGCCAAAATTATTCAATGTAGAAAGAATATTCTTTTTAATAAGTAGTGCTATTACAAGTGAATATCCACATGCAAAAAATGAATTTGGATCCTTTCTTCACACCATATACAAAAATTAACTCAAAATGGATCAATAATGTAAATGTAAGAGCTAAAACTATAAAACTCTTGCAAGGAAACATAGGGGACCTCAGATCAGGCAAAGGTTTCTTAGATATGACACCAAAAGCACAAACAACCACAGGAAAAAAAGATAAATTGGACTTTATCAAAATTAAGAACTTTTGTTTGTCAAAGGACACTATCAAGATAGTGAGAAGATAATCTACACAGTGGAAGATAATATTTGCAAATCAAATAGCAGATAAAGGTCTAGTATATAGAATATATAAAGAACTAGCGTTAACCCTAACCCTAACTCAACAATAAGAAAAAAGGAAACCACAAAAGAGCCCAATTTAAAAACTGACACAGGATTTGAAGAGACATTTCTTCAAAGAAGATCTACAAATATCTCATAAGCACAAGATGCTCAACATCATTAGACTTTAGGGAATTGCAAATCAAAACCACAATGAGAAACCCCTACTTACCACTAGGATTGCTATGATGAGAAAAATCTGGTAATAACAAGTGTTAGTGAGGATGTGCAGAAATCAGAGCCCTCATACATTTTTGCTGGGAATGCAAAATGGTGAGTATATTGTGGAAAACAACTTGGTGGTTCCTCAAACAGTTCTACTCTTAGAGAATTGAGAACATTCTGTTCACAAAAAACCTTGTACACAAATGCTCATATCAGCAGTATTAGTTATGGCAAAAATGTGGGATTAACCCAAATGTTCATTCGCTGATGAATAGATAAAGCAAATGTGGTATCCATACAATGAAATATTATTCTAACTATGAAAATGATTAAAAGTACTGATATATGCTACAACATGGATGTAGCATAACCTTAAAAACGTTATGCTAAATGAAAGCAGGCTGGCACAAAAGGCCATATATTCTATTTATATGAAATGTCAATATTAATCCATTTAAATCTGCATATAGATTGAAAGTTGATTAGTGGAAAGGGAGAGAGGAGGATTAACTGCTCTAACTGGAGGATTAACAGGACTAACTGCTGATAGTTACAGGGATTCTTTCAGTATTGATGAAAATCTGTAATTAGTGTTAGTTTAGTATATTCAGCATAGTGAATATACTAAAACCCCCTAGAAGTGTACACTTTAAAATGGTGAATTTTGTGCTATGTGAATTATATCTCAGTAAAAAATATGGAAAGGTATAGCACTAAAATATGAAATAAAATAAATTGTAAAATAATCTTGTAATTCGTTCGTTTTTTTCCCCGTAAGATGGCTCTAGTAGCACTTAGTTGTCTTTAGCGTCATTCGAAACAATTTTGTTAGATATGTGACAGCTGTCATTCAGCATGCATTTAAAAAAAGACATAAAAATTGGTGAATTTTTGTGTAGCCATTTTAATATTGAAGATGGAAGAAAAAAGCAACATTCTCAGCATATTATGCTTTATTATTTCAAGAAAGGTAAAAACACAACTGAAACACACAAAAAGATTTGTGCAGTGTATGGAGAAGGTGCTGTGAATGATCGAATGTGTCAAAAGTGGTTTGCGAAGTTTCATGCTAGAGATTTCTCCATGGACGATGGACGATGCTCCAAGGTTAGGTAGACCAGTTGAAGTTGATAGCGATCAAATTGAAACAATAATTGAGAACAATCAATGTTATACCACGTGGGAGATAGCCGACATACTCAAAATATCCAAATCAAGCAATGAAAATCATTTGCACCAGCTTGGTTATATGAATGGCTTTTACGTTTGGGTTCCACAGAAGTTAAGCGAGAAAAACCTTCTTGACCATATTTCTGCATGGAATTCTCTGCTTAAACGTAATGAAAACATTCCGTTTTTAAAACATATTGTGATGGGTGATGAAAAGTGGATACTGTACAATAATGTGGAATGGAAGATACGTAGGGCAAGCAAAATGAACCACCACCAACCACACCAAAGGCCGGTCTTCATCCAAAGAAGGTGATGTTTGTGTATATGCTGGGATTAGAAGGGAGTCCTTTATTATGAGCTCCTTCCAGAAAACAAAACGGTTCATTCCAACAAGTACTGCTCCCAGTTAGACCAGTTGAAAGCAGCACTCATGAAAAGCATCCAGAATTAGTCAACAGAAAATGCATAATCTTCCATCAGGATAACTCAAGTCCGCATGTTTCTTTGATGACCAGGCAAAAACTGTTACAGCATGGCTGGGAAGTTCTGATTCATCTGCTGCATTCACCAGACATTGCACCTTCAGATTTCCATTTATTTTGATCTTTACAAAATTCTCTTAATGGAAAAAATTTCAATTCCTTGGAAGACTGTAAAAGGCACCTGGAACAGTTCTTTGCTCAAAAAGATAAAAAGTTTTGGGAAGATGGAATTATGAAGTTGCCTGAAAAATGGCAGAAGGTAGTGGAACAAAAGGATGAATACTTTGTTCAATAAAGTTCTTGGTGAAAATGAAAAATGTGTCTTTTATTTTTACTTAAAAACTGGAAACACTTTTTGGCCAATGCAATATATTGTTTACACAGTCTTTAAATTCTGCGTTTTTACTTAACAGTGATGCATAAATATTTTTCATGTTATCACACACTTGTAAACATTTAAAATCATTCAAGTTTTATCAAGTGAATCAGTCATAATTTAATTAAACATTTTTCTGTTTTGAAAGTTTTAGGTTATATCTGAAATTTTGTAATCATACATAATACCATGATGAACTTTTTCCTTAAGATAGAATTCAAGAAGTAATTTTGCCCATTATAACCCCTTTAAAGCTTTTTCTTCATACTTATGAATTATTTCCTGAAATGGTATATAAATTTACACTATTGCCAGAAAAGTGCCTGTTTATACACTTTCCAGCTTTTTGTTCTTTCAACATAAATAAAAAAATACCATTGCAAATTTATAAATAAAAGTACACTTTTATTTCATACAGTTCTTTGTTTGAGAGATTGTACATTTTAAATCTAGTTAATTGTTGCATTTTCTATTAGTGGGTCTGTTTGTGTGCTTTGTAAAATGTAATAGTATCTCTTAATTTTGGAAAACTTTACTATAACTCTCTTTTTGCTTCTTCTTATGAAAATGTTAATCTATTTTCCATTGTGTTACTTCTAAAATATAGAAGCAAAGTTTTAAGGACTTTTATCTGCCTGCAAATATTTGTGTTTGGGTTAGAATTTAGAGGGAAGAAGGAAATCATGTGATTGCTGAAAGTGATAAACTGCTTTTAAGGTTCACTAATGACCCTCTAATGCCAAATGAAAAGGGAAATTTATAAAGCAGAAAATTGAATACATAGAATTAATAAAACAAATTCAAGGGCAAATAATTGCAGTGGGAAGAGGATACCTTCCTGGAAAATGTAATTAGGAAAAATGAAAGATGAAGGAAAGAAAAAAAAATCAAAAGAAAAAAATATGTAAGATTAAGAATACAGGGGCTTCCCTGGTGGCGCAGTGGTTGAGAGTCCGCCTGCCGATGCAGGGGACACGGGTCCGTGCCCCAGTCCGGGAAGATCCCACATGCCGCGGAGAGGCTGGGCCCGTGAGCCATGGCCGCACTAAGCCTGCGCGTCTGGAGCCTGTGCTCCGCAACAGGAGAGGCCACAACAGTGAGAGGCCCGCGTACAGAAAAAAAAAAAAAAAAAAAGAATACAAAATTATATAGAGCAATAGACACAGAGAGGCTTTTTAAAAATAACAGATTTCTACATACAATTCTCTTCTAATAGATTTGAAAAACTCAAGGTATTGACTTTTCAAAACACTCAAATGGCTTTTCAAGGTGTAAAAAAAGAAGAGATCAGTAGCTGTGGAAGAAAGTAAAAGAGTTGTTGAAGAATTAGCTCTAAAAACTCTCTGCTTACCCAGATAGTTTTGTACTGGAATATTCTTCAATATTTCAGTTACAAATCATTTATTTTCTATAGGAACTATTCCAGAGCCTAGAATGAAAGGGATAACTTCCTTATTTATATCATTAATATAGTATAATTCTGATAAAACCTGACAAGAATAGCACTAAAAGTAAACAGATTGATTATACTTCTAAATATTGATGCAAATAGTCCTATATGCAATGCTCCTGAGAAAATGTAGGAATAAACTGGAAGGATGACATATGATTAATAAGTATAATTTATCCCAGGAATGCAAAGATGGTTGATTATCTAGTATGAAGTAACCCAGATTAATAGATCATCAAAAGAAAGTTAATGTAATTCAGCATTCATTCATGATTAAAAGGGTGAGAGCAAGAGAGATATAAAGATATTTTCTTAATAAAGAAAAGCTATTCAAATCCAAAGTCAGATTATCCTCAATAATCAAACTTTAAAGACATTTTTGTTAATATCAGAGAAAGTTTTAGGCAGTTCATTTATAACAGCCAAGCAACCAAGCAAACCCCAAGATAAGAGGAATAAACTTTGGAAAAGAGGAGATAAAAGTATGCTTATCTGATGGTTGGTAATCTAGATAACTTCAGAGACTTAATTGAAAAAATGATTGAAACTAATAAGAGTTCATGGAAGTAGACCAGAAGCCAGTAAACTTTTTCTGTAAAGGACCAGATAGTAAATCTTTTAGGCTTTTGGGGCCATATGGTCTCTGTTGTAACTACTCAATCCTGCTGTTGTGGTGTGAAAGCAGCCACAGACAATAAGTAAATGAATGAACCTGGATGTGTACTAATAAAGCTTTATTTACAAGAACACACCCCTGTAAGATTTGTCTTGAAGGATTTAGTTTCCTGACCCTTGGAACAGACAATTAAATTATCCTAATTTCAGTATCAGTCAGAAATTATATTATCAATCAGAAATCACATTAGGGAAATAATGCTATTCATTAATAGCAACAAAACAAAAATACCTAAGTAAACTTAACAGGAAATGTGCAGGATCAATATGGCAAAATTATACAATTGTATTTAGGAGTAGAAAGGGTCACATGAAAATCGAATGAAAAACCATGATCTTTGATGGAAAACCTGTATGTTGTACTGATGGAAATTCTGTCCAAACACATCATAGTTTTAAAGAAGTTCCGACTGGAATTTTTTTTTTTGCCTGACATAGTCTAAAGTTCAATGGGAAAAATTAACTATAAGAGATAAATAATTTCAGACAAAATTGGAGAGAACTTGGTGTAGGGACAGAGTATAACTTTTTTGATGCTTTTGGCTGCAAGTAACTGAAAATTAGTCTTAAAATGGTTTAAATAGTAATATTGACTCATATAACTCAAAATTTAGTTATAAATTGAGTTAAGCTTTGAGTTAATCTAGTTTTTCCAGCTCCTTTTCTCTGAGATGAGTTAGGTGGTTTTCAACTGGGAGTGATTTTGCCTCCCAGAGAACATTTGGCAATGTCTGGAGACATTTTTGGTTGTCACAGCTGGGTAGAGGCAGGGCAATCCTACTGGTTTCTAGCAGTTAGAGGCCAGGGATGCTGTTAAACATCCTAAAATGCATAAGCCAGCCCCCCACAAGAAAGAATTATCCAGCCAAAAATGTCAATATTACTGAAGCTGAGAAACCCTGCTCTAAGTTTCATCCTCCTTTGAGAGTTGCATTTATTAGACATAGTAACAGCCAGAGGAAAAACACTATCTTTTCCTGGGGTACCTGCCTAATAGGAAGGAAATATGCTAGTCTCATAAAGTGAGTTTAGAAGCTTTCTACCTTCTTTATAAACTGTGAGATTTTATATGAAAAAGTTCTCTGTTTCTTGAAGGAACCATAGTTGATGACTGTTTTATCTTCTTAGTGAATTGACCCTTTAATGAATATGAGATGACCCTCATTTTACCTTTTAATGTGTTTGCTTTGAATTCTATTTTGTCTGATGTTATTATTACACTATCAGCTTTATTTCTATTAATATTTGTCTGGAATACCATTTGTTATCCTTTATATTCAACATATCTATATCACTTTGTTTTAGATGTGAGCCTTATGAATACCATATTGTTTATGTATAAAATACATACACAAGTTTAGTTACTTAACATTTATTATGATTAATAAAAAATTTGGATATATTTCAGCCATCATATTTTTTGTGGTGTGTGTTCTCTATTTGCAATGATTTTCTTTGTGTGTTTTCTCTTTGCTATTATTTTCTTCTTTACATTCTTAGAATAAATATGGTTTTCTTTGTTGATTTTTTTCCCTACTCTTTTTGAAGGTACATATTCTGTTTTTATTATTTTTTGCTAAACTTACATAGTTTAAATTTATACTGAAATTTATATTTTCTTGGTAAACTCTGGAGGAAATCAGCATTTCCAAATGTCTCAGAAATATTTCATGAACCTCATTCAGTATTTTCATTTCTGGTCTTCAGAGAGTTCCCTTATTTGTGAGTACAGTGACATACTTGTGAATACTATCTCTGATATCTTCCTTTGTTTGAGAGAAGGACATTTCAACATTTCTTCAACCTTGAACCAGAAGTACCCTTTGACTTTCTACTTGTAAAAATTATCCGAAGATGCTGGTCATAATGGCCACAAAGGTTTATGTATAAGGATATTAAATGCAAAATTATTTATAGTTACAAAAACAAAAGAATCAATGTACATGTTCATCAGTAAGGAAATGATAAAAAAAGTAGTCTATATTCATGTGGTAAAATATTATTGATCACTCAAGTGGTGTTTTATGTCATAGGAAGATATTGACAATATAATGTTTAATGTAAAATATTTTGTACAGTATCTGTTTTATGGAAAATAGTGGATTGGAATGATATATACCACAAGGTTGGTAGTGATTATATGTGAATAAGGAAATTATGGTTCCTTTATTTTTTTCTTTTTCTTGCTTTGCTATATTTGTAAAATACATGTCTTGTATAAGTTACAAACAAGTTTTGAGTGTGTTTAATATACCTGACCCTGGTTGGATATTCAAGACAAAGATGTAGTGGATATAAATTCTCAGTTTGAGTAGTTAATTTTATTTTTTTTCTACATCTGAACTTAAAATTCTTGTCTCTGGTCCCAGTAAACTGGGTTATAGAAATAAGCTCAACAATTCAAGTTTTCCTGAGTCATCTCAGAGTCCCTATCTCTTGCCTTAATTTTCTTTGTTTTTTGGGGGGGAATGGGGGGGGATGGATCATCTGTTTTTCTGTCATCATACTGTCATCTATCCATGTTGATATGCCTCCATCCCTGTCTAAACCCTGGCCTTGGTCCATGAAAATCACTGATTGTCCTTTTAATTTCTATCATAAGGATTCATTAGTCTAGTTACTTTCCCATTTTTCTTGAGAACGTGGACAGCACATGGCCCTTTTCATATCTTGCAGAACAATGGGGAACTCTGAATCTCCTGGAAACTTATGTTTCTAGACTCTGAATGTAGCCACCTCTATTTTCTGCTCCTATTTCCTGCTGGGGTTAGTGGACATGGTAAGACATCCCAGGAAGGGAAACACAGAACATTTCTGCTCTTCTGTTCTCCATACTCTTCAGTGGTTTCATACCCTTAAACTATCAAATCTCAACTAGTGGGAAGTATTGCTGTTCAGGGCCATTTTTCAAAGACCCATGAGCATCCACTCTCTTGCTTTGTTTCTGACTTTCTTCTGCAGACTGTGGAATCTTTAATTTGGGCTGGGAAAATGGGCTCTTACTCCAGATCTATTTTTTGTGACATAAATTTGAAGTTTCAAGTTCTTCAAGGTTGAGGCTTTGGAAGCTCAATATCCCAGATTTCTGTAATTCAAATAAATTTCTAAAATTCAAAAGCCATGATTTGGATCTTTTACTGTTCCCCAAGGCAGTGAAAGGCACTGCATGAATTTGGAAGAAGGGAAATTCAAAATAAAGAAAATACAGGAAAATTAATTTAATATCGACATATTATCCCATAACACAGGAATAAAAACCACACTCTTATTTTCTGTCAATTCCTCTTAATGATATCAGAATTCTTTTTCTGAAATATAAATATAGCTATTGCTTTTCTTACAAACTTCAACAAATCCCCACTGGGTATAGATTAAATTTTCCCAAAATTGGTCTCAGGTTATCTTTGTGGCCTTTTTTCCCCCTGGTTCTTATACTGCTGCCATAAAAGGTTTGCTTGTTATTCTCCAAATATACCATTTCATTTTATGCTTCTGTGCCTTTGCTCATGCTCTTTCCTCAAGAGTGAATTGCCCATCCCTACCTTCACAAGCTCGGGAAATAATACTTCAAAGCTCAGCACTTCTGTCTGATCAAAGTCTTCATGAACTCCTCTCTGCTCCCCTTTCTACAGTATCACCACAGTTTCAAAACGGATGGTTTTACAGCGTTGCCCAAAGTAATGAAGTGTGGCAGTCCTTAAACATCACTTCCAGGCCCACTTATCTATATTCTCTATTTTCTCTGGAGGCAGTCTTATCCATACCTTTGGCTTCAATTATTCTGTACACTCCCCAAATAATATTTCTAACTGAACTATTTCAGATGATCTACAGACCCGCAAATCCAGCTGGCTTCTCTTCATGTCCATTTGGATGTCTCTCAGGCAACTCAATTTCAAGTGTTCAAAATTGAACTTGTTAGGTACTCAAATATTTGGTGCATATAAGATTAAAATAGGATTCAAATTACCCCCTTTTGAGATCCTTGCTACTTTCCGAATGCAACTTGCATTGCCATCACCCTCTTACTGTATGTAATCAGGTTGCTTTTCTTACACTACCATCCTGCATAATGCAGATCTGTTTATACTCTTTCAGATGTGTAAGCAGTGCTTTTTTTTAAGTGTGCATTTCAGCAGTGGTTGAGAATGCTTCCTCACCTGGACGTGTAGTCTACTAAGTGCAAGCTTTGGAGTAAAGCATTGCTGGGTTTACATTGTGGCTCAGCCACTTATTAGTTGCATGACCTTGAGGAGGTTATCCATCCTGTATGAGCCTCAGATTTCTCACATATAAAACGTGGGAAATAATACCTAGGTCACCAAGTTGTTGTGTGGAACATTTAAATTAATATGTGTAATAATAGTACCAAGCACAGGCCTAGTATAAGGTAAGTACTCATAATATTTATTTTATTTTATGTTTTGTTTTTTCTCTGTACTTAGAAAATCCTTTACATGCACTTCTCTTTTAGCATTTCTTTCTTTTTTGTTTTTATCACAAGTGTTCATATTCTGCCTCTCTGACTAGATTGTATGTTTCTTGAGGGGAAAAAACATGTCTTTTCATCTCAGAAAATTCACATCATGGTTCAATAAGTGCCTTTGAATGAGTGAATGAACAAATGAAAGAATAAAAAACTAGAGACAGCAGATTTGATTCTCTTTTATCCTTTGATGTAGCTGAGCTTTTTCCAGGCTTCTGTTCAGGTATCTTAACACAAAATGCACTTACTTACTTAATGTTGCTTTAAGGAATTATAATGATAATATTTCATGTGCAAAAGCTGGGAATTCACACTTTTGTAAATCTTGTCATTGGAACTCAAAGAGATTCTGGTTGTTTAAGAAGAAATCCGAGTGGTTAACATTGATCCCTAGGGGATTTTCATAGATTCTCAAGTTTTATGACCTGTTTCAACTTGCTTTTGGGTTTAAAAATGTGTCCTACAGCTCTCTGTGGCAAGACAGACCGCTGCATTATTGATTTAAAAGTCAATAAAAAAGAGTGGTAAATCATAATATATCACTTCTTGTTCCTAAACTATTGCCTATTCATTCTTAAATATGACAGTGGCTAAACCTGAAAGTTGCCTCCACCTTTACTAAGGTAAAATTCACTACATTCCACTGATGGAAGAGTCTCTGAAATGAAGTAAACTAATTGCATGGCTCTTTTTGGCATCTGTTGTCCCCATTAACTGTAATATAGGAAATGAACGCCAAAGCATAGATAACTCCAGGCTCGTGACTACATGATTTACTTCAATGTTTTCCCAGAAACGCTGATGGATTGTAAAAGGCAGAGGACACCCACTGAAATTTATTAACAAGTCAGAAAGCAGCTGTTCTTTGAGTTGCAAACAAAAGCAAATGTTAAGCTGTTGAACAGCCCTTTTGTTTTTTTGTGGTCCACTACAAAAGGGCTTTATTATAACCTTAGCTTTTTAAGTTTTCCTTCTTGTAGGTTGAAAGTGATACCCAAAGGACAGATGGAAATTTTATATTTAGTAGTGATTACCACCGTGGAGCCTCGGGGTGACCATGTTTTTTTTCTTCATTTACAAAATGTTCTCGAAGGCTTTCTGTTTCTTTGAAGTTACTCATTCAACATCTCCCAATATTGGCTGTGGGGCAAAAAGGAAACAGCAATTTTTGGAGTACAAAATGAAGAAGGGATTGTGTAGAATTCAATCTGGTTAGTCAAGCACGTTTTAGAAGGAGGCATTTGTGTTCACATTGCCTGTAAGGAGTTTCGAGAAAGGCTCTCTCTAATTTTTTTCTTCCTATTAGATTCTTCAGGACCGGGGTTTGTGAGCCTCATCTGATTACTCCAACTCAGAATTTTCTCTCATGTCTGAACACTTGTAACATACTGTTCATATCAGTCATTTTACCCTTATATACAGCCTCATATCATTTATTCAAATATTTCATTATTCATATCTTATCTGCCTGATGTTATAAAGTCCCTGCTTCTCAGATTTGTGTCTTAAACATCTTATCATATCTGTCATATTGTTTCTTATCAAAGGTGCGTTGCTATTTCTTGCACATTGTAGGCAAAAGGAAATGTATGCTGATTGACTGACTGAGCTACAGGTGTCATTTTACTATTTTGAGCAACAGAGTACATTACTCAAGCAAATCCATAATATTTATTCTTGATAGTAGGTTTTCTAAATTACCATTCCTTCAGGTTAAAAGTAAATACTATCCATTTGCAGCAACATGGACGGACCTAGAGCTTATCATACTAAGTGAAGTAAGCCAGACAGAGAAGGGCAAATACCATATGATATTGCTTATATGTGGAATCTTAAAAAAAAGATACAGATGAATTTATTTATAAAACAGAAATAGACCCACAGAAAACAAACTCATGGTTACCAAAGGGGAAAGGTGGGGGGAGGGATGAATTAGGAGTTTGGGATTAACATGTACACACTACTATACATAAAGTAGATGACCAACAAGGACCTACTGTATAGCACAGGGAATATACTTAATATCTTGTAATAACCTATAAGGGAAAAGCTGAAAAAGAGTATATATATATATATATATATATATATATATATATATATATATATATATAAAACGGAATCACTGTGCTCTACACCTGAAACTAACACAACATTGTAAATCAACTATACTTCAATTAAAAAAAAAAGTAAATACTTTAAGACACTAAATGTTACAAACATCATTTATACCCTGAAGAATAGTGAATGTAAGGACTGTTCAAGTCAGTTTGAAGAGGACTCTAAGGCCCTCTCTTGCTTATATAATAGGCTGTCTTCCTTTTATCTTGACTGTTCTCTTAAGAACTCTCCCTGGTCTGTGCCACTTAAACTTGCTTACTAGGTCATGCCTGTCACTGGTTACACACCCTTCATTTTGGATCATTTCTTGCTTTTGTCCTACTCTTTTGCCTTTTCCACTTTGGCCTGGCTCTTACTTCCTGACCTGGTTTTGTCCCAGAAAGTATACTTCACCATTGCATGCTGGACTGGTAAACCTCTTTACCGACACCTGACTTCTAGAATTCTATCTCTAGAAGGGGCCCTGGGCACTGTTTGCCCAGGGGGAAAGGTAGAATAATAAAAGATAAAACCAAAAATTGTTATTTGAAAAATTCTAAGAAGCTAAGGACAATAAAAAACTTAAAGATCTGTATTTGGAGCAAGAATTAAAAGGACTGGCACAGACAGCAATAAAAAAATGAAATTAATCAATTCTCATTTTACATCTTCTGCACATTTCTCAACATTCTTCTCAATCTCATTTCCCTATGATGTTCTTCCTCTGGTCCACACTGACTCCTTTCTGCCATTTCTAAGCCCCATATCCTGAACTGCCTTTTCAATAATTATGCCTTATGAATAAAGATCACATGTAGTTTTAAATCAACCAGGCTGCAAACTCTCAATGGGGGCAAGTTTCGAGGGCCAGAAAAATTCCATTTTAGGGTGTTGAAATAATCTGAAAATATGATTTTAGAATCATTTCAGTCATCTTTGAGACTTTTAAGGGGCAGGAGATAGGCATCTGTGGTGATTTAAGGGAGAACAAGATGGATTCCTGACAATACAGAACTATAATCAACATATGTTTTCCTGGCAAGATTCTAGACTAGATTGTGAAATAAATGTCTTATGTACACTAAGAAAAGAATATGATAATCACCAGGAACCAGATGCTTTCTTCTAGGAATAAGTCATACTAAAATAACCTCATTTGATTTTTTGTTGTGTTACTAGTTTGATAGGAAGCTGTCTTGTTTTTGCAAACATTTGACAATCTTTAGCATGTTACTTATTTAGAATAGATAGGGAGGGATATGTGGGTTGGGTGAGAATAAAGTTAAATAAGTTTTATAATTGTTCAACTAATCGTTAACTGAGTACATTGATTATTAAATCAGTACCAGGTGGTTTCTGCTAATGATACCCCACACTCAGTTCTTGGTCATATTCTGATAAACAATTTTTATCAAAGGTTAAAGATTTCTCAGAAGACATCCTTATAAAATATGCAGATGACACTAGGGAGAATAGCTAGTATGGTAGAGGGCACCCCAGTGCAGAAAGCATAAAACCATGGGTTTGGTAAGATCGAAGGCTTGAATCAACTCTGCCACAGTTACTAGCTATGTGACCTGGGGTGAATTATTTCTGCTAACTCATGAAGACCAAGTGATCACCCAGAAAACAATAAATAGTAGCTTTTATTTATTTATTATTTTTGGATTTCATACAACCATTATTACTTCCATAGACCAGAAATATGAGCTAAAACTAAAGATGGAATTTAGCAGTTAAGATGAAAATCAATTGTACAGATGGAGGAGCTGAATATACTACATCTCATGTGAATAAAACTTGATGGTTCTAGTTGACTCTAAGGTCAGTATGAGTCAAACATATGATATTAATGACAAGCCAGCTAATGCAACTTAGATTTTCAATAGAATAATAGTATTTTGATTAAGGGAGATAGTAGTCCCTCAGTAGTGTTCAGACCCCATTTGGGAGACTGTGTTCAAGGAGGACTTTGATTTTCCTAGAGGAGGGTAACTACAATGGCAAAGAGTCTAGAATCCATGTTACAGGAGAAAAAGCATTCTGCTGGAGAAAATAAGACTTATGGGATGGGGATTGGTAGTAGACAAATCAAGGGAAGTATTTTTCCCCCTAAGCTGCTTATCATGGAGAATTTGAAGCAGATACAAAAACAGTGAGATTAGTATAATGAACTTCCATATACTCCCATCACCCAGATGCAATAGTTTTCAATTTATGGACAACATTGTTTTATCTATTATCCTCCCAACTGGATTATTTGGAGGGAAATCCCAGAATTTCAGATATCATGTCATTTCATCTATAAATGTTTTGCTATGTATCTTTAAAAGACAAGAACTTAAAAACCCATGATTACAATACCATTAACATAACTAAAAAATGAACAGTAATTTCTTAACATCATCAAATATCCAGTTAGTGTACAAATTTCTCTAGTTGTCTCACAAATGTTATTTTATAGTTTTTTTGAAACAAGAGCTCAATAAGAAGTCCATAGATTGTAATTGGTTGATATATCTTTCAATTCCATTTGTCTTTCTTTTATGATCCATGTTACTTATTGATCATTTGTCCTGTAGATTTTTCCCCAGTTTGGATTTTGTGGATTGAATTCTTGTGGTGCAGTTTTTTTCCTTTGACCCTGAATTTCCTATGAATTAGTAGTTGGATATTGAGGATTGGTCAGATTGTTTATTGTGTTTGAAAGAATGCTTCATAGGACCACTGGCGGTCCAGTGGTCAGGACTCGGTGCTTTCACTGCTGAGGGCCCAGGTTCAGTCCCTGGTCAGGGAACTAAGATCCCACAAGCTGCAAGGTCAAAAAAAGAAAAACAAAAAAAAAGAATGCTTCATAAGCAGTGTTAATTTCTTCTTCCATCAGGAGCCACTTCATTTCCGGTTATCTCTTTTTTTAAAGGTTAGCAGCCATTGGTAAACATTACCTAGCTTTGCTTTTTGTTTTATCCATTAGGGCTTGCAAAAATGGTTATATTCTAATTCTGTCATTCCTTTTTCATTTATTACCTGGAATATTTCTGAAAAGGGAAAGTTCTGCTCATTAACTTTTTTCAAGCAAATAGATGTTTGTCACCTTCCAAAGGTCATGTTATGTCCTGGAATCTCGGTAGGGTCAGGGGGAGATAATGGAGAGTTTGAATTAGCTCCTCAAGCCTTCACAGTAAGAACTTCAAGTCTTCCTTCACAGTAAGAACCAATGGGAGATGATAGCAGTTTTCAAATAAAGTGATTTAAGGAGGAATCTTATTTTATTTAGTTTCAGAAAACTGGGCTAAGACCCATTGTAAGAGTTAAAGAAGGGAGGGCAATCTACATTTAATATGAAGAAAATTCTGCTAACAATTAGAACAGTCCCCAGATGGAATGGATTGCTTCATAGAGCAGATAGCTGGCTTCCTGTTACTGGGATGTTTAAGAAGGGTTAGTCTTTTGGGGACATTGTAAAAGAGATTCTTATGTTGGGTCGAAATTTAAAAGTCTTTTTCATCTCTGAGTTTCCATGATACTAAAATGCTCCCGAGGAACCAGAAGGAAGACAGATATGTAGGAACTCTTTCAGGGTGACAGCTGTGTAAGAAATCCATTTTGAATATTTGTGGTGGAAATTTCTGATCCAAAAAGCAAATGCTCTAAGTAGTTAAAAAAGGGTATTCTTGGGGCTTCCCTGGTGGTGCAGTGGTTGGGAGTCCACCTGCCGATGCGGGGGACACGGGTTCGTGCCCCAGTCCGGGAGGATCCCACATGCCGCGGAGTGGCTGGATCCATGGGCCATGGCCGCTGAGCCTGCGCGTCCAGAGCCTGTGCTCCGCAACGGGAGAGGCCACAACAATGAGAGGCCCGTGTCCCGCAAAAAAAAAAAAAAAAAAAAAAAAAAGGGTATTCTTGGTACGTTCCTCATACTCTGCTTGTTAACACCTTATAACTCCTGACATTTGCCTATGGAGAAAGTGTGATAATTCTTTTGTTAATAACTCACAGTTTGTTCCCAATTGAGGACTTTTTCCCAGAAATCACAGCTACAGTGCAGTATTAACAGATGCCACTATTCCTGTGGAAACCTTAGACTGTGTATTTTGCCTCTGGAGAGGGAGTCCTGCACTCAGAGTGGTATCTTGAAAAAATTCAATTCAAGATCATGAATAATATTTTGTGGTGTTGTATATTCCTATGTGCTTTTCTCAGGACAGTAGTTCCAAGATATACTAATAAGTGCCTCCTCTACCCCACTATCAGAAAAAGTGGGTTCTGTGGTTAAAATAATTGAGAAAATTCTATTTGTTTATTAACTCATTCGCCCATGCATTTATTTATTTTTACATCAGTATTCCAAGAACCTATAATGTGCTAATTGTATGGTTAATATTCAAGAGGAGGATATACTACAGTATCTGGAATTTCCCACACTTATTTGACCACAGACTATTTTTTCATAGAATACAGTATAGGATGATAGTTCTGTGATACATACACAATTACATAATTTTGAAAAAAAAAAACAAACTTGGGATCATCTGATTCCTTATTTTCTCTCATCTCAAATCCAATCTACCAGCAAATCCTGTTGTTTCTACTGTCAAAATATATCCAGTGGAATATTACTCAGCCATAAAAAAGAATGAAATCATGCTATTTGCAACAACATGGATGGACCTAGAGATTATCATACTAAGTGAAGTAAGCCAGACAGAGAAAGATAAATATCATATATTGCTTATATGTGGAATCTGAATAAAAAGATACAAATGAACTTGCTTACAAAAGAGAAGGAGACCCACAGACATAGAAAACAAACTTATGGTTACCAAAGGGGAAAGAGGAGGGGAGGGATAAATTAGGAGGTTGGGATTAACAGATACACACTAGATAGATAACCAACAAGGACCTACTGTATAGCACAGGGACTACGCTCAGTATTTTGTAATAATCTATAAGGAAAAAGAATCTGAAAAAGAGTATATATATATATATATATATATATATATATATATATAAAAAACTGAATCACTGTGCTGTACACCTGAAACTAACATGACATTGTAAATCAATTATACTTCAATTTAAATATCCAGAATATGATGCTTCCTGATCACCTCCCTATACCCTGAGCCCAGCTACTTTTCTTTCTCTCTTTCTCTCTCCACCCTTCCTTTATTTTTCAACACAGTATTTATGACTAACACACTATTTCCTTTGCCTGTTTATCTCATTATTGCCTCTCTCCTCCCACTTCAATGTAACCTCCACGAGGCATCGGGCCTTGTCCTGTTTCTTGCTGTATCTCTAGCATCTGGAAGTCTGCCAGGATATAATAGGTGCCAAATAAATATTTGTTGAATAAGTAAATGTGGTAGCTGACATTATAAATGCTCACAGTAAAAGGACATGTACATCATAGTATCCTGCAAGGAACGTTGGCTTTGTAGTTAGCCAGACAGGGATTTCTTTCCTGGTTCTGCTATTTATTTGTTGTAAGACCTTGAACATGTTAGCCGATTGCTCTGTGCCTCAGCTCTATTACACATTGGAATAACGATCCATATTCCTTAGTTTTATTGTAATTCTTCAGCAGTGTATTAAACTATATATTCTATGTAACAAGGATGATATTAAATGAGAAAAAGGAATTTAAAGTACCTAGTGCAAAATTAGCATGATTCCTAGCAGAAGACCCAGTACAAGTTCTAGAGAACTACTATAATGAATATATTACCTTTCCTTCTCTTCTTCCTCCCTATCTCCCTTCAGTCCTCTCGCTGAGCTATTCTTGTTCTATTTTGTGATCTGCAACACATATTTATGAAGTTGTGTTAGGGTGAGTTCTGTGAATATGGAAGAGATTTTTTTCCCTTTGTAGAAATCAAACAAGCCTTAGTCAGCTAGGTCATGCAAACATTGTCTTTCCATCAACACAACTAACAATCTCAGATGGATAGTTGCTAACAAAGAGAATTAGAAATGACATTGTCAGAGAGAATGGGAACCTGGCAAGTATGATGTTATCTATAAACTCCTGCTTTGGAATTGCATTCAAGATCACATTCTGAGCTACATCAGATGATCCGTTTCATTATTTTAGAGTCACGCTTCATTTTTTGACCCAAATACTGTTAGCAGTTTGATCGTTCACCCTGTTCATGAGATCTGACTCTGAATGACTTTTAGCTGTTTCAGAAAATCAAATCTTCCCCTCAGAGGACCAAGGTTTGCCATCAGTGAGGATACTCACGACAGTGTCTCAAACTCTGTATCTAATCCCACTTAGTAATTCCAGAAATGTTTGTATAGTAGCATCATTGTTAAAATCAGTGGGTGACCACTTTGAAGAACAGTGCTCATTTGATTGTCTCATTTCTGTTATGTCTGTGGACAAATTGGTCTGAAAAGCCCATAGTCACACCTTGGATACACTGTTATATCATAATACTCTCAAATCTATATTTATTTTCCCAAGGCCCCTGTGGCTTTTCATCCACACACTAGCTTTATCTATATGACCAAAGCATTGCAATGAAAAGCAACAGAAATGGTATTTGCAGCCATTTTGATGGACTTAGATGAACGGCACCATTACTGTGATAGTAACCCTTATATTTAGAGATGACTTTTCAATTGCTTGATCTGTTGAATGGTTGATACAGCTGCATATAAACATAACATCATCTTTATGTAAATACTGCTCTTCCCCCAAGTGTACCCAATCCTTCTTCTCTACTCATTCTGCTCCATTTTTTATTATTATACACATTCTATTTCTCTTCTTGTCATCTTGTATTAAGTTCTATGTCCCTTATTTTCAGGGACATCTTGTATTTTGTGTGGTGAGTGAGGTAGTGGGTGATCTCAAGTGAAGATACCTCTTTTACTGAGGAATGGTGACTGGCAATAGGAGAGAAGAGAGTGTTTGACCATTTCTGCTCATTCCTTTTACTTGACAGAGGTTAATTTCTTGCTAAGTCTTTCTTCTTTTTTGTGCTGAAGTGGAAAGTTTGAATCAGAGCTATCTCTTTTACTCCAGAAGCTTATAAGCCCATATCTCTTTACCTCTATGCACAGCTTCTTGACCCCCTTTGCTCCAAAGTTTATCTTTGTTAAATACTGTAAGCAGAGACAGATTTACTTTGAAGCCAGAGAAGCTTAAGCTACAGGGCTGCTTACTTGCATTGGCCATTCCAAGATCCTGTACTTTATTATTTTTTAATTGAAGTATAGTTGACTTACAATGTTGTGTTAGTTTCAGGTGTGCAGCAAAGTGACTCGGTTATACATACATATATATCTATTTTTTTTCAGATTCTTTTCCCTTATAGGTTATAATAAAATATTGAGTATAGTTCCCCCTGTACTTCATTTTGTACTTGTAATTTGCTATTATTTTCCTTAGAGCATTCTCCCTTCAGCTGCGTAGGATTTAGGCTCTTTAAAAAACCCTGAATTCACCCTTGAAAATAATCGTCTCTTCTGTCTCTTCTACTTACTCTTTTTCTTAAATTGAAGTATAGTTATTTTACAATGTGTAAAAAGCAATATGCTGCTGAAAAGTAATATGATTCAATTATACATATACATACATTTTTTAAAAATATTCTTTTCTATTATGGTTTATCACAGGATATTACTTACTTCCTCTTGAAGATTTGCTCCAACCATTGCTTTGTTTCTGTTGCCGTTCCTTCTGTCCTTGATCTCTGTTCAGGACAAGTTGAAGGCCAAACCTTAACTGATGGTTTCTCTGAATGGCTTCTTTTACTCTATTCAGTGCGAATGAATCCTAGAGAATTGAGAAGCCTTTCAAGACGCAACGATGGCTGTGGTCCTGAGAAAACATGGGAGGAATCAGACTGGAGCTCTACTAAGGTATTTACTAGTTTGACATTAGTTAACATTTCTGAGCCTCAATTCCTCACCTGCCAAATGGAAATAATAATATTTACTGTTCATATTTGCTATGAGGATTAAACCAGAAAATCTAGGTTAAAGCACTCTTACTTCAAGTGCTTGACACTACTTGGTATCAACACATTTAAATTGGACTTTCTTCTTCCCACTAGCTATCTATTTTACATTTGGTAGTATATATATGTCAATGCTACTCTCTCACTTCGTCCCAGCTTACTCTTCCCCCTCCCTGTGTCCTCAAGTCCGTTCTCTACGTCTGCATCTCTGCATCGCATGGGGAGATCAACTCGGTGCTTTGTGACTACCCAGAGCGGTGGGATAGGGAGGGTGGGAGGGAGATGCAAGAAGGAGGGGATGTGGGGATATATGTATACATATAGCTGATTCACTTTGTTATACAGCAGAAACTAACACAACATTGTAAAGCAATTATACTCCAATAAAGATGTTAAAAAAAAAATGGACTTCCTTTTCCTTCAGCTGCCATAGCAGAATGTAGCAGAGAAAGTTGGTTATGCAGGGAGGATATTTCCCATCTGCATTTTTAGGGAACTTTTTTGACCTCCAAGAACTAGAAAAATGCTTGTCATTAGTCTGAAAAGGCAAGTGAGACCCCAGGCAGACACAAAGGGTGAAACTGCTGCTTTGTTTGAGAGAGTGGCAGTGGCAGCTGCAAGAAATGGCAGCAGCCGCAGCATCCCTGTAAGCCACCCATCTTCAGGCTCTAGAGTCTTTTGGGCTCTGATAAGAGAGAGTACATCCTTCCCATACCCAATGTATTAAAAGTTGGTTTTCACCCCTTTCTTTTTTGCTTCCTATGTTTACAGAATAAACATTTGGTCTTTAGATGGGAGAATGAATCTCTGTTGGGGGTGGAGGGGTGGCGTAGAATATCATTTATTAAATGGATACTTTTCAGGTGTGTTTCTTAAATGATACTTAACAAAAGGCAGAGGAGAGCCAGGGAGGCTTCAGTAAGCTGTTGAGTCAGGATGTCTTGTTCTTTCTGTCTTTTCTGTCAGAGTATTTGTTCATTTTGCAAAATCTTAGCAGCATGGTTTGTAACCATATTTTGAACATTAGGATTTTGAAAGATTGTATAATTTCTTGGCTTAAAACTTAAGGAAATGAACCACCTCATTATGCCTAATAGGTAACCCTAGGCAATAGAGAAAATTTATTATACATAATACCTGGTAAGTATATTGTGCCTGTGATCTTGTTGAGAATGTTTCATTCCCAAGGTATGTGGACATTTGCCTATTATATATTTTATCTATGCAGAAAAATAATGGAAAGAACATCAGGCTGGAGGAGAGGTGTTCTAATCCTAGTTCTATATCAGTCAAGTTTGTGGCTTTTGGGTGAGTGACTTCATTTTGTGTTGTAGGTGATACATCTGCAAAGCGTGAAAGTAACTGTGTCTCTAGGTTGTGTTGAGAAGACACATGAGACCATATGTGTGCAAGTTTTGTAAGTTCAGAGGAAGATATACAATAATAGTAACTTCTCACATTAACATGAGTGATTTAAGCATAAGGCTGAGGCCCTTGATATTTGAGAAAAAAAGAAGATGTAGAGAAATGACTGGTTAGTGTGAACTCAAAACTCTGAATCAAGATAGGTCACCACTTACCTGGACATTATTAATATAACTCTTTGTAGAAACACCTTCACAAAATTATAATTTAATATTATACCCAGTTTTTATTGAGGATATATTTTTAAAATAGCCAGTAGAAAAATTTTGCTTAAGAACATTGCCTATTAGGTCTAATGTTTCTTACATAAAGAGCTTCATGAAAAACTCCTCTAACTATTTAGTTTCAGGCAAAAGCAAAAAATAAAGAAAATCTGTATCCAGATGAATTGGTACTTTTAATCAAACAATAACCACTACATAATTCATTATATTTCTAATTTTGCCTTGACTATCGGGAAGCTCACAGTTAAATATAATGACGAATTGCAGTAATTAACCTCAGTGTGTGGTTTTCCCATATAGTTATCTTCTTTCCTCAACCTTAAAGCCATTTTGTATAGGTGCCATGCATAATAAACTAATTCAAATATGTTATTTTTGAAAATAGGCAGGTAGATAAATAATATTTCTGTATAAATCTGGTGGCTCATTTGTGACCACTATATTGGTGACTCCAGGGTATTTGGTTTGATTACCATGTAGGCAATTGAATATTGCTCTATTCAAAGGCAATCTGCATTGACCCTACACGGATGACTGGCATGCAAACCTTTGGCTACAAGGAGAAACTGAGAAAGAACGGGGACCAATTAGAACTAAGCCTTTACTAATACTATAAAAATAACTAAAACCATATGCTATCAATAATAGTGTAGTATAATCAACCTTAGAAATGAACAACAGCAATATTTTATTATTCATTCACATATGGCAGGATCGTATTTTGCCCTTGTTTCCTGAGTAATAATCATGGAACATTAAGATCTGAGATTCCATTTTCCCACTGCATGCTATCATGGCATTGGAGTAGTAGGATAAAAGTAAGTTTGTGCTATGTTTAGACAAATGGGCTAGAGACAGACTATCTTTGGTCTTTCATGAACCAGAACTATCAGAATATATTAATATATTACTCTGTCCAGGTAAGCGATGACAGAGTCATTGGTAGATGCCCAGAAGACACTGATGATTTCAAAAGTAATTCTGCTGGGCTGAGAGGGCAATGGGTTTTAAAGCTCACTAAATAAGGTTTTGAATTTCTTTTTTAGATGCAGGGCAGTGAGCAGAAGGTTGGAAAAGAGGGTCTAATGAAGCCTTGTTAGAGGTTGCCATTGAGATCAATTTTGGACTAAATTTCCAAAAGAACTGAACCTCTTTCTGAATAGGGAAAGGTTACTCCAGTGGGACAAGCTCTGGCTTCCAAAACAGAGGGACTCCTTTAGACCTCAAAACTAGCATGCTCATGGACAGTCACCTGAGGCATTGCAGAAAGGCTTAATGAACCACATAGCAAGGCAAGGACGAGAAGAAGAATCTTTTTAAAACAGTTAAGAGATTAAGTCAATGCAAGCATTCTTCTTTTTGTGTTCCCGCATTTTTAGCACTATCTTACCATTAAAGAAAACCCATAGCTGGCAGTGCAGAAACTGGATAATAATCACTCATCTCCCTTGAATCTAAGCCTCATTCACCAATGATTTCCCTTCTTGAAACAGACTGCCAGGGCCAAGAGACTGGACAATACTTCTGAGAAAGAATAGGGCATGGCAGGAGATTCAGGGTGAGGAACGAGCCCACACAACCTACAGCTTTTAAGCTAAGTTGCTTACTCTTGCTCTTTTTGGGTAAGTTCTATCACAGCTATATTCTGATTGTGTGAGAGGGTGAAATCCCCAGAGTAGTAGAAGGAGATACAGTGTCTAGAGAGGGAAAAACCTTTGGGAAATAATGGCATTCTGTAGAAAGAAATTCAGGAGAGAGACTCAGTTTCCACCTTTGGGTACAGGTTGCATGTGTCTGTCCATTTATAGGCATCTAGATGAGAAGTAAGCTTTCTTCATGGAGGTGGAAATATTTACTGGAGAGAACAAGGAATAAAGGTAATATTTTTGAAATATCAACCAGGAAAGTTTATTCCTCTTCACGTTTCCTTATCTTTATGGCCCTTTCTCTTCATCACTAACCCCTCAAAAGTTATTACAAGCATAGAGAACAGAGTGAAAGTGACAACACTAGGGGTCAGAGCAAGACTTCCTGCTCCTGAGAGGAGGCAAGATTTTATAGAGGTGGAAGAGAAAGTTGGAAGGGAAAGCCTTTAAAGAGTCTGTGGTGATTTAGATCCACTACAGATTCATGTAGTTATATAAATGCATACAATTCATGCATGTCCCAATTTTAGCATTGATTTTGAATTATTAATGATTCAAATTAAGACCTATTTGCCATGAATCTTCAACTTCCTGATATTTATTAACTGTTTACATAGGGTAAAAATAAGGGAGCAATTTCAAGGGTTGTTAGATAGAAGTCAACAAGATAGAATATAGGGTTTCGATGAAATGAAATTAATAAGAATAGGTATATTTTGAGTATGGGAGAGAAAAAAGATGTGATATGTAGAGTCTATCTTCATGGAACTTATCATTTTATTCAGGATATAAAATTGAGTATATGTAACATTATTAAATCATATGTGGCTCCATATATTCTAGTGGCAGCATGATTCAAACAATGTTCTAAATTCTCTAGGAAGCCAAAGCAAGAATGGGTCAGTGTTAATGAGGATGATTATAGTTGCTTCACACTGCATGGTCTTTGAAATCAAATACTTCTTGTATTACTCTTGGCTGTGCTACTTACTATTTGTGTGACTGTAGACATGTTAAATAACCCCTTTGAGCCTATTTTTATCATTTGTAAGATGAAGATTGTAATAGTGCCTACTTCATTGGGTTGTTGTGAGAATTTAATAAAATAATGCATGGTAAACACCAAGCATAGTCATTGGCACATAGTAATGTTTGTTAAATATAGATATGAAGGAGAAGGTAGCATAAGAGACAGTTTTTGGAAGACTTTGATGGGTAAAAAGGGTGGAGGAAGGCGTCCCATATCAAGAGGATGTATGAGCTATGTCATACAAGTAGGAATGGCTTGTTTAGGGAGCAATGACATGAATCTGTCAGAACTAGAACATTCTCTCAGGAGAATTAGATTTTAAAAGTATGTTGAGATGGTAGTAGTCACAGAAAGGGACAGTAATAAGGTTCCCTGAGATTTTAAGAAAAAGGTCAGGAAAAGCTTACCATTTGAGAATGAAACAATTTCAAATCAGCTTATATTGATGGGATTATTTATTGACTTGATCCACAGACACCATGTATTGCTAAAGAGTCTTAGAAAATACAGTAGTCTAATCAATAGCTCCCCAGTTTCTCGCTGCCTAAACAAGGTGATCAGGGTATATCTTTAGATTGAATTTGTAACTAAAGAAAGCTGCACCCTAATTAACTATATTGTTTCCTTTATGAAAGAATGGAAGTGTTGAATTCTGCATGAGCTCCCTCCAAAACTTTAGAAAAATAGTGAGAACCCATGGAAAGTTTTAGTCAGACTATAACATAATCAAATCACTGTTTTGGAAGCTGAATGGGAGTAGTAGGAAGAATGGACTGGAAGAGTAAAAATTGGAGGCAGGGAGGTAAATTTGAAGGCAATGATGCTTGATCCACCAGAGGGCAGACAGCAGAAGCAAGAAGAGCTACGGTCCTGAAGTGTGGAACAAAAACCACATTCACAGAAAGATAGACAAGATGAAAAGGCAGAGGGCTATGCACCAGATGAAGGAACAAGATAAAACCCCAGAAAAACAACTAAATGAAATGGAGATAGACAATCTTCCAGAAAAAGAATTCATAATAATGATAGTGAAGATGATCCAGGACCTCCGAAAAAGAATGGAGACAGAGATAGAGAAGATGCAAGAAATGTTTAACAAAGATCTAGGGGAATTAAAGAACAAACAAACAGAGGTGAACAATACAATAACTGAAATGAAAACTACACTAGAAGGAATCAATAACAGAGTAACTGAGGCAGAAGAACGGATGAGTGACCTGGAAGACAGAATGGTGGAATTCACTGAGGTGGAACAAAATAAATAAAAAAGAATGTAAAGAAATGAAGACAGCCTAAGAGACCTCTGGGACAGCATTAAATGCAACAACCTTCACATTATAGGGGTCCCAGAGGGGAAGAGAGAGAGAAAGGACCCAAGAAAATATTTGAAGAGATTATAGTCGAAAACTTCCCCAACATGGGAAAGGAAATAGCCACCCAGGTTCAGGAAGCGCAGAGAGTCCCATACAGGATAAACCCAAGGAGAAACACACCGAGACACATAGTAATCAAATTGGCAAAAATTAAAGTCAAAGAAAAATTATTGAAAGCAGCAAGGGAAAAACAACAAATAACACACAACAGAACTCCCATAAGGTTAACAGCTGATTTCTCAGCAGAAACTGTACAAGGCAGAAGGGAGTGGCATGATATATACTTAAAGTGATGAAAGGGAAGAACCTACAACCAAGATTACTCTACCCGGCAAGGAACTCATTCAGATTTGATGGAGAAATCAAAAGCTTTATAGACAAACAAAAGCTAAGAGAATTCAGCACCACCAAACCAGTTCTATAACAAATGCTAAAGGAACTTCTCTAAGTGGGAAACACAAGAGAAGAAAAGGACCTACAAAAACAAACCCAAAACAATTAAGAAAATGGTCATAGGAACATACATATTGATAATTACCTTAAACGTGAAGGGATTAAATGCTTCAACCAAAAGACACAGGCTTGCTGAATGGATACAAAAACAAGACCGATATATATGCTGTCTACAAGAGACCCACTTCAGACCTAGGGACACATGCAGACTGAAAGTGAGGGGATGGAAAAAGATATTCCATGCAATTGGAAATCAAAAGAAAGCTGGAGTAGCAATACTCATATCAGATAAAATGACTTTAAAATAAATAATGTTACAAGAGACAAGGAAGGACACTATGTAATGATCAAGGGATCAATCCATGAAGAAGATATAACAATTATAAATATATATGCTCCCAACATAGGAGCAGCTCAATACATAAGGCAACTGCTAACAGCTATAAAAGAGGAAAAGAGGATTGGGATTGACATGTATACACTGATGTGTATAAAATGGATGACTAAGAAGAAAATAAATAAACATTTAAAAAAATTTTAAAAAAAAGAAGGCAATGGTTCTTACAATTCATGTTAAATGGCTCAATTTGCAAATAATCTTTGACATATAGTTTGTTTGGAAAAGTACCATAAAATATAACAGTAGTTTAATGACCAATTTAGAACCATAGTGATTGTATAGATCTAGGTCTAGGTAATTTGTAAAACTTAATTTTTTTCTGCCTAAGGACCACCAATTTTTTTTTTTTATTTTTTTTTTGGTGAAATAAAATGAGTATGTTCATTTGAAAAATAATGTTAAAACCAATACCCAGGTACCTGCCATTCTGTTTAAGACCTAGATTGTTACCAGAACCTTAGAATCCCCTTAAGTGCCCTCTGCCCCAATTGTATCCATCTCCTGGAGGTAACCACTACCCTGATTAATACAGGTTCTCTTGATTATAATTATTGTTTATCACTTCTGTATGTCTGCGTAAACAATATGTTACTTTTCCTATTTCAGTACTTTATATAAATGGAATCATACTCTTCTGTGATTTGCTTCATTATCTCATTATAATTTGTGGATTCACCAACATTAACATGTATAGCTGTAGTCCATTCCTTTTCACTGCTGTATACTATTCCATTATATGACTATACCATAATTTGGTGAACTAGTTTAACATGGTATAGATATTTGGCTATTTCAAGTATTTTTCCTATTATTGATAGTAATGCTGTACCAGCCTCAGTTTACATGCCCTGCTACTGATCTGCTAGTCCCTCCCACCCAACCTTTTCCTATGTTCATGCATCTCTAGTAACTACTCATACTATTTCTATGGTCATCAAGCCCAGGAGCTGTTATTATCACAGACTAAAATGAGCAAACATGCATGGCACTAACCGGCAAAAGAGACTATTGTGTTGTGTGCCATCTGGACTAGACCATGAGGGCTCTGGCTTCTACACTGATTCCTTGGAAGAAACAGTTGACACAAAATGGCAATGGGGGAAGCCAATTTCCTGCAAAGCAGTCTTTGTCCAGGATGAGTTGAGAGAGAGGAAGGAGGTATCAGATACATTGATCTCTCTTTCTCTTCCCTCCCCCCAACAGACTCTTGTAAAACAAAGTAGTTGCATAAGCCTCTTTGAAGACATTCAAAGATGGAGCCATTTATTACGTTTGACTAGCTTTTGAATATATTTACCCTCCCATCTTTCCTACCTCACTTCACTTTTTAAAAAACTTTTTATGGCTTATTTTAGATATTTTACTTTTTTTCTCCCTCCTGCTTCCCTCACTGCATTCTCCAGTAAAGTCTGAGCACGTAAACTTTTACCTCAACCCCTGTTTTTCAGGGAACCCGGTTTTACACAGCTGCAATGGGCATCTTAACACTTTTTGTTCTTTTCAAGTACATGCTCAAATAGTTTCTTATAGAATCGCTAAGTTGTAGCTATAGTTGTAGCTGTAGAATTGCTGAGTTGTAGTAAATGCTCAGATTGACTAAGCAATGTCAAGCTGTTTTCCTAAGTGATTTATACCTGTGTATACTTTCAGTAGCACTGCATGAGACTTCCTGTTGCTTTACAGTCTCTCCAAAACTTGGTGTTGTCTATATTTTTAGTATTTCTAGTTTGGTGGGTATATAATGACATCTCACTTGACTTTGCTAAGCTTTTCCTTGAATATAAGTGAAGCTGAGGACTATTTCATATGTTCACAGGACATTTGTATTTCATCCTCTGTAAAATGCCTGACCATGTCTTTTGCAAATTTTCTATTGGTATGGCTGTCTTTTCTTCCTGACTGGTCAGAGTTCTTTATATATTTGTGCAGTAATCCTTTCTTGGTTATATGTCTTTCAAATATCTTCTCCTGGCTTTTTTTTTTTTTTTACCCCATATCGATTACCATTTATCCCTGTACCTTTTAATGCATGGTCTGTTTCTTCCACACTGATCTGCAATGTTTGCTCTGTCATAAATCAAGTTTCCACATATACATGGGTCTGTTCTGGACTGTCCATTTTGTTCCATTGTTCTGTATGTCCACCCTTGCTCTAATACCACATTATCTCTATTAATATAGCTTTATAGTAAGTCTTGAAAATTGGTAGGGCAAGTTGCCTTGCCTTACTCTTGTACACTATCTTGTCTATTTCTGATCTTTTGCTTTGCCAAGTCACACACACACACACACACACACACACACACACGCGCGCGCACACACAGACGCAAATAACCTGTTAGGATTTTTTCTGGAATTGCATTGGATATTTAGATCAATTTCTACTATGCTCATGAAGGTGATCAGTTTCTGAGTTTTCTTTTTTGTACTGTACTTGTCTTTTTTTGGTATCTCATAAAATGCATGGGAGAATGTTTCCTATTTTTCTATTCTCTGCAATAGTTTATGTAAGATTTGAATTGTGTGTGCCTTTAATGTACGATAGAACTCTCTTGTCAAGTCACCTGGGCCCGGATTGTTCTTTGATCAAATATTTTTAAACTACTGCTTCAATTTCTTTAATCATTCTAAGACTATTTAGATTTTCTGTTTCTCTGTGAGTTATTTTTTTTTGGTGCTTATATGCTTCTTATTCATTTCATCTGTGTCTTCAAACTTCTTGGCATAGCATTGTTTGTACTTCCCTTTTATCTGTTTCACTTCTGTTATACCTGATTCATGCCCACTTTTTCATTCCTAATATAGCACTTTTGTTCTTTTTCTTCTTGATTAATTTTGCCAAAGTTTTGTTGTCTTCTTTTAATCTTTCCTAAGAACCATCTTTTAGTCTTTCCTAAGAACCACATTTTGACATTATTTATCATCTCTATTTTATGCCTTATATTTCACTAATTCCTGATTTTAGCTTTATTTCCTTCATTTTGTTTTCTTTTGATTTATTCTGATGCTCTTTTTCTAACATCTTAAGTCGTATGCTTAGCTCATTAATTTTGAGGCTTTCTTCTCTTTAAACAGTTTTTGGATTAAGATCTACATACAGAAGACTGTAAAAGCATATACATCCAGTTTAATGAATAATTATTAAGTAACCACTCTTCAGATCAAGAAATGGAGAACTACCAACTCCATTAGTCCTCTGTACAGTCATCTTGTGTCCCTGATCATGTAACCTCTGCCCTCTACATGTAACCACTACCGTGATGAGATATAATTTGTTTATTTAAAATTTTATTACTTAAATATTCATCCCTAAATGATATAGTTTAACCTTCTCTGTTTTTGAACTTTACATTTAATGGAACAAAACATAATGTACCCTTTATAAACCTTATTTTTTTCACCTGATATTATACCTGTTAGATTCATTCTTTCACTTTCATTGCTGTAATCAATTTTGTGAATATACCACAATTTATATATCCAGTGTGCTATTATTAAACATTTGACTTATTTCCGGTCTTTGCTATCACAAATAATCCTTCTATGAATATTCTCGTACATTTCTCTTGGAGCAAGAGTTTCTCTATATACTAGATGCAGAATTGTTCACCCATAAGATATGTGTAAGTTAGCCTTCAATAGAATATGGTAAACAGTTTACCTAAGTGTACCAGTTTACACTTTCACCAGGTACCAATTTGCAATCCTGCAAGCAGTGTACAGTATATAAGAGTTCTCGGAGCTCCATACTTGGTCTTCTCTAACTTTTTACGTGTCTCCAGTCTGGAAAGTGTATACAGGTATTTAGTTTTGCTTTATAATGAGCATTCCCTGATTGCTACTAAGATTGGGCTCATTTTTTTTTCTTCTAATATCATCATTTAAGCTGTATGTTTTATCATAGTTCTGCTTTATTTGCATCCCACTTAGTTTAATAAAATGCATTTATTGTTTTAGTTCTAAATATATTGTAATGTTCATTATAATTTCTTCTTTAACCTAGGAATTACTTCAGAATTTGTTGTTAAACTTCCATATATAGGACATCAATGTCTTACATCTCCTAATTTTGTCTTTATTTTCTCCAGCAACTACAGTGATTGGCTCTCTTTTCAGGGATTTTTTCCCCACTGCAAAATAACAAAATTTGTAATTACTTAATAAAATTTAACAGTGTAGAGGGGGGAAAAAATACATTGATGCAGATGGTGGACAGGGCCACTGAGTACATTCTCTACGGATACTTGATTCAAATTCATGCCTCAACAAAATTACAAATTACAATCTTTTATTAAATTTAAAATAAGGGATATATCAAAGTGAGTATTAAAATCTATGAATTATATTGGCATTCACTCAACAAATTTCAATGATCTTTCATATGTATCACTTAGTTTGACTCAACCATAGTCCTGTAAGATAGGTGATATTATGCCTGTCTTATAGATGGCACAGTTCAGAGTTGTTGAGGGCCTGGATTAAGGCTGTGAGAGTGCAGGTTTCTGGATAGATATAAGGAAAATTGCAGAGGTAATATAGATGGGTCTTAGAAGCCATTTTGAAATACAATTAATATTAATTTAGATAAGTATCACAAGAAAAGGAGCAGATTTTAGATGGGAGAAAGGTGAATTTGAGGAGTGGCAAAAAAAATTCATATTTAAACTTATTCATGGAGCAGCATGAAACAATATATTTGGAGGTAAGAAGCCAAGAAATGTCTAAATTTATCTGTGGAAAGGTGATGATAGGAGCCATGTGAGAGGATGAGAGTATCTAAGGGGAGGAATGGTGACTGTGAAGAAGGGCAGAGCCTTGGGTTCTGTCTACATTTGAAGGATAAGTGGAGGAAGAAGAAAGAGCTAAAGAAACTGAACTGAATGCAAAAAAGATGTATGAGGAAAACTGGAGAGTGTAGTTTCATGATAGCCAAAGGAGGAGAATATTTGAATCAGGGAGAGGGTGTGGTTGCCTCAGCTGCTGTAGAGAGGCTGGTTATTAAGAGAGTGAAGAGTCCACAGAATTTGATGATTAGAAAATCAGTGGTGGGCTTCCCTGGTGGCACAGTGGTTAAGAATCTGCCTGCCAATGCAGGGGACATGGGTTCGAGCCCTGGTCCGGGAAGATCCCACATGCTGCAGAGCAGCTAAGCCTGTGCACCACAACTACTGAGCCTGTGCTCTAGAGCCCGTGAGCCACAACTACTGAGCCCACATGCCACAACTACTGAAGCCCACGCACCTAGAGCCCATGCTCCACAACAAGAGAAACCACCACAATGAGAAGCCCGCCCACCACAATGTAGAGTAGCCCCCGCTTACCACAACTAGAGAAAGCCCGTGCGCATCAACAAAGACCCAACACAGACAAAAATAAATAAATTAATTAATTTTTTTAAAAAAGTTACTTTCAAAAAAATAATCTGTGGTGACCTTATTGAAAAGCAGCTTCAGTAGAGTTGTGGGTCAGAGGCTAGATTGTAATCAATTTAGGAATGACTCAATGGTGAGAAACAGTAGATGATTCTTTCCTGTAGTTTGTAATGAAAAGAAGAGAGAGAAAAGGAGAGTTTAAGGGAAACACTGGCAGAGTGTAGGTTTTTATTTTGTTTTCTTATCTTAATAGTGACATTTGAGTGTATTTTTACAAGAGAGGGGGAAGTTATCAATGTTGTAGAAAAGATTGAAAAATCAAAAAAGGGGCGATATGATAGGAAATGTGTTGGAGATGGAAAAGTTGCTGAATTTATAGTCAAGAAGTTAGTGTTTATATGCTGGCTCTGCCACTGTCCCGGTTTATGTTTATAGGCAAATCATTTGGCATGTTGTGTTCCCAATTTTACTCATCTGTCCAGTCAGAATAATCACATTTACTATATATATCTTAAGGAATTGGTGTAAAAATTGAATAAATAATATTTGCAGAAGTGCAGTTAGGAATGAATATATATCATATATCTGGGTGCACAACTGTGATAAGTGGTCATTAATATTGATTTCTTTTTTCTTTGGAATAGATATTATTAGTAAGAGTGATAGTGACTGTATGGACACAGTTCCAGAGGGTGGGTTCAAAGGTACCGATGTAGTTTCTCCTTGAAAATGTGTTTAGACATAACTTCCTCCAAAACAGAAGGGAAGAGGAAGATAAAGGGAAAGTTTGAAGGAGAAACTTGAAGGATGTGATTACAGAATATTCAGGGCCTTTTAAAATTCCAAATAGGTAAAATTCAAATTCAAATGACAGATCAGTTATTTGTAAGTAGCCTGAACAAATGTGGGGATACTGCTACTTTTATATCTTATATCGCTAGCAAGAGCTTACAGAAAATTGTTTTATCTTCAGTTTTTTCTCAGGAGCTTCAATTTTTGGTCCACTCTTCATTCTGTGAGTTCTTATATCATCTATGAAACTTGTTTGGAGTTTCTCTAACAATGTTATCCAAGAAAATTTTTTTTTTTTTTTTTTTTTTTTTGCGGTACGCGGGCCTCTCACTGTTGTGGTCTCTCCCGTTGCGGAGCACAGGCTCCGGACGCGCAGGCGCAGCGGCCATGGCTCACGGGCCCAGCCGCTCCGCGGCATGTGGGATCTTCCCGGACCGGGGCACGAACCCGTGTCCCCTGCATCGGCAGGTGGACTCTCAACCACTGCACCACCAGGGAAGCCCCAAGAAAATATTTTATGAATACTATGTGCAAAACATTGTGCTAGGGCAGTATTTCTCAACTAAGGATAGTTCTACATACATGAACATGACTCTGGCCAACAAGGGTGTTACAAATATGGAGGGACAGTTTCAAGGGTCACAATAACTAGAATGCTGTTGGCATTTTGTGGAAGGGGGCTACAGTTATTAAATATCCTTCAGTTCATAAAACAGTCCTACACATTTGCTAGAGACTGTGGGGAACAAAACATTAAAAAACAATTTTGCTTTAAAGCAATATGTATGTAGTTTCATTGTGGATGCAAGACATACATACTAAAGATTCTGTAACAGTAGAAGATACTGCTGAAGTATGTAAAATAAGTGGGAAGGATAATGGCATTATTGATAACAGGGACCATACCCATTCCATTTTTTCCTGGCTCCTAACCTACTGCCTGGAAAATCATAGGTCTCCAATAAATATATATTGAATGAATAAGTGAATGAATGAATGAATATATGATCTAGGATTTGAGAAGAGAGGTGTCAAAGGGAATAGTGTGCTGCAGTGACAAGAGCACAGAATTGGGAATCAAGAAGGAGGCTTGGGGTTCTGGTCATTATTTGCCCACTGGCTCTGTAATTTTAAATAAATCATTAAATTTCTAAGTCTTGATTTCATCGTCTATAGACAAGACCATTGTACTAGATTATTTCTAAGAAAATTTCCAACTCTAAAATTCAGTGGTTCTATGAATTAGGGACAGTTATGTATAGGAGATGAAGTTGGAATTGGGTGTTAAAGTGTAGAGCAAAAGGAGTCAATGCTTGGAAGGGAAGGCAGTGTGAGCCTTGTCATCATAGAGTAAGTCTGAATGTTCAACATCTTCTGGAGAGGAAAGTTCTTGTTTGGAAGTAATGACTGGCAAGTTTGGGGCAATGACTGTGGTAGCCTTTGAGATTTAGGCTAACAAGGTGAATTTAATCCTGTAGATAATTGATTTGGCTTTTGCTTCACTCAGTCCAGTTTTAGAGTAGCATCATTGCTTCAGGTCCTTCTCACTGTGTTCTCCCTGCCAGATTAGCCAAAATTGGTCATAAACCCTTTGACACTACAGTTGGAACTGTTGACCTTTGTCTGTGGAACAACTTTAGCCCTGTATGTTATTCTCCTAGGCCAGAGTTACTCAAAGTATAGTCTCCTGATGATAACTTCCAAATCTCCTAGGATGTGTGTTCAAGATGCAGATTCTCAGGTCCTACACAGATAGGCTGAGCCTGAGTTTCTAAGGGGTGCTATCCAAGAATCCATATTTAAAACAAGTGAATCAGGTGAGTCTTATGTACAGAACTGGCTTCATGGGAGTGTGACCTGTGCAATCACACTGGGCCCCACACTCAGAAGGGTCCTGCACTTGGTTTAATGCTCTGCTGTTGCTCTCTTGAGATTGTTAAACATTTTGAATAAGGTGTCTGCTTTTTGATTTTGCACTGGGCTCCACAAATTCTATAGTCAGTACCACTTATGAGAAGTGCTAAAGTTTGAGAACTACGACCTTAGCTCAGTCCTTATGTATTCCCCAATTCCTTCCCATTCTCATTGGTCTTTGTCATAGTGTGCCTAGCGTGACTTTTACGAAACAGATGGGGATTATGACATCAGGCAATTATAAATGTTGAAATGGCTTTTGGTAGAAATTCAAATGACAGAAGGTATGTTTTTTTCGAAAAAAAGTTTAATAGCATTATGGTTTGTAGAAAATAAAGACTGGAGGTTGGGAGGCAATTTAGGAGATGATTGTAATAAATCATACCTGAAATGATGAGAGTTTGAAAAGGAAAGGTAGTTGGAATGGAAAGAAAGTAATGAGTTTCCAAACAAAAACAAAGGAATTCATAGCTGCGGCGAGCCGTTTCTGACCGGCAGAATAACGAGCCGCCACACGCAAGATTCTTCTCGTATCACACTTTATTGGAGCACAGCTTGGTTGAAGAAAGATGGAAGGAAGACCCCGCAATCCTATAGCAGTCTGCTTATATAGGGATTAAGAACATGTGTCGCTCTGTGATTGGCTTTCGCCGATGGTGCGATTTGTGAGCCAGCATCGGATAGGTCGCTACTTTACGCAAGCGCAGTGGCCACAGGAAGGATGACTCAGCTTATTTCAGCTTCCTGCCGCGTAGCAGTTAGCTGACCGCGCCCTACACATAGCACTTGGTAATTGATTAGTTATATGCCCAGAAGAGTTCCCAAGCCTTGGGGCCAGGTGAATGAAATAGGCATGTTATGAGAGGCATTTGGGTGTGGAAGGAAAAAGACATTTCATTTTTGATACATAGCATTTGGTGGTAGGTAATCCAGGTAGAAAGGCCTAGTTGGATATTACAAATTAGAGCTAACGGTTTGATGCAGAAATTAAAGCCTGGAGCATCTTCAAAAAAGAGATAACACTTGAAGCCGTGAGAGTACACCTACTGGACTGAAAAGACGTCAAAGTGTAAAGAAAGTGAAACACTAAATAGACATCTTTTGCTATCTGTAGGTAGAAGATAGGAGAAGTGCTGTAAGGGGGAAAGGAAGAAGTCGACTTCTAAATTGAAGAAGTCGATGGATACTTTAGGAATCTTACATTTGTTTCAGCTCAGAGTCAGCGGAATAGACTGGACAGCCACATGCTGTTTTTGGCTTTGTGGCCCTGTGAGTCTATCACACTGCACAGGTATAATTATTATTATATGGCTGAGTAAACCCAATTCATTCAAGATGTTAATATTTCTCTGGTCATCACCAGTGATGCATAGCGACATCATTTGTCAGTATCTGTTATACTGCAGCTTGCCTTAAGAGACTGTTCAAAGGAGCAAGAAAATCCTGCGTAAAAGAGGTGACTTGTTACCTTAAATGTCAAAAGAATGCACATTGGGAATGTGGAGAATGCTACTTAAAAATAGGTTAGAATGTTGACTGGGGTAATGCAGTTGCTTTGATTATGTCATGATATTGTTCAGATTTAAAAGAATGAGTGTACTTTTTGTTAGAAGAAATAGGCTACGGGTTGTCTAATCCATTATGGTGGAGATTTTCATCGGAAGTTTGTTTTGAAATTGCTGTCACACATTTAATTGTTGGAATTCACAGAATCTCATGCTATCCCCACCCACCACCACTTCCAACAAGGTAAGTTTTTTTTTAAATAGGATCATGGATCCTGTAGACATTTTTGCATGTTAGCTTGAAAACACTGGTCATGGCAGAAAGGAAGCCAGACTTAAAAATAAAATAATCATTTTCATTTATAATTTGAGCTATGTCTGTTACACAGAGAAACAGGTAAATTACATGAAACCTTTTCTGTTATGAGAACAGATCGAGCACTTTAATAATACTTTGCAAATCTTGAAAAGAGCTCCTGACAATGATACATCATCTGTGGAAGCTGTATGAAGCAAAAAAATAATGCCTGCCTAATCCATGCCAGTATTTTGTCCCAAAGCTAAAATTAACAAAGACCATCCAACCCTCTACCATGACCAAAAAGAAGAAAGCCCTAACATGTGCTTTAATTAATGTTCAGTGTATGTAATTAGTACAATAGATGATCTACCACTTACCTTCGGAAATAAAGAAAACTCCTCTCTTAACTAGTCTGATTATAAAATGTCCCTAATATTTTTATTCTTCACAAAGACTTATTTTCAGTATAAGAAATCTAGTATGCTGAAATATGAAAAAATATATTCTTTATCTAAGCAATAAAAAGCCTTTGAGAATTTATAGCTACTTTGAAAAAGCTACTGAACAGTGCACAGGGAAAAGTTCCAATTATTTTTAAGTCGTGTGAGGAAATGTATTGTTAAGTTGAAAGCAAAACTGTCAGCAGTCTCATGATGCCTCAACATAATGGGCAACCACTTGAATTAATATTTTAATTTGCCTTGTTCTTATTAGAGGACATGTGGCAGGTTTCCATCTTGGCTGTGAAATACTCTGATTTTAATTTTGGTAAAATCCTTAGCAGTCGTTTCATGCTGTATTTGATGGGAGGCTAACATTCCATTATCCAACATTCCATTAACAAGGTTTCTTCAATGAATATGAGGTTTTAAAATGAAATTTGCATATCTGCCATGCAGTGATTCAACAGTCAGTCTCCTTGCTTCTTTGTTACTGTGAAACACGATGCAGATTAGTGAAAGCACTTGGTTCTACATCTTTATGGTTTCTCCACTGGTAGATATGTTTGGATAGATCCGTTATTATGCTAATTTTCTCGTGTTATCTTTGGTTGCCTGAGACCATGGGACAAGAAATTTCACAAATTTTGGAAAATAATAACATGATTCTCAGCAAGGCAGTCACAGGGACACATTCAGATGTGAAATTTGTCTTGAACTATACAAATACTTCCATGTTTGTCTAGCATCAGAATCACTGAAAGGAGGGAGAATGGAAGATGTCCACTTAATGATAATGTGTAATTTTTGCTATTTGAGTAACACTACCTTATCCTTAAATTTGAAGGCTGTAAGAGAAACTGCAAGATATTAGAGGAAAGACTAGAAGAACATCACATGGTAGAGCAGACTGATAGGGAGAAGTTAGAAGAAAGGAGGAAGTGACGTTAACCTCAGAGTGGATGGATTAGTGTTTAGATTAGAGCAATGTCTGTGAAAATGTAAAACCACTGGTAAGTCCAGGAAATTCATAGAGCTAATTATAGAGGTTTCAAAGATGATTCCTGGGCAACCAGTCACCATCAGGAGTAATGCTGAGATTGATGAGGAATTTGGGGATGTTGTGGAAACATTCTGATCACAGTCTAATTTTAGGTAATAGAAGATAATTCAAGGAAAAAATCTTATGGACAATCAGAATCAAGGGAGTAAAAATGGGTGGGGAAGGTGAGATGCAGATTCACTGTATGCAGGTGAAACCGAAGCTATGAAAACAGAAACGCAGTCTGTTGGAATGAATGTAAAGAGACTAGGTCAACCTCACCTCTTAAACTTTTTGAGGAGCTTGAGGGAAGACTAGTCTATGTGGGAGGGAGCATTACTAGAAGAAGCCTTTGGGTGTGCCACTTTAGAGTTTCTTGTAGTGCCATCTGCTGTCCACAGAGAGCTCCGTACTGTGGTAACTATTGTTTTGATTACTGTACTTCATTGAAATATAGTGAGTGAAATAAAATAATGGAGTGCATTCATTCTCCAGCAACTAGGATGCAAGCGTATTATTATAAAAGGCTTGAAAGTACTCAGAAGTCCCTGACCACTTATGTAGTTAATTCAAAAAACGTGACTCTTGTTTTGCTAAGCCATCACTCTCTCTGACAAAAAATCATTGGAATAAAAGTCTATTTTCCAGGCAATGAAAATGAGCAGGGCAGTTTTCTTAATGGCTCCAGTAATAGCAGTGGACTACAGGATTTAAGCAGTCCTTTTAGAGTGAATAACTAGGAACAAAATGGATGAAACTGATGTATAAATGTGGCTTATGTACTTATATATGTTTGTGTGTATATCAACTACATTTTAATCTGTAGAAAGAGGAGCACCCTTTACAAATTGTTTATTGAATAACTGATGCAAATCTCCTAAACCACCTCCTTTTTTGCTGTTACTTAAATAAGACTATCATAAAAGAATATGTTCCAGAAAGTCATGCCCTTTAGGAACAGAATGAGTAGGTAGGATAATTTATATTTTAAATAAACGACTGTGGGGAAAGAAAACTTCCTTGGATTTCTTGTTGCTCCTGTAAAAATCTCCAGCCTTCTGACACAAAAGACATGTATATTATATAAAGATCGAGCATGTTTGCTTTCACTTCCCCTAGGAACATTTTACTGTTCATATACCATGAGAAGTAGATCTGTAGCCACTTGTGTAGCTAATTGCTCTGATTCAAGGGGGACAAATGGTTACAGTCCAAATGAAGTCCATAGGTGAAGCCCTGGGGTGCCAGAAAGCCTGGAGCTCCATATTCCTAGGCATTTCCCATGTTTTTCCCTTGAAGACATCTTTAGAACTTAAAAACTGGAAGCACCTAAGGTTTATCTGACTCTTGGAAAGATATGTTTATATTCCTAAAGATTAACGTGAGAATCTAGGCTCATTTCCATTTCAGCTCAAAAGAGCAAAAGTTTTGTGTCCACCCTCTCTTTTCATGAGGAAAGGGATGACATCTTCTTCATATAAATGGAGAAAATCCATTGTTTGCCATCATTTACCTATGAAATATCTGCTGCTTGAGTAGGAAATTTGACGTGGTTCTCATGGTATCATCCCAAGGTAAGGAGGAGGAAAATGCTTAGTATTAACTGTAAGGTAATTAATGAGAAATCTGTCTCTGATCCAGAACACCTTGTTTGAGCATTAATAAAGATGAATAGATAAAACCAACAGACTGCATGGTCAAATTGACTTTTGCAAACGGATAACACTACAGGCACAGTCTTTTGAGACTTTCCAGATTTAATATTAGGCACTGTCTTAGGTATTATAGCACCCTATGTAATTGTAGTGGTTTGTGAATAGCTCCTGTAGTGACAGAAGTTGGTGGAGCTTACTGTATACCGCAGAAAGACAGGCTTGATAGAAGCTATGGTGTAGCCTTTATCATTTTATCCACAAAATTTCTGCTAAAACAAGAAATTTAAAAATCAACTAGTTGACTGGACCGGACAACTATTCCAGAAATGCCAGAGGCCATTTTCCCCCAAATATAGAAAGATGACTGTGGATAGTTTTTTACCTCAGGTTTTAAGTTTACTTCATTAAGCATGCACTCAACCTCAGTGTCTTGAAGCTTTGTAATGTAAATGTACTTCTGTGTGTATAATAGAGTCTATCATTTACTAGTTTATATATTTATATACAACTTATAGATAATTAACACTTTACAGTTTATAAATTGCTTTGAAATTGATTAGCACTTTAAGTCCTTGTGACAGATATAGGAGGTGGGCATTGATTCCCATTTCGAAGACGGAGAAACTGAGCTAAGTGAGGTGACAAGGCTTACCAAAGTCATAGTTGGAAAGCATGGCCTGAGTCCAGGATTTCATACTCCAAGTCTTTATTTGTTTCAATCACAGAACAGCTATTTATCATTTTCTCAGAAAATTCTTAAATATTATGGTAGCTTATGGAAATATTTTTGGAAGCATTTATATATGCAGACTAAAAAATGCAATATAATTTAAGATTCTGATGAGAATGGATGGTTTTAAAAATGTTAAGCAACTCTTTTGGCACCTGAGAAAGAGTATCTTCAGAATAGGTATTACAATGAACTCCATATTAAACTCTAATTAGTACCTTCTGTTGATAGAAACCAGAAAAAAATTGACTTTAGATTTTGAGGTATTCTATTTTTCCCATTTGATCATTGTTAAAGTGAATAATTTGGCTCCTTCTCATGAAAAGTAATTTTCAATGAGAGAAGTTACAAGTTCATGGCTTTAATGAAAGGTTGTTCACTTTACCTTGTTTTTCCACATGTAGACGTAGTTTTGATGTATTTGTAGGAGGAGGTGAGCTCCACGTCCTACTATTCCACCATCTTGATTCTCCTGTTCCACTTTACCTTGCGTTTAAGTCCTATTCAGTAGTTTCCATAGCATCAAACATCATAGAATTGTTAGGATATGTAGGGGATATTGGTTGTGGCCAACCTGTCATTTGTTCGCCATTCCAAGTTTCTGACAGAACCACATTTTGTTTAGGAGTCCTCCAGACGGACATGGAGCTGAAGGATCCTCCTATACTTCCTTCCTCCCCTTTGTCCTTCACAGATGTTCCTCCAACAAATATCTTGCACATACAATTCCACCTTGCTTTCTGCTTCTCAGAGGAGCAAAATGACACAGACATGAATGTAGAAGCATGTAATCCAACTTCCTCTTGGAAGCCTTCCTAGAGCCAGGGAGAAACAAGCTCTGGGATGAAGCAGACATTTTAGGCAGCAGTGGAGAAATGGAAAGGATCTGGTTTCTTGAGGATGCCAGTAAAAGGCTGAATCAACCAACCCTGAATTTGTCTTATTTCTGAACTAAGTCTTATGCAAATTCTACTCATTTCTTTATTGTTTGAGTTTAACTAATGTTTTAGGTTACTTGCAGCCAAAATAGAGAAATTTGTAGAGTGCTTAGCACAGTGTATGAACATAGTATGGTTAAAAGAGTGAAATCTAGACCCAGGCTGCTTTGTTTCAAACTCCAGATGCACCACTTACTAGGAATCTTATCTTGGGCAGGTAATTTAACTTCACTTTCCTTATTTTAAAAATGGAGCTAATAATAGCAACTACCTCATATGGCCGTTAGAAGGAATAAATTGACATACAAAAGGCTTTGAACAGTGTTAAGCACATAGAAGTATTATATAGGGGGAGACCTTCAAGATGGCAGAGGAGTAAGACGTGGCGATCACCTTCCTCCCCACAAATACATCAGAAATACATCTACACGTGGAACAACTACTACAGAACACCTACTGAATGCTGGCAGAAGACCTCAGACCTCCCAAAAGGCAAGAAACTCCCCATGTACCTGGGTAGGGCAAAAGAAAAAAGAATAAACAGAGACAAAAGAATAGGGACGGGACCTGCACCAGTGGGAGGGAGCTGTGAAGGAGGAAAAGTTTCCACACACTAGGAAGCCCCTTCGAGGGTGGAGACTGCGGGTGGCGGAGGAGGGAAGCTTCAGAGCCACGGAGGAGAGCGCAGCCACAGGGGTGCGGAGGGCAAAGTGGAGAGATTCCCGCACAGAGGATCGGTGCCAACGATCACTCACCAGCCTGAGAGGCTTGTCTGCTCACCCGCCGGGGCGGGCGGGGCTGGGAGCTGAGGCTCTGGCTTCGGAGGTCAGACCCCCGGGAGACGACTGGGGTTGGCTGTGTGAACACAACCTGAAGGGGCGGGAGGGATTCCGGGAAAAAGTCTGGAACTGCCTAAGAGGCAAGAGACCATTGTTTCAGGGTGCGCGAGGAGAGAGGATTCAGAGCACCGCCTAAATGAGCTCCAGAGATGGGCTCGAGCCACAGCTATCAGCGTGGACACCAGAGACAGGCATAAATAAAATAAAATGGTCATGAAGAACCTAGGGGCAAGACGGGAATAAAGATGCAGACCTACTAGAGAATGGACTTGAGGGTACGGCGAGGGGAAGGGTAAGCTGGGACAAAGTGAGAGAGTGGCATGGACATATATACACCACCAAACGTAAAATAGATAGCTGGTGGGAAGCAACCGCATAACACAGGGAGATCAGCTCGGTGCTTTGTGACCACCTAGGGGGTGGGATAGGGAGGGTGGGAGGGAGACGCAAGAGGGAGGAGATATGGGGTATTTGTATATATATAGCTGATTCACTTTGTTATAAAGCAGAAACTAACACACCATTGTAAAACATTATACTCCAATAAAGATGTTAAAGAAATAGTATTATATAAATTTTATTAGTAGTAACAGTAGTAAGTGATCAACTAATGTTAATAGTAGTTGTTATATTTACAGTATTACTGTTGTTATTATTTCAAATATATATGATTAAGTTTCTGTGGAAAATTATAGTTTAAGGAAAGAATAATTACAATTTGGTCAGCAATAGAAATATTATCATATTTATTGCATAATTAAAACAGATATTCAGGCATACAGATTAATCGGTAAACTTTTGTTTGTTTGTTTTTGTTTTTGTGGTACGCGGGCCTCTCACCGCTGTGGCCTCTCACCGCTGTGGCCTCTCCCCTTGCGGAGCACAGGCTCCGGACGCGCAGGCTGAGCGGCCATGGCTCACAGGCCCAGCCACTCCGCGGCATGTGGGATCCTCTCGGACCGGGGCACGAACCCGTGTCCCCTGCATCGGCAGGCGGACTCTCAACCACTGTGCCACCAGGGAAGCCCTAAACGTTTTTTACATTAACAAAATAGCAAGTCTCAGGAATAAAATGATTAAATCACTTCTATTCTGATGATAGGTTTTTACTACCACGTCAAATCAAGCAGATAATTTCAGTCTCAACTCATTTTGTTAGTCTTTCATTCAGACTGGATGATTTCTGTCTATTAACAGCAAATTCATATGGACTATACTTTCTCTAGTCCAGTTATATTTAATATTTTCTGTCAGAATCACAACAAAGGTGGATTAATAGCATTTTCTCTCCTTACTGGAGAATAATTGATTTGGAGTAGAGATTGAGAACACTACAGCCACTTCTTATTTAGCTTGAGTAGGAGTGGCTATTTCTAGAACTACTGGAAGTTCTAAGTTGTCAGTAAAAAGGTTGATGATTTCTCTAAGACAGGCCTCTTAATTTTGGATAAATACTTTTCAGGGCTATTTTTTATGATGTTATTGAATTATGTACTCCTGCCTGCTTCCCACCATTAGACAGTACAACTGCTATGACCTTACACATGGAAAAGTATCAACTCTCTGATTTTGACTGTAACCTATAATTAATTCAGTTTGAATGATGAAATCGTGTATATGAAGCTCTAGGCTAATATATTTGGATGTTTCTATGTAGTCTATAGATTTTCCCCTTTGTCAAGGTAATTTCTAGTTCATTATTGGTAAGTAATCATGAATGGTGCATATGTATAGACTTATGACTCAAAAGAATGTATAAGTGTGATTTAGTAGCAATAAAATACATTCAACTCAGTACATAACAATAAAGAATTTATAAATTAGCAACATTTAACTTCTCTTATTTGTCTTAATTAAGATAAGGGTATTTAGCCAAGAAAGTATCTGATTAGCCAAAATATGTATCAGTCAAGCTTTCCAGGGAAATGAAAGTAGGTGCTCTATCATTACATATTTTAAAAATTTAATTTGAAATAATTTCAAACTTACAGAATCACTTTAAGAATAGCACAAGGGACTCCAATTATCCTTCACACATATTCACCAGTTGTTAACATTTTGCCACTTTTCCTTAATCATACTTTCTTTTAGATAGTAGGCATAATACTATTATCTAGCAATAGTTTATATTCAAATTTTGCCAGTTGCTCCAGTAATGTCCCAATAATGTCCTTTTTGGCAATGCAGGATCACACATTCAGTTGTCATTTGACTTTAGTCTCTAATTAGAATGTTACCTCAGCCCTCTTTGTCTCTTGTGATATTGATATTTTCAAAGATTATAGGCATATGTTTTGTAGAATGTACTTCAGTTTGTATTCATCTTATGTTTCCTCATGTTTAAATTCAGGTTATGCATTTTGGGCAGGAATATCATAGAAGAAATGTTGTGTCCTTTAAGCTACATCACATTTCCCATCACCAGTGATGTTAACTGATTTTAAAATGATGTCTGCTGGTTTGCACCGCTGTTTGTAATTAATAGGTAATTTGCGGAGAAATGCTTCGATACTATGTAAATATAGTATATCATTCTTCATATATTACCCAACAGTATTAGTGGCTGTTGATGATTCTTAGAACAAATTATTAATATAATGGTTGCAAAATGGTGATTTTCTAATGCCATCATCTTTATCATCACTGGGTTTTTTTTTGGTACTAAAGGCATTCAAACATACTTGGCTCTGTGATTTTTCAGTCTCTAGCAGACGCTAAGAAGAAAATAAGAAGACAGAATGTTCAGAAAAAAAGGAAACCACACTGACAGCATAAGTGGCAGGTTGTAGAGGAAAAGAGGGAAAAAAATATAATGATAAAATCTAAAAACTTAAAAAGCAGAGCAGTATGTGTGTGCCTCTAAGTTGAACACTTTAGGTCGTAGTCTATTTCTCATCTTGAGCGATAGAGGCATAAAAAGTCCCCACTGCAGAGGCAAATACTTGGCTTAAGAAATTACTCTAGACTGTTCTAACCCTTTGCTTTAAAGTTTATCCCACAGTTTTCATCGTGTTGATTTCATGTCCAGAATTTCTCTGTTGGATTTGGTTGGTTTGTATGACATATTGGTTTAGCCTCTTTCCAAGATGAAACATTTTGAATTTTACCTTGGGCTCCAGTCACTGTATCCCTTAGGTAAATAATGCCCACCTTGGGCTTCCCTGATGGCTCAGTGGTTAAGAATCTGCCTGCCAATGCAGGGGACATGGGTTCGAGCCCTGGTCCAGAAAGATACCACATGCCATGGAGCAACTAAGCCCGTGTGCCACAGCTACTGAGCCCGCGTGCCTAGAGCCTGTATTCCACAACAAGAAAAGCAACCGCAATGAGAAGCCCACTCACTGCAATGAAGAGTAGCTCCTGCTTGCCACAACTAGAGAAAGCCCGCGCACAGCAATGAAAACCCAATGCAGCCAAAAATAAATAAATAAAATAAATTTATAAAAAAAATAATGCCCACCTCTGTGCTTGAGATAGGAAACTTCAGCCTAAGCTTCTGTTTCCCTGGCTCTTGCTTACTTGGGAGATGAGATGCGAGAGAACCCACTGATGTCATTTAGTGAGAGGTTATATAAAATTATACCCTTTAGTAGCTTCTAAGGTCACCTAGAGGTCACTTTTATAGACCAGTATAATAGTTGACAAATTATGAATTATTAATAAGCAATATATTAATATATATTCACTAATGATTAATGATCAGTGAATTAATAGAAAATGACTCTGAGGCATTGAGAAGATATAAACACATGTTCAACATAATTTATTTAATAAATAAGGAAAAAGTGTATCTATGAATAAGCAAAAATAGAATTATTATTTTATATGCTTTTACACTTAAAACATACTTAACACTTTTTGTCATTTTTTTTAACTTTCTTTTTATGCAGCAGGTTCTTATTATTTAACTGTTTTATAAATATTAGTGTATACATGTCAATCCCAATCTCCCAATTCATCCCACCCACACACCCACCACTTTCCCCCTTGGTGTCAATATGTTTGTTCTCTACATCTGTGTCTCTATTTCTGCCCTGCAAACTGGCTCATCTGTACCATCTTTCTAAATTCCACATATATGCGTTAATATATGATATTTGTTTTTCTCTTTCTGACTTACTTCACTCTGTATGACAGTCTCTACAAATGACCCAATTTCGTTCCTTTTTATGGCTGAGTAATATTCCATTGTATATATGTACCACTTCTTCTTTATCCATGCGTCTGTTGATGGGCATTTAGGTTGCTTCCATGACCTGGCTATTGTAAATGGTGCTGCAATGAACATTGGGGTGCATGTGTCTTTTTGAATTATGGTTCTCTCTGGATATATGCCCAGGAGTGGGATTGCTAGATCATATGGTAATTCTATTTTTAGTTTTTTAAGGAACCTCCATACCGTTCTCCATAGTGGCTGTATCAATTTACATTCCCACCAACAGTGCAAGAGGGTTCCCTTTTCTTCACACCCTCTCCAGCGTTTGTTGTTTGTAGATGTTCTGATGATGCCCATTCTAACTGGTGTGAGGTGATACCTCATTGTAGTTTTGATTTGCATTTCTCTAATAATTAGTGATGTTGAGCAGCTTTTCATGTGCTTCTTGGCTATCTGTATATCTTCTTTGGAGAAATGTCTATTTAGGTCTTCTGCCCATTTTTTGATTGGGTTGTTTGTTTTTTTTAATATTGAACTGCATGAGCTGTTTATATATTTTGGAGATTAATCCTTTGCCCATTGATTCGTTTGCAAATATCTTCTCCCATTCTGAGGGTTGTCTTTTCATCTTGTTTATGGTTTCCTTTGCTGTGCAAAGGCTTTGAAGTTTCATTAGGTCCCATTTGTTTATTTCTGTTTTTACTTCCATTACTCTAGGAGGTGGATCAAAAAAGATCTTGCTGAGATTTATGTCAAAGAGTGTTCTTCCTATGTTTTCCTCTAAGAGTTTTATAGTGTCTGACCTTACATTTAGGTCTCTAATCCGTTTTGAGTTTATTTTTGTGTATGGTGTTAGGGAGTGTTCTAATTTCATTCTTTTACATGTAGCTGTCCAGTTTTCTCAGCACCACTTATTGAAGAGGCTGTCTTTTCTCCATTGTATATCCTTGCCTCCTTTGTCATAGATTATTTGGCCATAGGTGTGTGGGTTTATCTCTGGGCTTTCTATCCTGTTCCATTGGTCTATGTTTCTGTTTTTGTGCCAGTACTATATTGTCTTGATTACCTTAGCTTTGTAATATAGTCTGAAGTCAGGGAGTCTGATTCCTCCAGCTCCATTGTCTTATCTCAAGACTGCTTTGGCTTTGGGGTCTTTTGTGTCTCCATACAAATTTTAAGATTTTTTGTTCTAGTTCTGTGAAAAATGCCATTGGTAGTTTGATAGGGGTTGCATTGAATCTGTAGATTGCTTTGGGTAGTATAGTGTATGTTTCATTTGAGTTATTGTATTGCTCATCTCTGTTTGTTTGCTCTTTAATTCTCCTAGATCTTTGTTAAATATTTCTTGCACCTTCTTGATCTTTGCCTCCATTCTTTTTCCGAGGTCTTGAATCATCTTCACTATCATTATTCTGAATTCTTTTTCTGGAAGGTTGTCTATCTCCACGTCATTTAATTGTTTTTCTGGGGTTTTATCTTGTTCTTTCATCTTGTACATAGTCCTCTGCCTTTTCATTTTGTCTATCTTTCTGTGAATGTGGCTTTTGTTCTACAGGCTGCAGGTTTGTAGTTCTTGCTGCTGCTGTCAGCCCTCTGGTGGATGAGTCTATCTAAGAGGCTTGTGCCAGTTTCCTGATGGGAGGGACTGGTGTTGGGTAGAGCTGGGTGCTGCTCTGTTGGGCAGAGCTCAGTAAAACTTTAATTCGCTTGTCTGCTGATGGGTGGGGCTGGGTTCCTTCCCTGTTGGTTGTTTGGCCTGAGGCGACCCAACACTGGAGCCTACCTCGACTCTTTGGTGGGGCTAATGGCAGACTCTAGGAGGGCTCACACCAAGGAGTACTTCCCAGAACTTCTGCTGCCAGTGTCTTTGTCCCTGCAGTGAGCCACAGCCGCCCCCTGCCTCCACAGGAGACCCTCCAACACCAGCAGGTAGGTCTGGTTCAGTCTCCTATGAGGTCACTGCTCCTTCCCCTGGGTCCCGATGCACACATTACTTTGTGTGTGCCCTCCAAGAGTGGAGTCTCTGTTTTCCCCAGTCCTGTTGAAGTCCTGCAATCAAATCCCACTAGCCTTCAAAGTCTGATTCTCTAGGAATTCCTCCTCCCATTGCCAGACCCCCAGGTTGGGAAACCAGATGTGGAGCTCAGAACCTTCACTCCAGTGGGTGAACTTCTGTGGTATGTGTTCTCCAGTTTGAGTCACCCACCCAGCAGTTATGGGATTTTATTTTATTGTGATTGCGGCCTTCCTACCATCTCACTGTGGCTTCTCCTTTGTCTTTGGATGTGGGGTATCTTTTTTGGTGAGTTCCAGTGTCTTCCTGTCAATGATTGTTCAGCATTTAGTTGTGATTCCAGTGCTGTAGCAAGAAGGAGTGAACGCATGTCATTCTACTCCACCATCTTGAACCACTCCTCCACTTTTTGTCATCTTTAATGTCTGTGGTATTCACCAAATAAACGAATAACTTAGTTAGCTAATCATATATGGTTGAATGTTCAGATTATTTCCAATTTTTCATAATTCTAAGTAATGTTGGGAAGAACAATTTATAAACAATATACTTATATATAGATAAGTTTATTTCCTTGAAACCCATAAATGTAGAATGTTTGAATTAAAGGGAATGGACAATTCAGAGGACTTTGTCTTACACTTCCAAAATACCCTTCAGAAAGATGCAGTCATTTGTGGTACCCCCAGCTATGTGAGTGTTAACATGATTTTATGTTTGTAATTTAATAACTAGGATATATTTTATTTCCATCACCAGTGAATTGTTTTCAAATGTTTGTTGGTATTTAATATCCCTTTTCATTTTTCTATTTATGTCTTTTCTCATTTTTGAATTCTTTTGTTTTTTTCTGTTAATGATTTATGAGAGTCAATATTAAGGAGATAAATACCTCCTTGCATCTGTACACATATTCTTTTATATCTGATAGTAGAATATTGAATTCTTCTTCCTGGATACTTCATAGGTTCAATATTAAGTATTTTATAATGTCTTGTTCCAGTTTTGAATAGGATATTTCCTTCCTTTATGTTTGTATTCATTTTATATATTTATATGCTATTGCTCTCACCAGTCACTCTCCTAAACTCTCATATTCATTTTAATAGTTCATGCAGTTGATTCTCATGAATTTTCTAGTAGACAATGATACTACCTGTGAATAGTAGTAAATACCTCTTTCTTTGCAATGTATTTTCCCTTTTCTCTTTATCTTATTTAATTGACTAACATTTCCAGAAAAATGCTAACTTATAGTAGTGATAATGAGCATCCTTTTTTTTTTTTTTTTGACCACAGAGTGCAGTTTGCAAGCTTGTGGGCTCTTTCCCCAACCAGAGATTGAACCCAGGCCCTTGGCAGTGAAAGCACAGAGTCCTAACCACTGGACTGCCAGGGAATTCCCTCTTATTCCTGTCTTTAAATGGGTTGAAATTTAACACTGTTTTAATATTTAACCTTATAGTTTAAATTATGTGGAAACTTCAATTAGATAACCTAGAGCATACTTCTTCAATACCAAAAAAAGACCTCACTTTTAAGTAAATTTTTAGAGAAATAATCTGAGCCATTCCTAGATTTGAAATGCTGAGTAAAATGCGAAAAAGCATTTTGTAGGATTCTCAAGCTTTTTGCATGACAAAAATTATGTATACTTATGGTCTATTTCTTTTTAAAATTAGGAAATATGGGTTGGATTTAATTAACATTTCCCATTCTTTTTAGGTAATTAAAGCATTAAGCCTAGTGCTCAGCATTTTAAAGAATCTTATGTACTTTATTATTTGTTGACTGCTTATTTTTACAAAAAAGATAGCTCAAAACTTTCAGTAAACTTGTAAAAATGGTCTGTAACCATTCACACTTGCTAAACGCAAAATGGTTTGAGTGGATATAGAACAAAGCCCAAAGCAAAACAAAAGCAGAAACAAATTTATTGAATTTAGTCAACTGACTTTTTCTTTGTAATATATATTATTCTAAATGCCTATTTGGTTTAATTGCTCTTTATCACATCAGTACAGTTGGCTTTTGTTCAATGCTATGATCCCAGATGAAATGGAAATGTTCTTTTCACATTTTAAAAGGTGTTTTGAATTTTGTACGTATTTCCTCTTCTTTGAATATAATCCATTTAATTTTTATGTAGGAACATTAATATTTTCAAACAAGAAATGCAGAGAAATGAAATTGATGATCAACAGATTTGGGTTCAAAGAGCTAGTTTCCGGGCTTCCCTGGTGGTGCAGTGGTTGAGAGTCCACCTGCCAATGCAGGGGACACGGGTTCGTGCCCCGGTCCGGGAGGATCCCACATGCCGTGGAGCAGCTGGGCCCGTGAGCCATGGCTGCTGAGCCTGTGCCGCCGGAGGCTGTGCTCTGCAATGGGAGAGGCCACAACAGTGAGAGGCCCGTGTCCTGCAAAAAAAAAAAAAAAAAAAAAAGAGCTAGTTTCCAGTTCTGCCATTTAGAACGTTTATTCATGAATGTTATGACTACCCCTACAATATAAATTGAGGTTCTAAAGAAAGTCCCTATTTGTATCATTCATGTTCTGTTTTTCTAAATATTTTAGTTGAGAAACAAGAAAATCACTGAAATAATGCTTCTAGGGTTATAAGCATCCAAATAGTAAAGGGTGTTTTGTTTATGAGAGTGTCCCTACATTTTTAACTGCCTTTCACTCTCAAGTTAGATCTAGGAAATTTGTATCTGACTGTAATTTTCCCCTTTAAACCATAGCGATCAACCTTTTGGCAGAGTGTTAGAAACTTGATTATTTGCAGTTTGTGTGCATTTTTAAGGCATTGCTTGCTCGGTTTTCCTCCTAGCCTCCTCCCTCCTTCCTCCTAGCCTCCTCCCTCCTTCCTATCCCTCTCCTTTTCTTCCTACCTTCCTTCGTATTTTTTTCTTTTGCTTCCCTTGCTCCAGATTTAAGCAATTTCAGAGACATAGTCTTAAAAGTAGCTAGGTTCTATAATATTAATTATATGTTTTCTATTATTGTCATATAGTGATTCAAAACCTTGGCAATTCATTGCAAGTGTGATGCTGATACAGAGTGGCCTGGGATGATGAGAGGGGAGGAGGAAGGGAGAGAGGGAGGGAGAAAGGGGAGAGAGAGGAGGAGAGAGAAAGAAGGAGGGAGGGACCGAGGGAAAGAGAATGAGAGATTGGAAAGCAGTGGGTCTAATTTATTTTATTTTATTTTTTATTTTTTTTAACATCTTTATTGGAGTATAATTGCTTTACAATGTTGCGTTAGTTTCTGCTTTATAACAAAGTGAATCAGCTATATACATATATCCCCATATCTCCTCCCTCTTGTGTCTCCCTCCCACCCTCCCTATCCCACCCCACTACGTGGTCACAAAGCACCTCATAGAATGAGTTTGGGAGTGTTCCTCCCTCTGCTAAATTTTGGAAGAGTTTGAGAAGGATAGGTGTTAGCTCTTCTTTAAATGTCTGATAGAATTCGCCTGTGAAGCCATCTGATCCTGGGCTTTTGTTTGCTGGAAGTTTTTTAATCACAGTTTCAATTTCAGTGCTTGTGATTGGTCTGTTTATATTTTCTATTTCTTCCTGGTTCAGTCTCGGCAGGTTGTGCTTGTAAGCTGGCATGCCATAGTGGAAAGTGCAGTGCACTAGGGGACCTGAGTTCCTGTGTGATGTAGGTAAGTCACTTCACCTGTTGGGGGCAGGAGGGTCACATCTATTAAAAAAACAGAGGCAGCAAGGACCTACTGTATAGCATAGGGAACCGTATTTAATATCTTGTAATAGCCTATAATGGAAAAGACATATATATATATATAAAATATGTATGTATAATTGAATCACTTTGCTGTACACCTGAAATTAATACAACACTGTAAATCAACTATATTTCAATAATTTTTTTTTTAAATGGAGGGAATTTTCATCTCTAAGATCACTAGAATATAAATTCCATCAGGACAAGAATTTTGTCTCTCTTGTCCTCTGATGTATCTCCAGCACCCAGAACAGTGTCTGGTACAGTGTAGATGCTCAATAAATAAATCTTGTTGAATGAGTGAGGTCATTTCCAACTCTACTGTTGAATAATAGTTTAATAATTGTTCAAGAAAAGACAGTAGCATGGCAATGGTAAATGTAAACTTTAGCTAATACAGGGTGTTTGCTTGCTCTCTCCTGACACACAGCCTCTAACATCTCTAAAGACAGTAGCTAAAGTGGTGCCCTGATAGGTGCCTAAGGATTTAGATCTCCTCGCCTTATGCTCCTATGAAAGAAAACCTCAGGAGACTTCCCTCATGGTGCAGTGGTTAAGAATCCACCTGCCAATGCAGGGGACATGGGTTAGAGCCCTGCTCTGGGAAGATCCCACATACTGCAGAGCAACTAAGCCCATGTGCCACAACTACTGAGCCTGCACTGTAGAGCCCGTGAGCCACAACTACCGAGCTCATGTGCTACATCTACTGAAGCCCGCGTGCATAGAGCCCATGCTCCACAATAAGAGAAGCCACCTCAATGAGAAGCCCGCGCACTGCAACGAAGAGTAGCCCCTGCTCGCCACAACTAGAGAAAGCCCACGCGCAGCAATGAAGACCCAACACAGCCAAAAATAACTAAATAAATTAATAAATAAATAATTTAATTAATTAAAACAAAAAGAATCTGCCTGCCAATGCTGGGGACACTGGTTCGACCTCTGGTCTGGGAAGATCCCACATTCCATGGAACAACTAAGCCCGTGCACCACAACTACTGAAGCCTGCGTGCCTAGAGCTCGTGCTCTGCAACAAGGGAAGCCATCACAATGAGAAGCCCACACACCGCAATGAAGAGTAGCCCCTGCTCGCTGCAACTAGAGAAAGCCCGCGTACAGCAATGAAGACCCAACGCAGCCAAAAATAAATAAATAAATATATTAAATAAATAAAAGATTTGCTTTAAAGAAAAAAAAAGAAAACCTCAGGAAACCTCATTTCTAATCCTGGATTTCCCACTAGCTGCATGATTTTGGTTTTTTCACTTTCTTGGAAAAAAATTTTTTCTCATATGAAAAATGTCGTATTGGTTAGACTACTTTAATCATACATTTATTCATCCATTCATTCTTTCAACATACATTTATGGAATGCCAGTTTGTGTAAGGGGTTGAAATGCATAAAGAAACTGATTTATCAGATCATTAAATTTCTAAAATTCTGTGACTGTACAAGTGTCTTTATAGGTACAGGCATTAAAAAGGAATCACTAAACTAAAACTATTTCCTGAGTTTGGCTTTATAATTTTTGATTATATTTTATTCCAAAAGGAAAAATTAGTTATTATATTTATATTAGGTACTTAGACTCCCACCTTTATTTTTTAATCAGAAGAAAAAATTAATTAAGATATTTCAGCTTAATTCTTCAGCAAGGACTAAGTCTTGATTCCAGTGACGTTAGCTTTTCCTGCTGGATTTATTAGATGATGATTTTTTAAATATCTGATTTTAATAAACACCAATATTATAAGCAGAAGCTTTAATAAATACCACCATGTATTTCTTCAAGTTTTCTTTTTTCTCACCTCAGCATAGAAAAGAAATACTGGCATTTTCTAAAATGTTCTCGCCTGGCTGATTCTGTGTGAATATAAAATGGTTATAATTTGCCATACTTTTGTGGTTTATAAAAAGGGGGAAAATATTACTAATTTCTTGCAAGTACATGTGGCTTCTATATGGATATTTTGTGAGGATGGGAGTGATTGGCATGATCCATCTCTGACCCACAGACCCTTTCGTTATATCTGAATGGCTGTACCTTGATGTTCTTATCTGGTGTCAGTTATTGCACTGTGTTCCACTCTCCTTTTTGACCTAACAGATGCATGAACTTGTAAGTTCAAACTGAGCCGTTATGTTTTAGAATGTCACATCACAGCATGGTCTTCCTGCAGCTGCAATTGCTGCTTCCTGTCTGTTGGCTGCAACACCATGTTGCTTGAGTTTGGACATCAGTGGGTTCTTGGTGTTTGTGCTACTGCCAGGGTGGGCCAGACATTCAGCAAATGGTTTCGTAATGAGATTGGATTCCTTTGCTTAAAGTTGTCCATACTTTTGACTTCTGACTTGCTTTTGTTTAAAGAAAGAGTTATTTGTATTTAGACAAAGAGAAATCATATATTACTTCAGGTGTTTGACTTAGAGATTCACTTGGAAAGCCTAGGGATGGGTGCTATGTTTTGGAGAAGCTAATGGTCAATTTTTAAATTGATCGGGATTCATGATAGGAGCACCTTGGTGCCTTCATTGACTGTATAAATATTTTTTATTGTCAGTTTCCAGTCTAGAGCTATTCTAGTGGTGTGGGAGATAGATGAATGAACTTAATGAGGACCCAAATTTGACAAAGCGATTAATATAAAAGAAGACAAATCCTATATGTAATTAACTATAAATACAAGATTGAAAAATATAAGTGATAGAAGAGAGGTACATGTAAGTGCTCAAAACGTTCAGAGGATGAAGAAATAACTTCTAGTTAAGGGGCCAGAGGAGGCATAGAGGAAGGACACTAGAGTTTGATTTTGGACTTTAAGTAGGTGTTGAGGTTGCAATCCAGATGGGGAATAATGTGAGCAAAGGTACAGAAATAAGGAAATCCTTGGTTTATACTGCGATCAATGACTAAAAGTAAGGTAGTCTTACCACTAAACTATTAAGTGTTGGAAAAGAAGCCTTACTGGTTTTGTAGCTGTGTTTTGGCATTTCTTCCTTTTTAAAATTTATTTATTTATTTTTGGCTGTGTTGGGTTTTTGCTGCTGCACGCGGGCTTTCCCTAGTTGCGGCGAGCGGGCTTCTCACTGTGCTGGCTTCTCTTGTTGCAGAGCACGGGCTCTAGGAGTGCAGGCTTCAGTAGTTGCAGCATGCGAGCTCAGTAGTTGCGGCACACGGGTCATAGAGTGCGCAGATTTCAGTAGTTGTGGCACGCGGGGTCAGTGGTTGTGGCTTATGGGCTCTGGAGTGCAGACTCAGTAGCTGTGGCGCACAGGCTTAGTTGCTCCACAGCATGTGGGATCTCCCCAGACTGGTGCTCGAACCCATGTCCCCTTCACTGGCAGGCGGATTCTTAACCACTGTACCACCAGGGAAGTCCCTTTTTTTTTTTTTTTTTTTTTTTTTGGCATTTCTTCATTTTAAAAATACACCAGAACTCAAACACTGGAAACATTCAACCTCTGAAATGCCAGACCTGAGCTCAAATTTTCCTCCAGTCCTAGAAAGAGCAGTTTCTTCTGTTCAAGTTTGATTTTTCACTTGTCATCTTCCTTCTATTTCCTTCTGCTTTCTCTGAAATGATAACCTTATTCTATTAGCTGAGCTATCTCTTTTGTTTTTTTTTTATTTCTAATGGCTCATCTACATTTTATTTCTAATGGCTCATCTAAAGCCTCTCCCAATGTAAAAATAAAACAGATTCCTGTGTCTATGGCTTTCACTTTCTCTTCTTTCTTTAAAGGTAAATTTACCAAGTGTCTTATTTACTTGCTGTCTCCATTTTCTTCCCTATATTTACTCCTCAACTCCCTGCAACCTGATTCCCTTACTCATGACTCCATTCAAAGTGCCTGGCCAGTGGAAATTAGGTGGAAATATTGCATGCAGTGTTCAGAAAGCACTCTTACAGGAAAGGGGTATTCCTTCTATCTTTCCTTCATGCTTGCTGGAATGCAGGTATGATGGCTGGAGCTCAAGCAATTATCTTGGCCTATGAAGTAATGGCCATGGCTTGAGAATGATGGAGCAGCCCATGGGAGTAGCCTATATTCCTCATGACTTTGAGAAGCTACTCTAGCTGCCCTGAACTGTTTGCCTTTGGAAAGAGAAATAAATTTCTTTTTATTTAAGCTGCTGTTATTTTGGATTTTCTGTCACTTTTTTTAGCTACACCAACTTCTAACTAACATAATGAGTAATGTTAAGCATTTTTATAAGGCTTATAATATTACTTATGCACCAGTGATTCCCAAATCCAGGTCACTGTCTTTCTCCTGAACTTCAGTTGATTCAGGATTTCCTGCTGAATTTATCCTCATGTATACCTATGCACATCTCAAATTCAGCGTGTTTAAAGATGAAGTTATTTTTTCTAATTCCCTTCCTATGTTTTCAATCTCAGTTAATGTGACCCAGAACAGACACTAAACAGGAATTATGAACTTGACCACCCCCTGAACTTTAACTGTCCTCTCTTCTTAATCTTTATTATTACAGACTTACTTTAGACCCTAATCATCATTCTCTTGCAATACTTCTATAATCTTCTAACTAATCTTTCTACTTCAAATCTTGTCACATCTCTAATCCATTTACTAATCTGTCACCACAGTTGTATTTCTGAATAGAAATCTGTTTTTTCTGAAAGAAATACTATCTTGCTTAAAATTCTTCCATGGCTTTACCTTACCGACTAGATGAAGTAGAATCTTCCTAGCATGGCATGCAAGGCCCTCCATGAACTGTCTCCTGCCTACTTTCCCAGCTTTATCTCTACCAAATTGCCTTTCTGTTGCACATTATTCTTTCAGTATTTTTTCCCTGCCTTGGTTACCTTTTCCCCATCTTCAGTTCTATATTTAGACTTTCTAAAAATTTATTGAAGTATAGTTGATTTACAATGTTGTGTTAGTTTCTGCTGTACAACAATGTGTATAATATATATATATATATATATACATTCTTTTTAAAATATTTTTTCCATTATTGTTTATCACAGGATATTGAATATAGTTCCCTGTACTATACAGTAGGACCTTGTTGTTTATCTATTCTATATATAATAGTTTGCATCTGCTAATCCTAAACTCCCAATCCATCCCTCCCCCACCTCTCTCCCCCTTGGCAACCACCAGTCTGTTCTCTATGTCTGTGAGTCTTTTTCTGTTTCATGGGTAACTTCATTTTGTCATATTTTAGATTCCACATATAAGTAATATCATATGGTATTTGTCTAGATTTAGACTTTTAATTGAATAATAGTATACACAGTTCAATTTTTATGTCCTTTCTGAAGACTTTTCTCACCAACCCCAGGGAGAATTGACCATTCTCTCAGGTCTGCCTCACTTCACTCTCAGACTTGTATACTAATATCCATAACACTAGAAGATAATTGAGAGTAGAGAGTTGGTTATATGCATCTTTGCATCCTCAACCCTTACCAAGGTACCTGACAGAAGTATGTACCTAATAAATGTTTATTATATTAATTAATTGAGTAGATAATAGTAGCATTAGAAATGAGAAGTAAATTTTAATTAGAGGCATATGAAAGAGGGAAAATCAGCAGGGTTTAGTCACTGATTGGATGAGGGAGGTAAGGGAAAGAGAAAGGCCCAAGATTACCCTGCTATTTTAAGCCTCAATAATGAGAGGTTATGGTTATATACTAGGAAAATATGGAATGCAGGGAGGAATAAGTTTGGAATGGAAGCTGAGATCTATTTTGGGCATCTTAACTTTGATATGCTAGTGGTATAGACAGGTGAGAATTGGATGAAAATTTCCTGGAGTGTCATTAGATTCCCTGCACAACTAAAACATCCTCTCACTGGATTATTAATGGACATCACAGGATGTAATTGGTCAGTTTAGGCTGAGAGGAAACACTAGGAACCACAAGATTCACAAGACTGAAGAAACACGAGGCAGGATTCAGGTATGGACCAGGAAACAGGCATCATTGGGAATAAACAGTCTGGTTTCTTCCATCATGTAGGGCTCTCTGCCACTATATCAGATTCACATGTGTAGCCACTATGCCTCAGATGTTTTATGTCAAAAGAGACTGTTGTAGTTTCAAACAATTGCTTATATCTGATCCCAAGACACTTGATAACTAACCTCTAAACCTTTCTGTCAATAGCGAGTATAAAGGATTTGCTAAAAGTCCCCCTCTCCTAATATGAATAAATTCGTGTATCAAAAAGTTATTGCAAAAACTTGACAATGCAATCATAAGATGAGAACCAGAAACATCAAGAAAACCACAGATTGCTAGTTAGTGCTTCAGTTGCACTTGTTTCTGGCAAAAAATGCTAAAATAATTAAAAAAAAATAGAGATCATCATAGTAATATTATTCTCCAGATTTTTTTAAGAAAGAAAAAAGGAAAACAAAGAAGCAAACAATCCCAGTTTAGCTCCTAGGAATTATTCACAGAGACTTTTGCAGCAGCCTGCCAGGAAAATCTCTTCTCAGAATTATTGTCACTTTTTCATGAGAATATCTGAAAAATCAATCTCCAAGTTGAGCCAGAATTCAATAAATGAATTCAGTGAATTAAATGTTTACTTAGCATGCTAAATCCCGAGGATAAAAATGAAAAGAGACACATTCCCTGACTTCAGGGAACTCACAGTTTAATGAAGGAATTCTATACCTAGGTTTAGAAATATTTTTAAAGCCAATCTTATCTCAAGAAGACACTTGCAGAAGGGCAATTATGCACACATATAACAGAATTGTGAACTTTGTGTTCAGAGCCCAGTAGTCTCGGAGTACTTACTATACCAAATGACATGAAAACTCCTCTGACTCTTGAATTGTTATCCTTTGGGAAGTTCATTGATCCATATCCAAGAGAATTCCTGAGTTGAGATCCCAGCCTTACTAGAGGGTTAGCAAGAACAGCAGTTCCAAATAACTGGAAAAAGTCTAGATTCATGTTACCAAATAGACTATGTACTATTGGTAGGACAGAGTTCTGGGTAAATTTTGAAGCAAAGATACATGTTCCAGGGAGCCATAGTTTCTGAAGTTCACAGTCTAGTGATTTGTTAGATATTTTGGATTAGCCGGATAAATGAGCTGCATATCTTGATTAGCTGGTTAACTCCACCAGGAGTTAGATATATGTTTTGAGATAATCATACGTTATTGCCATCCAACATGCTCTAAGGATTATTTATTTTCTTTCTTTTTTTTTTTCAACTGGTACTCAAGATATTTTATTTTAGCATATGGCTAGAGTTTGATTTCATCTATCTTGTCACTTGATGAGGCAAGTTGCCTTTGTCCCCGTGCATTGTAGCCGATGCAGTGTCTCTACTTATAAGACATTAAAGGGTATGTCTCACTTTAAATATATTAAAAGAAACTCCAATTATACAATTTAAGATTTTTAATATCAGCCTTTGGTTGAATCTCTCTTGGATTAATGTTTACTGGAGGTCAAAAAGAATGGTTAACTATCTATATTGACTGCAGAGAAAGCTACCGTTCATTCTAACCTACATTTGTAGCTTTTTAGGAAGGTATTCCTGGCAATTGCTGCAGTTGGCTTCTTCAGATTTAATGGGAACCAAGATTCAGAACTGGTTTTGAGGGACCAGTGGGAAGAGTCTGGAAAATAGCCATTGGTTAAGCTGAACCTGGCCCAGATACTTTAAAGCCTTGCGGATATATTTAGATAAGGATTATTTCTTAACTTATCAAGTCACTGTCAGAGGAGGAGGCCAGAATCAAAGAGGAGATGAGGATCAGAAAGGTCAGAGCAAATCAAGCACAGAGCATTGCTAGGTGTCAGGCAATAAGCTGGGCATAAGAACAAGGTTTGAGGAGTGCATAAGTACCATTTATTGAGGCATTTTCCTAAGTTCTGAACACATCACCTTGTTTATTTTCACTTTGCCTTATTTTTTAAAAAAAATTTACTAGTGATAAATTGAGTTAGAGTGGTTAAATAATTTGCCCAAATTCCATAACTAAAAATTGGTGTCAGTGAGATTCAAACCTAAATCTGCTTGCCACCAGAACCATTGCTCTTAACCAAGAATTCTGAACTGTCAAAAAGTTGAACGTGTGATCTGGAACACAGTAGATTGTAATGACTTATATGGGAATGGAATCTTAAAAAGAGTGGGTATATGTATATATGTATAACTGATTCACTTTGCTGTATAGCAGAAACTAACACAACATTGTAAATCAACTATACTCCAATAAAAATGAATTTAAAAAATAAAATAAAACAGAAAAAAAAGAATCAGACTGATGAGCCAATTCAAGGGTCTAAGAGAAAAGCGTTAGGAGAGGAAAGAGGAACACCTTGCATACTTCAGGCATAGAGTCTGGGAGGGTAGAGGAGAGGCAAATCGACGATAACATGGAGAGTTTCTGGGGTGTTAAATATCTCTTCCGCTTAACTTGCAGGTTAACATCTGCTAAAGATTTTTCTTTTTATAGTTGTGGTTTGAATTATTAATGTGATTCTGATACTGTGATTGGGAGTTATTGAAACTAGAATTTGGGGGCATAGGGAAAAATACAATCTTTACCTGAATGGGAAATGTCAAGATAGCTTTATAGTAACTCAATGGGTTTTCTTCTGGGGGAGGTGGGGGGAGGACTATAGCAAGTAATTGTATTATAAGTTCTGGATCTTAAGAAGGAATTTCTGTAGTCATCTAAATAAGATTTCACTTTCAGAATTAAATCTGTGTATGGACAGGATTGCATTCTGTACCTTTCAATTTTCATCAGGTTCTGGTTTCATGTCTTATTTCCTTTGAAGAAGGTGATTATGGGACAGTATCCATGTTATCATATGGATCTGTGCCCGGCCCATTAGAAATATTGTCCTGACACCCTGCAAAACTTATTTTATTGAATATAGGAATGTTTGCATGTTTCAACATGCACGATGAGTCAGTGTAGGTAGGAGATACATAGATGTCTTTCATTATGGGATTATCGTTTCATAGTGCTCACCACTTCTCTCAGATTGCATCAGCCCTAAGAAACTTCCGTGTGTTGTTTGCATTTAACTGCTTGTTTACATTTCACAGCAATGATTTTTGTTACTGTTGCTTTTTTTAAACTCTAAAATATTCCAGCTTTTGTTATGATATTTCTTGCCCTCCTAGGAGCACTATCTGGATTACACACCTATGCACATCCCTAGATGTTTTAGAGATGACAATTCTGCTACTGGTGATCACTATCAGTATGTCCTTGCTAATAGGATATAAACTTCCAATACTTTGTAGATTCCTGTGTTCCTGTAGATTCCTGTGTTAGGAATAGAATGGTGAGCAAGATAGACTGGCTCTGTGTACGTCACCTCTGTCATATTTCTTTATTCTTCTTGGACTCAAAGTTGATGCTTAATGAAGCTTGGACAAATAATTGGTTGCATTGAACTGGGGGAGGTCTACAATCACTATATAATCTATCAGTTATCCATATAGGTGTAGGTTGTGGCTGAAACTATTCTATGCAGTGACTAGTCCAATGTTTCTCAAAGGGTGGGTTTCTTGCACTATCTGCATTAGGATCCCCTGGGATGCTTAATAAAAATGTAGATTTTCTGCTCTTTCCCCAAAGGTGTGGTGCAGTGCTTGGAATTTGCACATTAACAAGCTCTTCACTTGATTCCATCGCACCTCAATAACTATGATACTAGGCAATATTTATTGAGTACTTATTATACCAGGCATTATGTTAAGCACCATATATATATATATATATATATATAATTTAATTCTCATAACAACCTATGATATAGGGTCTTTTTGTTGCTATTAGGAGAGGACTCTAAAGCACAGAGACATTAAGAAATTTTTAGAACCACTAGTGATTCTATCTGAAGGGAGCAGAATATGCCACCCTAAAATATGCCATTTTGGCATATTGATTATTTTGAATTAAAGTTACTTAAGAAGCAGCCAGTGCAAAAAAGGCACTCTGACCCTCCTTTGTCCTTCTGAAAGCAGGAAATAAATCTCCTGTGTGAAAGGTACCCTCCCTGTACCAGGAGAGTAGAAGGCATTCTTCTCACCAGAGACAGGGAATTTAGGGCCATGAAGTCTGTATAAACAAACCTTGCTACTTCTTAACTAATTTACTACCTGAAGCCCAAACTTGTTTGTCTTGTCAGTTCTTCACAAATTCATTGTTTCTTTGTCTAAAAGGTGTAAAAGCCGCCTGCTTTGGGTGCTTCTTTGAATGTCATATTTCTGTGAGCTCTCTCGTACATATGAAACTAAATTGGTTTTTCTCCTGTTTATGTATTTTGTCAATTTAATTATTAGACCAGCCAAAGAATCTAGAAGGGAAGAAAGGAGAAGTCTTCCCCCCTTACAGATTCCTTTGGTTGAATTTACTTGGTATCAAATTATTCAGGTAGTTCATTCAAAAATTCAGTAAGCCTGACCACTTTGGTGTCAAATAGATATGCTGCTTATCTCAAAGATCAGAGCCCCATCCTCCAGTGCTTCTATTATGAGAGGCTGCGAGTGACAACAATCTTGTCAGTGGGAAGTCTATAGTAGGGTCTGATGATTTGTGTATTTACTGACCTTTTCTACCTTTCTTAACACCCTAAAAAGAAGGTAATGAAAAGCTGCTGGGATATTTTCAGCAAGTAGGATTTGGGTTCCTTCTGCACGCAGGTGCTTTCTTTCAGATGTGTATGCTCTTAAGAAGTTTAAACTGTTAGTGATCAAATGGAGTAAAATAGGGTACTTGCCCAACATCTTGTCATATATGTTGCTGAGTAATCAGACCAAAAGATAATTGAAAAAACAGATTGCCAGTTCTTAATTATTGATATTTTAAGGCAGTAGGGTATAATGGAAATGACACTTGATTCTGTGGCTCTGTGACCTTGGGAGGACAGTTGATTTGAGGATCAGAGATGAGATCATAGTTGTTATATATGAGATTGATCCCTAAAGCTTAGATCAGTTTCTAGTTCCATCTGCATACAGCACCCAAAAAGGGAAGTATTCAGAGTCCTCCCCTTTGCATATAGAGAAGACTAGTACAACATTTTAATGTGTCTCATTAACAAAGGACACATGTTGAATTGGAAGCAGATTTGATTAAAGGATGGAAAGAAGGGAGAAAGGAAACACCATGCCTGCTAATCTCTCTCATTAAGTATAGAATTCATTAGAAAGGAATTCGTGGAAAAAATAATTTAAGGGTATACATTGATAAAATCATTTGGTGATGTGCTCTTCATTTTGACTAAGAACAGCTGTAATTACCAAATTGATTAAGAATAGCTATAGGGGCTTCCCTGGTGGCGCAGTGGTTGAGAGTCTGCTTGCTAATGCAGGGGACACGGGTTCGAGCCCTGGTCTGGGAGGATCCCTCATGCCGCGGAGCAACTGGGCCCGTGAGCCACAAGTACTGAGCCTGCGCGTCTGGAGCCTGTGCTCCGCAACAAGAGAGGCCGTGATAGTGAGAGGCCCGCGCACCGCGATGAAGAGTGGCCCCCTCTTGCCACAACTAGAGAAAGCCCTCGCACAGAAACGAAGACCCAACACAGCAAAAATAAAAAATAAATAAATGAGGCAGAAGGAAATAACTGCCCTTTAAAACAGATTAAAAAAATATTAAAAAAAAAAGAATAGCTATAATCTAGGTTCCTTGCACAATAAAGTATGAATTGCTAAACTGTCCCTTATTTATTCTTGCTTGTTGTATCTTCATAAAAATAATTCCCTATGTATGCTGATCAGATCTTGGAGTTCTTTGGGATATTTTAGGTTTGTTATTTGGATAGTTATTTAATTTAGAAAGATTAAATCAAGAAAATTTTACTCTACCCTGATTGTTAGTGCCTGGGAAATTAAATGCACTAAGAAATGAAAGTCATTTTTGTCTTAATCAACATAACAGATAAGAGACAATGACATAGTAGCGTGAACTTTAAAAAATAAAATGAAGTATACTCTGTAAAAGTAAATTCAATTTGCAGAGTATGAAAACAAAATCGTTAATATTGGTTTTTTTTTTGCATCTTTATTGGAGTATAATTGCTTTAAAATGGTGTGCTAGTTTCTGCTTTATAACAAAGTGAATCAGTTATACATATACATATGTTCCCATCTCTCTTCCCTCTTGCGTCTCCCTTCCTCCCACCCTCCTTATCCCACCACTCTAGGGGGTCACAAAGCTGATCTCCCTCTGCTATGCGGCTGCTTCCTACTAGCTATCTATTTTACGTTTGGTAGTGTATATATATCCATGCCACTCTCTCGCTTTGTCACAGCTTACCCTTCCCCCTCCCCATATCCTCAAGTCCATTCTCTAGTAGGTCTGTGTCTTTATTCCTGTCTTACCCCTAGGTTCTTCATGACATTTTTTTTTCTTAAATTCCATATATATGTGTTAGCATACGGTATTTGTTTTTCTCTTTCTGACTTACTTCCCTCTGTATGACAGACTCTAGGTCTATCCACCTCATTACAAATAGCTCAATTTCATTTCTTTTTATGGCTGAGTAATATTCCATTGTATATATGTGCCACATCTTCTTTATCCATTCATCTGATGATGGAAACTTAGGTTGTTTCCATGTCCGGGCAATTGTAAATAGAGCTGCAATGAACATTTTGGTACATGACTCTCTGTGAATTATGGTTTTCTCAGGGTATATGCCCAGCAGTGGGATTTCTGGGTCCTATGGTAGTTCTATTTGTAGTTTCTAAAGGAACCTCCATACTGTTCTACACAGTGGCTGTATCAATTTACATTCCCACAAACAGTGCAAGAGAGTTCCCTTTTCTCCACACCCTCTCCAGCATTTATTGTTTCTAGATTTTTTGATGATGGCCATTCTAACTGGTGTGAGATGATATCTCATTGTAGTTTTGATTTGCATTTCTCTGATGATTAATGATGTTGAGCATTCTTTCATGTGTGTGTTGGCAGTCTGTATATCTTCTTTAAAGAAATGTCTATTTAGGTCTTCTGCCCATTTTTGGATTGCATTGTTTGTTTTTTTGTTATTGAGCTGCATGAGCTGCTTGTAAATTTTGGAAATTAATCCTCTGTCAGTTGCTTCATTTGCAAATATTTTCTCCCATTCTGAGGTTGTCTTTTGGTCTTGTTTATGGTTTCCTTTGCTGTGCAAAAGCTTTGAAGTTTCATTAGGTCCCATTTGTTTATTTTTGTTTTTATTTCCATTTGTCTAGGAGTTGGGTCAAAAAGGATCTTGCTGTGATTTATGTCATGGAGTGTCCTGCCTATGTTTTCCTCTAAGAGTTTGATAGTTTCTGGCCTTACATTTAGGTCTTTAATCCATTTTGAGCTTATTTTTGTGTATGGTGTTAGAGAGTGATCTAATCTCATACTTTTGCATGTACCCATCCAGTTTTCCCAGCACCACTTATTGAAGAGGCTGCCCTTTCTTCACTGTACATTCCTGCCTCCTTTATCAAAGATAAGGTGACCATATGTGCGTGGGCTTATCTCTGTACTTTCTATCCTGTTCCATTGATCTATCTTTCTCTTTTTGTACCAGTACCAAACTGTCTTCATTACTGTAGCTTTGTAGTATAGTCTGAAGTCAGGGAGCGTGATTCCGCCAGCTCCGTTTTTCGTTCTCAAGATTGCTTTGGCTATTCGGGGTCTTTTGTGTTTCCATACAAATTGTGAAATTTTTTGTTCTAGTTCTGTGAAAAAGGCCAGTGGTAGTTTGATAGGGATTGCATTGAATCTGTAGATTGCTCTGGGAAGTAGAGTCATTTTCACAATGTTGATTCTTCCAGTCCAAGAACATGGTATATCTCTCCATCTATTTGAATCATCTTTAATTTCTTTCATCAGTGTCTTATAATTTTCTGCATACAGGTCTTTTGTCTCCTTACGTAGGTTTATTCCTAGATATTTTATTCGTTTTGTTGCAATGGTAAATGGGAGTGTTTTCTTGATTTCACTTTCAGATTTTTCATCATTAGTGTATAGGAATGCCAGAGATTTCTGTGCATTAAATTTGTATCCTGCTACTTTACCAAATTCATTAATTAGCTCTAGTAGTTTTCTGGTAGCATCTTTAGGATTCTCTATGTATAGTATCATTTCATCTGCAAACAGTGACAGCTTTACTTCTTTTCTGATTTGGATTCCTTTATTTCCTTTTCTTCCCTGATTTCTGTGGCTAATACTTCCAAAACTATGTTGAATAAGAGTGGTGAGAGTGGGCAACCTTGTCTTGTTCCTGATCTTAGTGGGAATGCATTCAGTTTTTCACCATTGAGGATGATGGTTGCTGTGAGCTTGTCATATGTGGCCTTTATTATGTTGAGGAAAGTTCCCTCTATCCCTACTTTCTGGAGAGTTTTTATCATAAATGGGTGTTGAATTTTGTCAAAAGCTTTCTCTGCATTTATTGTGATGGTCATATGTTTTTTCTCCTTCAATTTGTTAATATGGTGTATCACGATTGATTTGCATATATTGAAGAATCCTTGCATTCCTGGAATAAACCCCACTTGATCATGGTGTATGATCCTTTTAATGTGCTGTTGGATTCTGTTTGCTAGTATTTTGTTGAGGATTTTTGCATCTATGTTCATCAGTGATATTGGCCTGTAGTTTTCTTTCTTTGTGACATCTTTGTCTGGTTTTGGTATCAAGGTGATTGTGGCCTCGTAGAATGAGTTTGGGAGTGTTCCTCCCTCTGCTATATGTTGGAAGAGTTTGAGAAGGATAGGTGTTAGCTTTTCTCTAAATGTTTGATAGAATTCGCCTGTGAAGCCATCTGGTCCTGGGCTTTTGTTTGTTGGCAGATTTTTATTCACAGTTTCAATTTCAGTACTTGTGATTGTTCTGTTCATATTTTCTATTTC